>NC_090275.1:92071084-92399834 GCF_040414725.1 Anabrus simplex | reverse complement strand
GGAATGGAATTAATGAAACCCCCATCCTGCGATGACGATAGGAACTGTGCCGGCTGCCAAAGCCTGTCGCATTCCTCTGAGGCAATTATTAATGACTGACAGATGAAATAAAATTATATTGGTGAGTTTTGCTGGAATTAAAGATGACGGAAAAAACGGAGTACCCGGAGAAAAACCTGTCCCACCTCCGCTTTGTCCAGCACAACTCTCACATGGAGTGACCGAGTTTTGAACCATTGAACCCAGCGGTGAGAGGCCTGTGCGATGCCATCTGAGCCACGGAGCCTAATTTTCCTTAACTGTGATTTGTTAATACACAGTTCAAAAATAAGGGGAACATTTTTTTGAACGTATGCCATGCTAAATAAAACAATGCCTCAAACCCAGGTATACTACCAACTAAACCCGTATTCTTTACCGTTGAAATAAACAAACGGAAATGTCCAAATAGGGGCAAAAAAGTGGTAACAGTCCTCCAGGGTGGATTTTTATAAGAGTTGGAGAGCTCCAGTATGGTGTATGTCCTTCACGAGCATTTATCACAGCTTGGCACGCTCCATATAAGTCGACGGAGATCACGTTTCGGTATCAGGTCCCATTCTACAATGAGCGCCTGTTCTACGTCTAGGAGAGTCTGCGGGGGAACAGGGCACCCACGAACACTTTTGTCAAGCCTATCCCACACATTCTCTATGGTATTAAGGTCGGGACTCACTGCTGACCATTCCATCTCTTGAATGTCCAGTTCTCGCAGGACGGCTCTGGTGCTGTGCACTACATGAGCCCTGGCATTGTCGTGCATGAGTACGAATTCAGGGCCAACACCGTATGCAGCAACCAACATATGCTGTAGCAGTATCTGCTCGATGTACCCCGCAGCGGTAAGATTACCACGGACGACGACAAGATCCCTGCGGCCATCAATACTGATGCCAACCCACACCATCACAGAAACTTGTCCGAATCGGTCGCCTTCCTGTACACCATTTGGCATGTGCTGCACACCATGGGCACTAGACAGGACGTGTGGGTCGTAGGGACACTTCTCTTAACCTGTTCCTTACTGTCTGTTCAGATATCGTGACTCCAGTGACCCTCGTGAGGTCTTCTTGCAGTTCTCTGGCAGTTCTGTACGACGTCGCAACGCACAGACAGTCAGATATCGGTCATCCTGTGGGGTTGTCATGCGTCCACGACCTTGTCCAACACTCCTTTTGAACTGGCCTGTCTCACTTAGTGATTCCGCAAGCATTGAATAACTGACGGAGAGACATTGAGATCCACAGGAATACGACGAAAAGTCCATCCTTCCTGGATCAAAGTGACGGCCCTTGTGACTTGAACCTCGTCAAGATGTCTCATGGGATGTGCTGGTTTACGTACAGCGTGCTCAAATGGCGGCAGTAGTCTGTGTATCTCACAACGACCCACGGCCGCACCGCTATTCACTGTTTTGAGGAATCACCTGACAGTTTAGTGCATGGCTACGCCTACAGATGGCGTATGACTTCAATTTAACCTACCCTGGGTAGCTAAGGTTTCAAGGTATGCTGTACGACCATTGTGACCCAATCTACCAAATTAACGTTCACATACCGAACGTTACAAAACATGTTCCTCTAATTTTTTGAACTGTGTATTTACGTGCCTGTTGATGAACTAAAGGTGATAATGCAAATATAGGCTCATAGACAGGTGTAAGGAGCATCAAATGAAAACCGAATACCAGCCACTACTTGACCATGGAATGGTTTTTCTCAAAAGTAATTACCAACAGCTTTAATATATTTATCTCACTGGGAGACGAGACGATCATTTCCAGTTTTATAGAAAGAGGTAGCTCGCTTACGGATCCACAACCACACCCATTCTTGCGCTTCCTCGTCCGAATGAAACGTCCACGAATGCCTTTCTTCAGGTCGCCAATATGTGAAAATCACTAGGTGAAAGATCCGGATTGTACATCCGAGAATGTTGAACTGTTTCCCAACCAAACCTCGAGAAGTATGCGGGCAGCAGGATGTCTGCGTTCGACAGCATTCCAGAGCATTTTGACTTTATGGCAGTTTCTGCAAAGTGTCTTCATAGCGCTACGCATTGATTGTGGTTCCACACTCGAGAGCCCATGCAGTCAAAGAAGGATGTCATCGTGACTTTGCCGGAACTTGTGTGAACGGCTGTGGATTTTTTTTTTTTTTTTTTTTTTTTTTTTTTTTTTTGCGGACGAACACACTGGATCAGTCCGCGCAACAACGCAGATAGAACCCAACAACTGCGTACACCTTTTATTTTATTGATTTATCGTATGGAAAGTATACAAAAGAAAAAGGAAATTTACACTATATACAAGGACAAGAATGTTGGTAGCATTCACATTTACAAATCAATGTCCAGTTGCTGTAGCCATTCTAAGAAGGGAGGTGTAGCACTGATGGCATCTTGGGCTGGTCCATCACACTTCCTCAGAGGGCACTCCTCAATAATGTGCTGCACTGACTGGAAAGGGGCTCCGCAATCACAGGCAGGGGATTCTCGAAGTCCCCACTTATGCAGCATGGCATTACATCTAGCGTGGCCTGTTCTTAAACGGTTGGGTTTAGACAATTGGTGTCTCATCAGGTGAAATCCTGGGAGTCCAGTTGTGGGGTCTTGGATGCCTTGGTGTTTCACACATGCAGAGCTCCAGCTTTGACGCCATTTTTCCTCGATATTGAAGCTAGTTATGTCATGCCATATTGGGTTCCTGAGAAGGAGGTAGGTCAGTAAGGACCTCATGGATTGGGAGATTCTGTGGATGACCAAGATGGTGTACCTTTTTCCACTCGCGTATAGTTGCTTCCTGTCGTCTCAGTTCCGGAGGTGGTATGATACTGATAGTATGTAGCCACGCGATTGGGGTGGATTTTAGTGTGCCTGTTATGGTTCTCATACGTTCGTTCAATTCGTTCCTAGTATGAGCGCTACGTTGCCACACCGGGGCACAATATTCAGCCACTGGATAAACCATGGTGAGGGCAGTAGTGCGAAGTGTGGATGCATCAGCTCCCCATGTCGTACCAGCTAGTTTCTTCACGATGTTGTTTCTTGACTTAAGTGCGTACACCTGTGAGTTGTCACAATGCATTTCTACCACAGCGTTGGCAGTATCGATACGTAACAACAGTGTTACCACCTTTCGTGGTGAATATGTGTTATGGCGGATGTTCGAATTTCATTTCACTGCCCCTGATTGATAGATAGATAGATAGATAGATAGATAGATAAATAGATAAATAGATAGATAGATACATTGCTGTTGAAAGTACTAAAGGAGATAGATGCACATATAAACTCACAGACAGATACATAGATTATATAATAGATAAACACATATAAAACTAGATACGTAGATATACAGCTAGCTAGATAGATAGATAAATAGATGTATAGATACCGAGCAAGTTGGCCGCGCGGTTAGGGGCGCGCAGCTGTGAGCTTGCATTCTGTCGATAGTGAGTTTGAACCCCACTGTCGGCAGCCCTGAAGGGGAGTTTCCGTGGTTTCCCATTTTCACACCACACAAATGTTGGAGTTGTTCCTTAATTAAGGCCACGGCTGCCACCTTTCCAACTCTACAGTAACTCTATCCCATCCCATCGCCGTCGCAAGATCTATCTGTGTCGGCACTACATTAAAAGTTAATATAGATATACAACATAGATAAAAAGACGGGTAGACAGACAGATAGTTGATATTAAGCATTATTTTGCCCTAGTTGATGTTGAAAAATGTGAACAAGGTTTCGCTATTCTTGTAACTAATAGTTTATTAGATATGAATCCATAGTGGGGCTTCAAATATACAGGTTAGACATCGAGATGCCCTTGAAAACGGTCATCGCCACAACCAAATAAATATTCCGCTGCCACTTGACTGCGCAAGATAGAAATACTGCTTCAGTTGTGCAAAAAAATCTAATCAACGACGGCTTTGAGTGCTCATATGAAAGAGCAGATGAGGTGGTAATCGAGTACAAATATTACCTCAGAGTAGAGTTGAGAACAAGTCGTGGGTGGAGAATGTTACACAATGCCATACATCTGTCTTGTACTTGGCGGCCACTAGTCACTACAATGTAGCATACAGGTTGCGCCAAGTGAATCATAGGCAGGTGAATATTATATCAGTGGCAAAATGCCATCAAAACTTCGCCCTATCCTTCTTCCTCTTATACAAGATTGGCGACCAAGTCAAAGCTAGAGCCATCTTCATATAGGTTGCCCGCCTTACCTCTTCAGGGTAATAAAATTTATTAGCAAGTATGCAAGCAAGGCCATGAGGCCTTTGGAAGAGTGAAAGGTAAAGTCTTGCTGTACATCAGCCGTTACAAAGGAACTGTTTCGTTTTGACGAGACAGGTTGTAATGAGACTAGGTAGGACCATTAATAATCCCCAGATTAGAGTTGGCTAGTGTGTGTATGCATCATGCGTCGTGCCGCGTGAACAAAAACAACATTTGCCCCGTACGTGTCAGCTATATCGATGCTTCAAAACAGAGACGGTGCCCCGCGTGACATTACCCTGAAGATGAACCGGCACTCGTTAATAGACGCTTCATATTCCGAACCGCAATTCAAGTTACTAAAAGAACAATGTTTGCTAATTGCTTTACGTCGCACCGACACAGATAGGTCTTATGGCGATGATGGGATAGGAAAGACCTAGGAATAGGAAGGAAGAGGCCGTGGCCTTAATTAAGGTACAGCCCCAGCATTTGCCTGATGTGAAAATGGGAAACTATGGAAAACCATCTTCAGGGCTGCCGACGGTAGGATTCCGACCCACTGTCACCCGGATGCAAACTCACAGCTGCGCGCCCCTAACCGCACGGCCAACTCGCCCGGTTAAAGAACAATGTACTCTGGAATGTAAGATCACACAAAAAAGCACACTATTGTTTTCAAAGCATGGTCATACTATAACAGAAAAACGCTCCCGTTTGTGAAGTACAATATTTTCGACTATTATGTTTTTGAACTTCAATTGAAGTAAATTTCTAAACTGGATTAGATCAAATCTGTTACATTACATACACTGACTGACAGAGCAAATGCAACACACCAAGAAGGAGTGGTTCGAAAGGGGTGAGAGTTGGGGAAAAAACAGAGACGGCACGGACGAATAATTGATGTTTATTTCAAACCGATATGCAGGTTACACAATGCGCACGGCATCGACTCATTAGGATGTAGGACCACCGCGAGCGGCGATGCACGCAGAAACACGTCGAGGTACAGAGTCAATAAGAGTGCGGATGGTGTCCTGAAGGATGGTTCTCCATTCTCTGTCAACCATTTGCCACAGTTGGTCGTCCGTACGAGGCTGGGGCAGAGTTTGCAAACGGCGTCCAATGAGATCCCACACGTGTTCGATTGGTGAGAGATCCGGAGAGTACGCTGGCCACGGAAGCATCTGTACACCTCGTAGAGCCTGTTGGGAGATGCGAGCAGTGTGTGGGCGGGCATTATCCTGCTGAAACAGAGCATTGGGCAGCCCCTGAAGGTACGGGAGTGCCACCTGCCGCAGCACATGCTGCACGTAGCGGTGGGCATTTAACGTGCCTTGAATACGCACTAGAGGTGACGTGGAATCATACGCAATAGCGCCCCAAACCATGATGCCGCGTTGTCTAGCGGTAGGGCGCTCCACAGTTACTGCCGGATTTGACCTTTCTCCACGCCGACGCCACACTCGTCTGCGGTGACTATCACTGACAGAACAGAAGCGTGACTCATCGGAGAACACGACGTTCCGCCATTCCCTCATCCAAGTCGCTCTAGCCCGGCACCATGCCAGGCGTGCACGTCTATGCTGTGGAGTCAATGGTAGTCTTCTGAGCGGACGCCGGGAGTGCAGGCCTCCTTCAACCAATCGACGGGAAATTGTTCTGGTCGATATTGGAACAGCCAGGGTGTCTTGCACATGCTGAAGAATGGCGGTTGACGTGGCGTGCGGGGCTGCCACCGCTTGGCGGCGGATGCGCCGATCCTCGCGTGCTGACGTCACTCGGGTTGCGCCTGGACCCCTCGCACGTGCCACATGTCCCTGCGCCAACCATCTTCGCCACAGGCGCTGCACCGTGGACACATCCCTATGGGTATCGGCTACGATTTGATGAAGCGACCAACCTGCCCTTCTCAGCACGATCACCATACCCCTCGTAAAGTCGTCTGTCTGTTGGAAATGCCTCCGTTGACGGCGGCCTGGCATTCTTAGCTATACACGTGTCCTGTGGCACACGACAACACGTTCTACAATGACTGTCGGCTGAGAAATCACGGTACGAAGTGGGCCATTCGCCAACGCCGTGTCCCATTTATCGTTCGCTACGTGCGCAGCACAGCGGCGCATTTCACATCATGAGCATACCTCAGTGACGTCAGTCTACCCTGCAATTGGCATAAAGTTCTGACCACTTCTTCTTGGTGTTGCATTTGCTCTGTCAGTCAGTGTATTTTCTAAGAAGCCTCGAAAGTTGTATTTTACGTAGGCTGATCAACAAAGACTGAGACTGTCTTTTCCTGTAGCTTCCGTGATAGTTTCCTATCTGAAACATAAATATTTGAAAACAGCTGGTTTTTATGTAAAATGTCCGCAGACGGCAGCACTCTCATATATCGGTAGGTTTGTTGTAATGCTCGATTTTGTAGACGCTACGTGCATTTCGCATACCAGACGATGGAGGTTCCCCCTCACACTACTCTTACTACACGTCAGTATTGGCTACACTGAGGAAGCACATTGCAAAGAAACTACCAGAGCTTTCTCGGACTGGGTGGCGGCTTCATCATGACAACGCATGGCCTCACGTCGCAAATCAAGTCGTGCAGTTTCTGGCTCGATTCAACATTACCTGTGTACCGCATCTACCTTATCGCCCTGATCTTGCACCCTGTCATTTTTTTATCCCATCCTCAAGAAGAGTGAGGTGATTCTCAAGGACCTGACAAAGAATGGTCTGCAGCATGTGTTCAAGGACTGACAAAAACGCTATAAAATGTGCATTGAAGTAGGACGGGACTTTGAAAAAGATCATGTAAACATTGAAATGGAGTAATAAGCATCTGTGAAAAAATCTGTCTCAGTCTTTGTTGATATGACCTCGTAGATTGTAAACTGAATATACCATTCGCTGTAAAACTGTTGATCTTGACCGTATTGTCCTTGTTCTGAATTTTAACGTAATATTTTATAGTGTACTGCAATCTGAATAGCAATATAATTCACTTGTACTAGTGTCCTTATAATGACCCCACACACGCACAAGTACCTTTATTGTGTTCTATAATAATTTTGTAACTATAACCTCCTCCCCCCAACATCAGCCGATCCTGGCTACGATACTGGACTCTTCTTAGATTTAATTTCTCATTTGTGAAGCTTATTTCCAAAAGATACCAACTCCAAAAAAATCGAAATTGAGATTATGATGGAAAACGTACGTTGGTAGGTAGCTCCATCGTATGAAAGAAAAAGAAATAGCCAAAACGACCTAAATCCATATCAAAAAGGGCATTAAAAATCTCGTTTGACGCCAATAAGTACCAAATCCTGTGGCCTGAATATGCCAATACGTACCGTATCCATGGAGCCAATAGAAGGCCATTTCTGGGTCACGTGAACAGCAGCAAAATGGCCGCGCTATGTTTACATGGCGGGAAGTGACAGTTTTCTTACGAAGTTGATTTTGTTACTGTGTGCTATTGGTTTTTCAAAAGTATGGAATCAGATATCTCAGATGAGTACGTGATACTCCTGAAGAAGTAAATAAAGCAAGGAAGAGGGTATTAGCTCCAGATAAATGGACGAAGACGAGTGCTAAAGTGCAAAAATACGAGAGTAAAGCGAGTGTTAAACCAAATATGCTTGTTTCCACAATGTCGGTGAGTTTTGTAGAGCCCGTGTTTTAACAGAATAAGAAATAGTAGCGTTTCATGGTGCTTTCTGGGAGAATAAAGATGCTGTTTCTAAAAAAAAATATTGTTTCGTATATTGATGTTGTATCACCAGAAAGGCACAGGCCTAATCGAAAGACACAATGTACGCGTGTTTCGAAGAAAATGACGATTAAATATAAAGCTAGAGGTGATAATGTTGTCAGTGTGTGTAGGGATACATTTTTAAGCTTCCTGAATGTCAGTTGAAGGAAAATTGAGAATGCTGCTAAGGAGAAGAAAGAGAATTCCTTTAGTTCAATATCGTACTGGTACTTTGCATTATTTTCATTGTTTTGTTCAATTTTATTTAACATTATTTAAATATCTATGCCTTCACTGTAAATACCTTAAATCTGACTATTTCATAACTAAATACAGTCAGTTTTATCAAAAATTCCGATGACTGCAGTGAAATTTATGTCTTTCAGGTAAAGATATTTAGAGTTTCAGTGCCAAAACGTACCAAATCCATCATTTTCTTTGAATATTTCCTAAACCGAAAAAGCTTCAACAGAAATAATTTGTATAACAATGCATTTATTCTATCTGAACATAATAAAAGTGCTCAAATGAATTTTCAGTTGAAATTTTACGCTCTGAGCGTTTTTCCTCTCTCCTGTAAAATATTACTTTTTGGATTTGGTACCTTTTGGAAATAAGCTTCTCATTTTATAATCATTCAAATTTGTTAATTTAGCATATTAACTCTTACTATGTTTTTGTAACTAGTTTAAGTTGTTTGTTGATGTACGTAAAATTCCGATTTCGGACTCTTCTTGGATTTCATTACTTATTTTATTTTATAATTATTCAAGTTAGTTTATTTCATTATACTAAGGTTCTAATGTGTGAAGCCGTAAGAACGAGTGTGAGGACTCAGCCATTATAGCATGGTAGTTTGTGGTCCCGCCACTGCAAGCACTACAAGCGATTATATCAACACGTGCTCCAGTAGTTCCGGAAAGCCGGGTATAGAAAAGTGCGGGAGACGTTACTGTGCGAGACATTTCAGTGAATAAGTTGAATTTTCTTTGCTTTCAGTTCCTAAACTCAATTCATTGTGTGTTGTGTACTTCAAGTATGTACATTATGTGGCTTGATTAATTTAATAGTTCAGCATGCCGTACTGTCTTGTGCCTGGCTGTAAGTCAGGCTATGGTAGAGTAGTTGATGACTGCAATTTTTTTCACCACCGAAGTATAGAAATCTATTTGAAAAATGGGGCAGAGCTATTCCACGGAAGGATACTGAGTTAACGCGTAATAGCAGAATTTGTCATATTCACTTCTCTGATGATTTGAAAATAAAATCAGATAATTTTATAGTGAATGATGTAAAAGTGAATCTCTCTTGTGTGAGATGGAAATTACGTCCAGGAGCAGTGCCTCACATTTTCCCAAATTTGCCGAAATAACTTTCAAGTGAGATTAAGTCCCGTGAAACTCCCAACAGGAAAAGGAACCTAGACACTATCAGGAAAAGAACAAAGAAGATTGAAGACGGAAGTGCAGCAGCGAATGGGGAATTCAAAGGTCAGTCTATGGCCCGCACGGCCTTACTTCTAAATTGAAGTTTCGCAAAACAAATGAGCATCGCCTTTCCTCTGTTGCCAGCGCGCTACGGCAGTAAGAACAGCTGACGCAATACGAGCGCAGTAAACAGCCCTTGTAAAATGTAATACCCTACTCAGAAAAACTAATGAATATGGATTGAAAACAAATTCACAAAAACTACACTTACTAACAACATCTGACACTAATAAGAGGATACATTATTAAGAATAAAAGAGAATGAGGAAATAAAACATCACTCACCACCAATGGCTGACACAGGAAGGAGTTTATGGCCTAAATAAGGGAACACTCCACCGATCTCAGAGTCACTAGAACCCTCCAGCAATATGAAAAACACACTAATTACTGAAGGAAAATGCAAAAGATCGCAAAGCGTACCGAATACCATACACGCTGAGCGAGATAGGTTAACCACGTGGCGAATTTAAATATTAGAGTTGGCAACTGGGTTTCGAGATCTGCCGATATAAATCGATATGAATGGCAGGTCGGGATTGGTTGGATGTCTATGCTTCAACACATAACCACCAGACAGAGCCAAAATCTGACAAAACGACAATTTAGAAGTAGAGCCGTGCGGAGTATAATGTTGATAAAAATTTGGGTCAGTCTAGTGTACTTGCTGGTACCGAAAAGACAATATTATCGCTCAAAAGGCGCCTAAAATTCGCTAATCGAAATTTAATTCGAGCTGGATCCAGTCTCAACTCAGCAAAATCGAGAATTAGTTTGTTAGAGAAGCAGGTTAGAGATAGATGGCCACTTAATTATAGAGATAACAAACATCTTAGCAAGAAGGAAAAGATGACAATCGACACCATGCTTAAGAAATGCCAGGTGAAATCTTCTAATGGAATGAGGTACAGCAATGCATTTATTTTAGGGAGTTTATTGTTCAGAATAAAATCACCGAAAGGATTCCGTCACTGTCGGCGACATAACCTCTTGCTTCTGCCTTCAGAAAGTTACTTGATAAAACTTTGTAAAGTGTATGTGACATTCTTTTCCAGGTCGAGAAAGTAATTAATGGAAAACTGAACTCAAAATCGATGTGGGGTGAAATATTTTCTTGATTGTATCGATTCCATAGAAAATATTTCAGTTGATCCTTCAGGAGCTATAATCCCCAGACTTGTTTATTATTATCTGAAGTGCTGATTTTTCTTCAGAAGGAGAGAAATCCGACGAGATATTAACAATTTGAAACATCCGCCAAATCTTTACTCAAGCTTTTGAAAGTCCAATAACTAACAAATTGAGTTGGCAAGTACAGTATTACCTTAAAATAGTTCATGGGTGTTTGTTTTAATATGCTGGGAGTTATGTGCTATTTATATGTACACTCCAGGAACCTGTGCTTTCCGCAACATGTGATGAAGGCCGTGGCTCGTATTTCCATGAGTGATTTTTTTTCCATTGTACCCTGCCGTGGTATTTTAATTGTAATCTCTCATTTCTTAAAAGACGGTGTGTATACTGATCAGTTACGGAGTATTAAGTTTCCTATGGCATCATTCCTAAGACCAGCTGATCGGTACTGTAGAACTTGCAAATTCTAGAGCTTCCTGGCGGGGCGCGCTTGAACTTGAGGAGTCCTTACACCTGTTCTTATATTCGACATGGTCATACTGGTGAAGATTGCCTAAAGGAACGGAAGTGCCGAAATTTTGTTCAAGAATACATTTTTTTTTAAATAAACGAGGTCCCTTTAAGGTTACGTGCATGCCGCACGTAATTATCAGAAAAAAAACTTGTTCCTTTATCATGTGTCTTCCGTCCTCTGACCTTGTAAGTGCTGTACCAAATATACGGACCAAATAAAAAACAGTTTGTTCGCGGTCAGCACTTAACTGGCTGACGGCCGCACCCATGAAGGTCTCGCTAAACTGACCTACGGTACTGAATGTGTGAAATATCATTTTATGTATAAAATGTTCTACAGCGCACACTACATCATCTGTTAAATGTTTCGACCATACAAGATATTTTACACCAGTTGATTGTAACACTGTCCGGCTCCATGGCTAAATGGTTAGCGTGCTGGTCTTTGGTCACAGGGGTCACGGGTTCGATTCCCGACAGGGTCGGGAAGTTTAACCTTAATTGGTTAATTTCGCTGACACGGGGGCTGGGTGTATGTGTCGTCTTCATCATCATTTCATTTTCATCACGACGCGCAGGTCGCCTACGGGAGTCAAATCAAAAGACCTGCATCTGGCGAGCCAAACTTGTCCTCGGACACTCCCGGCACTAAAAGCCATACGCCATTTCATTTTTTTTTTCATTGTAACACTACTGATGATTTTACTACAAATTATTACGACTACATTATTATGTTTCTTCTTCTTCTTCAGAATAACCCATTTGGAGGTAACTTTGGTTACTTTTCATTGTGTTCGATTTCCTTTGGTTCCAGACTTGTTTCATCCTTCGAGAGTGTCGTTCCTTCTCTTCTTGAGTCCACTTTCTTCTAGTTGTTGGTTTCTTCCACTCCTGAAACGCTGCCTCTTGAACTGCTTCTCTAAAATGTATTCTGTTTTTTTATTTCATCTGTTTTATTTCCAGCATTTTTCATGTCTTTCTCAATTTCAATGAACCATGTGGGTTTAGATTTGTAACTATTCAGAAGGTTGAAGATGCGCTTGGTTAGTCTGTTGTCATCCATTCTGTAAACGCGTCCAAAAAATTGCAGTCTTCTTTTCCTCATTAAGTCAGTTAGTTTTTCAATTTTCAAATATAGCTCTCTGTTTGGTCTTAACCTATATTCTGCAATATTATTTCGTTTGCTTGATGATGATGATGCTTGTTGTTTAAAGGGGCCTAAAGGTACGAAATGAAATGACAACAAAAAGTTTAAAAATCCACTGACCAAAATTTAAAAAAAATGTCATGAAGAACGAATGGATGGACATGAAACCCCCCCAAAAAAAACAGTGGATCCGACTCAAAAGTCATAATAACAGTATTACTGACCAAGCGACCACTTATAAAGCACAATCCTGAATCGAGGATGCTTGATGTCTAAAGGAGTCCAAAATTCAGGTCTAAGGACCCTCAGAATGGTACATGTCGCGAGTTAAGTAGAACCATGGTATTTGTCATGTTGGGGTACTAATCAAAAGTAGCGAAGACTCACGGTGTTCCACACAAGATGGTACTACTCACAAGTATTGTACTTCGTACAGGTAATTCAGATATATGGTGTTTCTCACAGAATGGCGCCACTCATAGCCAACGCAAACCGATGAGGTTCCCCACCTAGGTGTACTGTTTACGGGTGCCGGTATTCCCGTGGTGTTCCTCACATAGTGGGTTCTAATCACAGGAAACGCAGACCCACGGTGTCGCTCACACGGGTACGACTCACGGGTACTGGAAACCCACACGAGAACCTTCTCTTCTGGTAGTAATGACAAACCTATTTCGTACCTAATATAGTGGTACTACTCGCAAGTACAGACAACCCATGGTGTTCCCCACGTGATGGTACGAATCAAAAGTAGTTTCATGGTTCTAATTCAATCATCCCTTGGTCGCCCCTTTTAGTCGCCTCTCACGACAGGCAGGGGATACCGTGGGTGTATTTTCCGTCTGCGTCCCCCACCCACAGTGGGTAAAGAGAGAGAGAAAAGAAGAAGAAAGAAGGGATCCGTCACTGCGAAAGATGAAGTAACGGACGAAGGAAGGCAATGGCCACGAAGGGCGTGAAAATGAAGGACTCCCTAGGCCTCGAATGCTCTAATACCGTCGGGGTCGGAAAAGAACAAGAGTTGACCAAGGGAGGTCGGATAGGATAGACGAAAGTGAGGAACCTGGCACAAGTAAGTGGAAGCAATGCCAAGACTCAGCTAAGGGCTCCGTGGTAGCCAATCCAAGTTGAGAGCCTCTTACGACAGCCAGGGGATACCGCGGGTGTATTCTACATGTGCGTCCCCCACCCGCAGGGGGTAGTGTGTTTGGTCACCGAGAGGTATTTTATTTCGTTTCGTTTAGCTCCCAGAATTTTTCTCAAAATTCTTCTTTCAACCTTCTCTAGTTTCTCGAGATCTCTAGTTCTTGTTAGTTTAAGTGTTTCTGTTGCATATAAATTTTCAGGTCTGAATACTGTTTGGTAGTGTCTCAATTTTGTGTTCCGTGATAAGGATGTTTTGTTATATACAATTTTTGTCATGTGAAACATCCATTCCATTTTGTGAACTCTAGTTTCTATAGCTGTTTTTTTCTTCTGTGTCATTCGTTATACACTCTCCTAAGTATTTAAAGCAATGTGTTTTACACATTGTGTTGTCATGAATTGTCATACTTTGTGGGGCATCACTGATGCTTTATTGATCACTCAGCAAAATTCCATTGAAATTTATCTGCTCCAATGCAATAGTTCCCTTGTAAATGAGATAGGGTGACTATCTCTATACCCGGCCGGGTTTAACATCCAGGAATTAACCTGGTATTCATTTCTGGTGTAGGATGAGTGAACCCCGAACCCATGCATCCCTCTACAGGTGCACAAAAAGTATGCTTCGTAAATTAATCCTCAAATGATGAGGTGAAATTTTACATGCGTAAATGATGAGATTGTGTCAAAACAGGCACCAACACAAATACTCATCAAATTCTAAATGAATGTGAAAAACGAAAGAAATATTAATTCACAGCAACACTCTCAGAAGATATTATATAGCCCATGTTAAGGTGTTAACAAATTTGGTGTAATTAATGGACAGAATAATACTCTTCGTCAAACTCAAGAATTGATTGCAAGATCCTAAAAGATACTACTACCGTGCTCGATAGCTGCAGTTGCTTAAGGGAGGCTAGTATCCAATCCCGGGAGATAACGGGTTCGAACCCCACTGTCCGCAGCCCTGAAGATGGTTTTCCGTGGTTTCCCATTTTCACACCAGGGAAATGCTGGGGCTGTACCTTAATTAATACCACGGCCACTTCCTTCCTACTCCTATCCCTTTCCTGTCTCATCGTTGCCATAAGACCTGTACTTGTACAACACTGCTTTAATTCATGGAACAAAATTTATCTGAACCCTGTATAAGTAAAAAATCGCATCTCCATGTTTATTGAATTCAAGGCGGATAATCGAATATAATTCCTTCCTGGTGAACAACCAAGCCCGCCTTTACCGTGTGGCAATGAAGCCCCTCGGTTGACGACCGTGATGGAGTAATTATTTATATTACTAGCCTAACCTTTGATCTTCCCTTAGGGTTAAACTTGCACGGGGACACCATAAGCACTCTTATTTCAATTTGCCTCACGTCGCACCAACACAGATAGGTCTTATGGCGTCGATGGGATAGAAAAGGATAGGAGTGTAAAGGAAGCAACCGTGGCCTTAATTAAGGTCTGAAAGTGCCTGATGTGAATATGGGAAAGAATTGAAAACATTTTTCAGGGCTGCCGACAGTAGGCTTCGAACCCACTATCTTGAGAATGCAAGCTCACAGCGCAAAAAGCTCTTCAGTTTAATCTTTCTTTTCCGGTCTTCCTTACGTAACTCTCACGCCCAATACCGACATCAGATTTTCAAGGTCTTGCGATTAATAATAATAATAATAATAATAATAATAATAATAATAATAATAATAATTTTCTTTCTACTTTTTTAATCAGCTTATCGTCCAGGATTGCTTTTCCCCTCGGACTCAGTGAGGGATCTCAACTCTACCGCCTCAAGGGCAGTGTCGAGGAGCGTGAGACTTTGGGTCGGGGATACAACTGGAATGAGGACCAATACCTCGCCCAGGTGACCTAACATTGTATGCTGTAGAGGGTCCTTGTGAGGGGGATGGGAATATTGGGAGGGATGGGCAATAAAGAGGGAAGAACCGGCTGTGGACTTACGTTATGTAGCATCCCGGCGTTTGCCTGGAGAAGAATTGGGAAACCACTTCGAGGATGGCTGAGGTGGAATCGAACCCCCCGTCTACTCAGTTGACCTTCCGAGGGTGAGTGGCCGCCGTTACAGCCCTCGTTCCACTTTTAAAAATTCTACGCAGAGCCGGGAATCGAACCCGGGCCTCCTGGGATGGCAGCTAATAACACTAACCGCTACACCACAGCGGTAGAAATAATAATAATAATAATAATAATAATAATAATAATAATAATAATAATAATAATAATAATAATAATAATAATACTTTAACATCACCCAACAACTTCTTGCGAGAATTTCAGATAGACCCTGTAGCTCTCTCAAGGAAGTAACACAGAGAGATCCAGAATGTAAGTGTATTAAGAGATGCAAATTTGATGTCTCCAAAATTAAGCTAAGATTCCTACCTAGGATCACTGAGAAAACGAGGTCACTCAAGCTTACTAAGTTTGATTTAGAGAAACTTTCAACTTATAACCAGTTCACAGAGAAATTGGAAGCAGTCAAATATAGCAACTGGGATGGATTGAGGGACAATCTAGTGATAGTTGCCACCGAGGTCGTTCCATTGCTAAAACAGAAGAGGTATGCCTGGTGGACAAATACCTGCGAGGAAGCGGTGAGTCGGAGATAGAAAGCCTAGCTCAAGTGGAACTCACAGAAGACACAGTGCAATAGAAATAAGTTCATAGAGCAACAGAAGTTAACTACCAGAACCTCAGACAAGGCAAGAAAAAAGTCGGTTCACAAAACACCAAACCGGCACAGTTGGATGGAGACTTCAAGAACAACAATTGCAGAAAATTCTACAGAGTTTTTAAACGGAACCTCTGTCACTATAACCCATCCAGCCTCCACTTCAGAAAGACCAGATGGGAAGATATCTTACAATGATTCAGAGTACTGCCACCTTCTGGCAAAGTACTTTGAGAATCTCCTTAACTGTGAATCGCCTGATGCATTCTTCACTTATCAAGACAGCATCAAGCAACCAAACTCTTAACCACCGACTAAAGGAGACGTGGTAAAAATCATTCAGTCCTTGAAAATCAACATAGAATCTGGAGAAGACTCAATAGTAGCCTAACTGTGGAAGCACGCTGGAGATAGTACTGTAAACAATTTGACGGAGATCCTCGAAAACATTTCGGAGAGTGAAATATTACCTAGTAACTGTACTTCTGCTTTGATTCATCCCTTGCACAAGAAAGTAGACTTGGCCGACACGAATAATTATCGAGGATTACCTTTGGTTCCTGTCCCATACAAGATTTTCTTCAAGGTCTTATTCAACAGAGCAGAACCCCAACTAGATCCACAATAGGAGAATACCAAGGGGTTTTCAGAAAAGGGAGCTCTTGTACTGAACAGATATTCAACCTGAAGTCAGTGTTCAGTCAGAAAAAAATGGCCGGTTGAAAAACCATCATCGTCTTTATCGACTTTAAGAAAGCATAAGACCCAGTTGACAGACCTACTCTAAGGAAAATCCTTCAGGAATTAGAACCCTACCAGAAGAATCATAACCTTATCCAGCAGACTATAAATAACAAGAGGTCACCGGTGAAGCTCAGAGGAACAATCTCAGAATGTTTTGAAATCAAGGCAGGGGTAAGGCAAGGAGACGGCCTCTCCCCACTCCACTGCACTGGAAAAGGTAATAAGAGAGTGGCGGAAGGAGTTAACTAGACAAGGGATCCATGTGTTATCTCTCTGGGACACAAGCGCAATGGACTAAGCGTTGATTGTCCGGCATTCGCCAACGACCTGCCACTCCTATCTAATTCAATACCAATAACAGCGGAACAACTCAATGTTCTCAGACAACAAGCAGCAAAGTTCGGTCTACACATTTCACTTGAGAAAAGACAATACATCACGAACATCAGTGAATCTCCTTGTACACTGCACCTGGAGGAAGGAACGATCAAGGCAACCAATAGGTTTAAGTACCTGGAAGAATGGCTGGAACCCAAAATCTTCGAAAGTGTAGCATTATCAACTCGAGTTAATAAGCTAGAACTGGCATTCCAACTGACAAAGAACACCAACAATAAAACGTGTCTCTCCCGAAACACTAAAATGAAACACTACCAGACGTTAATCCAGCCGGAAGCCTTACATGCTTCAGAATGTATAATGTTCAAATGGATAGGACTCAAGGACAAGCTTAAAATCCAGCAGAGAAAAATAATGAGGAAGATATTCGGACCAGTCACGGAAAGGAATGTATACAAAAAGCGACCCAACCAAGAGCTCTAAAAAAGCTGTTAAAAAATCGCGGACGTAGCCAGGAAGAGACACCTAGCGTTTTATGAACACGTCTACAGGTTGCATCCTGCCAAATTGACCAACCGGCTTCTTGTTTACTGGCAAAAGATAAAGACAAAGTCGCCATGCTTGATGAAAGAAAACAAAGATCTGCAGGAACTGGGAGGAACAGAAAGAGAGTTAAAGACCGGATATCTCTCAGAAAGATGTTTAAACAAAGGAGGTCCCAGAACAAACCACCGAGAAGAAAGATTAGGTACCCTCTAGACAAAGCAGAGGAAAGAACAACACAGTCAGAGGATTCGCAAATACTGGGCAAACATCAAAACCCAATCCAAAAGCAATGGCTTAATATTGTGGTCCTTAGTCGGCCAATAATAATAATAATAATAATAATAATAATAATAATAATAATAATAATACCATGGCTAATTGAAGTATGCCAGCCCAGTGGTGTCTACTGCCACATACGGTGTCCTAGTGTTGTTCAAGCTCTCTTATCTACTGCCACATACGGTGTCCTATTGTTGTTCAGGCTCTCTTATGTACTGCCACATCCGGTGTCCTAGTGTTGTTCAAGCTCTCTTATCTACTGCCACATACGGTGTCCTATTGTTGTTCAGGCTCTCTTATCTACTGCCACATCCGGTGTCCTAGTGTTGTTCAGGCTCTCTTATCTACTGCCACATACGGTGTCCTATTGTTGTTCAGGCTCTCTTATGTACTGCCACATCCGGTGTCCTAGTGTTGTTCAGGCTCTCTTATCTACTGCCACATACGGTGTCCTATTGTTGTTCAGGCTCTCTTATCTACTGCCACATACGGTGTCCTATTGTTGTTCAGGCTCTCTTATCTACTGCCACATACGGTGTCCTAGTGTTGTTCAGGCTCTCTTATCTACTGCCACATACGGTGTCCTATTGTTGTTCAGGCTCTCTTATCTACTGCCACATCCGGTGTCCTAGTGTTGTTCAAGCTCCACATACGGTGTCCTATTGTTGTTCAGGCTCTCTTATCTACTGCCACATCCGGTGTCCTAGTGTTGTTCAAGCTCCACATACGGTGTCCTATTGTTGTTCAGGCTCTCTTATCTACTGCCACATACGGTGTCCTAGTATTGTTCAGGCTCCACATACGGTGTCCTATTGTTGTTCAGGCTCTCTTATCTACTGCCACATACGGTGTCCTATTGTTGTTCAAGCTCTCTTATCTACTGCCACATCCGGTGTCCTAGTGTTGTTCAGGCTCTCTTATCTACTGCCACATACGGTGTCCTATTGTTGTTCAGGCTCTCTTATCTACTGCCACATACGGTGTCCTATTGTTGTTCAGGCTCTGTTATCTACTGCCACATACGGTGTCCTAGTGTTGTTCAAGCTCCACATACGGTGTCCTAGTGTTGTTCAAGCTCCACATACGGTGTCCTAGTGTTGTTCAAGCTCCACATACGGTGTCCTAGTGTTGTTCAAGCTCCACATACGGTGTCCTATTGTTGTTCAGGCTCTCTTATCTACTGCCACATACGGTGTCCTATTGTTGTTCAAGCTCTCTTATCTACTGCCACATACGGTGTCCTATTGTTGTTCAGGCTCTCTTATCTACTGCCACATACGGTGTCCTATTGTTGTTCAGGCTCTCTTATCTACTGCCACATACGGTGTCCTATTGTTGTTCAGGCTCTCTTATCTACTGCCACATACGGTGTCCTATTGTTGTTCAGGCTCTCTTATCTACTGCCACATCCGGTGTCCTAGTGTTGTTCAAGCTCCACATACGGTGTCCTAGTATTGTTCAGGCTCTGTTATCTACTGCCACATACGGTGTCCTAGTGTTGTTCAGGCTCTGTTATTTACTGCCACATCCGGTGTCCTAGTGTTGTTCAGGCTCTGTTATTTACTGCCACATACGGTGTCCTAGTGTTGTTCAGGCTCTGTTATCTACTGCCACATACGTTGTCCTGATGTTGTTCAGGCTCTGTTATTTACTGCCACATACGGTGTCCTAGTGTTGTTCAGGCTCTGTTATTTACTGCCACATACGGTGTCCTAGTGTTGTTCAGGCTCTGTTATTTACTGCCACATACGGTGTCCTGATGTTGTTCAGGCTCTGTTATCTACTGCCACATACGTTGTCTTAGTGTTGTTCAGGCTCTGTTGTTTACTGCCACATACGGTGTCCTATTGTTGTTCAGGCTCTGTTATTTACTGCCACATACAGTGTCCTAGCGTTGTTCAGGCTCTGTTATTTACTGCCACATACGGTGTCCTGATGTTGTTCAGGCTCTGTTATCTACTGCCACATACGGTGTCCTAGTGTTTTCCTGGCTCTGTCATTTACTACCATATACTGTACGTTGTCCTAGCGTTGTTCAAGCCCCTTACTTACTGTTACATACGGTGTCCTAGCAGATCTCGGCCTTGGTTTCCATCACGTGCTATATGTACCTCCCTGTCTCTTCTTGTAAGCATGAATGGTAGCGTTACAGTTCTTCATACTGTTGCTAGCTGTGACCACTCACCCTTGCCGGATAGAATACGAACCCTTGTTTTGAACAGTAGCAAGCATGTATTCTGCGCGATTTGTTTCCCCGCTCGTTCCTACAATGGCGTCACGATGTGTTGGTTGTCTGAGTTATGGCTCGGTAGGAACTGTGATAAACATAACATAAGGCAAAGCCTACAAGACTATGCAAAGTCTGCTAAAATAAAAGTCATTAATAGAGACTGGATGACGATGAAGGAAAGGGAAGTGATGGTCCTGAGAAATCTGCAATATGCCTCTTTGCTTAACCAACTGTTTTGAACATTATCACGCGAAGTAATTTCGTAACTGGGATTTAAAAGAAAGCATTACCTTTACAAATAACATTTTTCTTCTTATAGACAGCATGTTATCAGTAATAAAACAATGTTAGATGTGAATATGAAAAAAATATTTGAATTAATGAAAAAACAAGAGCTCAAAACGTGACATTGTGATTATTTATTCCTCGTCAAATTTATCAGTTTTACAAAATGACAAAGAATATCCTACGATATAAATTAATAATCTAATTACAATATTGATAATATAGAGAAAACAATCCTTAGTGACTATGAAGAAGCAGATAAAATACTTTAATTGATTTAATTATGTGAGTGGAGCGTAGAGATGTTGCCTCAAGTTTGATATCCAGGTTTTCAATGTTTTATGCCCCAACTCACAATGGTCTCATTCGGTACACCAAAGCGTCGTAAGTAGGTGAGTAATAGCTTAGGAATGGTGTCCCTTGCACCCAGCATGAGTCCTATTATCTCGACATCCTCAATGCTGTACTTACTGAGGTAATAGGGAATAGTTAGTGAATATATCCTCTTTTTCCCTTCCTCGACTTCAACGGGCTATAACTATCGTATTATCGGATCAAGAATGAAACTTGAAGGTTTGAAGGCGATCATGTTAATTCGTCTTTTTTTTTTTTTTTTTTTTGCTAGTTGCTTTACGTCGCACCGACACAGATACGTCTTATGGCGACGATGGGATAGGAGTTGGAAGGAAGCGGCCCCGTGGCCTTAATTAAGGTAAAGCTCCAGCACTTGCCTGGTGTGAAAATGGGAAACCACGGAAAACCATCTTCAGGGCTGCCGACAATGGGATTCGAACCCACTATCTCCCGGATGCAAGCTCACCGCCGCGTGCCCCTGACCGCACGGCCAACTCACCCGGTGAGTCTTGTTTCATCGTCAAATGTGAGACCATGGACCTCTTCGTGTACTAGACACTATATACTGTCCCTCTTTTATATTTCATTGTCTAGAATAAAAGAAACAATTAAGTTGAATGTTGAGACAGATAATTATAGTTTCGGTTACAAAACGAGCTGGAACGGGGTCCACTCAGCCTCGGGAGGTCAACTTAGTAGAGGTGGGTTCGATTCCCACCTCAGCCATCCTCGAAGTGTTTTCCCGTGGTTTTCCACTTCACCTCCAGGCAAATGCCGGGATGGTACCTAACTTAAGGCCACGGCCGCTTCCTTCCCTCTTCCTTGTCTATCCCAGCCAATCTTCCCATCCCTCCACAAGACCCCTCTTCAGCATAGCAGGTGAGGCCGCCTGGGCGAGGTACTGGTCATTCTCCCGAGTTGTGTCCCCCGACCCAAAGTCTGAAGCTCCAGGACACTGCCCTTGAGGCGGTGGAGGTGGGATCCCTCGCTGAGTCCGAGGGAAGAAACGACCCTGGAGGGTAAATAGATTAAGAAAGAAAGAAAGAAAGAAATATACCGTCAAGTACCACTAATCCAGTAAGTAACGAGCTAGTCGCTCTGTCAAAAGAGGAGTTGATCATAACACTAGAAAGTTGTTATAATTATCGTATTTGAATTATAATATCGTGGCCTGAAATATTGTGCATGATGGCGCTAGTCATTTGCTTCACTTCGGGGAGAAACTATGACATAATTACAATGCCGAAGATTTCACATTTATATCACGGTTGTTTCGGAATTGCAGCAGATATTTTTAAGTTCCACAAATCATAAAATCAAAACAATATTGTACCTAATAATAATAATAATAATAATAATAATAATAATAATAAAACAAAAATGATATCCCAATGTCTTCCCGATCGAGCAGAACAACAATCACATCACAATGCTTTGTGATAGAATAACTCCTGCGATTGGTACACTCAGCCCATTAAAATACAAAGTTTCTCGTGGACTGTTGAAAAACATTTACCATGTTGTAATTGAAAGCCACCTGAATTACATGATCCATATATGGGCACGTTGCAATAAAAAACCATTTGAAAAGGTCAGTCTCTTGCAGAAAAAGAGCACTGAAAGTACTCTTCAACTTACCCACCTTAACAACGACCATACTGCTCTACAAGGGGCTTCCTGACCGAGGCGGTCAAGGCGTGCTCGGTTCGCCCGGAAGGACGTGGGTTCGAATCCCCATCAGGAAGTCGTAAAATTTAAGAAACGGGATTTCCACTTCCGGAGGTGCACATGGCCCTGAGGTTCACTCACCCTACACCAAAAATGAGTACCAGGTTAATTCCTGGGGGCAAAGACGGCCGGGCGTACAGTTAACCACTATACCCCATCAAGTGCCGCGGTTACGGATAGTGGAAGTCTTTACCTCCCACTCCTCCAAGGGCCTTCATGGCCTGTACGGAGGTGACTTTGCTTTACTTTTATACTGGTCTACCAGTATTGTAATGTGCTATCATTAGATGGTCTTCGTAAAAAAAAATCTTCAGGTATTATGTTGTATAAATTGAAAAAATGATAAACTCATTTCAACACGCTATGAAACTTACATTCTTATATACATTCATATAGTACAAGAGGATCTAGCAATATTCACTGCAAATCATTAAAGTTTACTAAGTATGGCACTAATTCTTTGTGGCATTACTCTGTAAAGTTTTTCACTACCCTTCCTGAGCATATTCGAGAAGCCACTACATTGCCAATGTTGATTTTCTAAAAGTAAAAAATGTCTAGCTTATACAAATTTTTAGTATACTATATTAATAATATTATATGTGGATTTGGCCCTATTTTACGACCGGATGCCCTTTCTGGCGCCAACCTTATAGGAGGGATGGAATTACTATTGAGTGTTTCTGTGGTGGTTGGTGGTGTGGTGTGTTGCCTAACTACTTCTTACGGTTTTCTGTGACGCCAAGGTACCGGAAGTTTGTCCCGCAGGAGTTCTTTTACGTGCCAATAAATCTAGCGACACGAAGATGACGTATTCCAGCACCTTCAAATACCACCGACTGAGTCAGGATCCAACCTGCCAAGTTGGGGTCAGAAGGCCAGCGCCTGAATCGTCTGGGCGACTCAGCGCGGCTAAACTATTATTGGCTAAAAATCCGGGGTTTAAATTTTAACTTGTACGTGTTAACCTTGTTCACAGGAGAACGATAGAAATGCCACCTTTGAATAGGGGTTAAAACATTTACCTCTTTCAAGATTATAGCTGTTAACTGAAAAAAAAAAAGAATCAGTCACCTATTTGCAGACTTCCATGCTCTAAACACTTTGTTTTAAGTTGAAAAGAAAGGAAACATTTAGAATAAGTTGCCTGGAGTGTGTGAGACTGATTCTCAGCGTATTCTCTGCTGGTGAAGTGTTGTGTAACGAGACCTTAGTTCAACGGAGATAAGAGCACTTCACTGACCTACTCCACAGAGATAACTAGTCTACTGTCGGGTAAATATCAACAAGGTGGTCATTTCCGTGATATTTCAAGGACTGAAGGAAACTCTACTTTGTTCGAATTGCAGGACACCTTGTTATTCCACATTTCAGCATATCGACTGGCAGTACCGCCGGACTGTGTCTTGATTGAAGGTTGTATGAACAAACAGGATCCAGTTATAACTCGCTTCAGAATGAGTAACAGGAAGTAGAATACAAAGTACTCATTTCAGGAATACGTGTGACGATGCTAAGAGTCCAGCATTATGGTTAATGTGGCGTGCGGTAGTAATGGTGGTTTGTGGTGATTATTGTTTTAAGTAGAACAGCAAATGGGCAACCATCCTCTATTATCACTAGACTCCAGATTTTTAGGCAATACATTCATCATCATCATCATCATTAGTCGTTTTGCTCATTGTGGAGTGACGAGTCCTCATATGTCTCTCATTTCTGCGCTGCAACCTTGACAGGATGCCTCAATCCAGAGCAGATTTCAGCTTTTCTTAACATGATCTGAAGAGGCAGGTCAGTGAATTTCTTCGCCTGATATCACCATCTACGTGCTGTTCTTCTCCGTGGTCTGCTGTCTTCAACTTTGCCTTGCAAAATGGTCTTTTCCAAGTTCTCTTCTGAAAATGTGACCGAGGAACTGGAGGTAACACTCACTCACACGGGAAGATAAACGTTTCTTGATGCTCAGTTCGTTCAGAATGGAAACATTGGTTCTTCTTTCCGTACAGAGTACACGCAGCATTCTCCGCCAACACCACATCTCAAAGGCATCAATTAAAAAATGATTACTAGGGATTCCAACAAGTGCAATTTCGTAGCTTTTGATGTTGTTCGGTTTTGCCAGATCTTAGTGAGTTTATCCATTGCAGCACGACCTAGAACAATACGTCGTTTGATCTCAATTTCACAGCTTTCCGGGTCATTAGTGACTGAAAGCAGTAGAGTAGGTCCGCGGTAATCCGGCATGCTCGGGGATCTGCCAATGCCGAATGATCAAATATGCCGGAATATCAAGGTTTTTTTTTTTAAAAAAAAAGCTGGTTTAAACAACGGGATATAAAATACCAAGTGTGTGCAAAAGTTTTTGTCGTAAAGAAAATACGTAATTTTCTAGGGAAATTCATTTCTTGATTATTCAAAATATTGGCCATCGGCTTCCACACACTTCACGAATACCATGCCAGAAAAACTGCTTGTCTTTTGCGGCAAATCAATTCGAGGAGCCTTTTTCCAACTTCCTCGAAATTGCTGAAGTGCTGCTGTGCGAGCGCGTGCCCCATTGATGCGAGGAGGTGATAGTCAGATGGTGCCAGATCGGGGCAGTACGGCGGGTGCGGAAGGATGTCCCATCCAAGCGATTTCAAGGTGTCTTTTACTGGTTTAACTGTGTGAGACAGTGCATTGTCGTGTAACAAAATCACTTTGCTATGTCTTCTGGCCCATTCCGATCGTTTTCTGATCAATGCGTGATTTAAATTAATAATTTGTTGGCGATAGCGTTGTGCATTAACGGTTTCGCCGGGCTTCAAGTGTTCATCATACACAATGCCGCTACCAGGGCGCGCACTGACTTTCACATTGAAATCACCATATTTAAATTGTAGAAACCATGTCTCACTCGTTCGAATCGACGGAACGTGTTCAACACATGTTTCTACCATCAAACGATGACTTTGCACGAAATTTTTCTTTCGATTAAATAAGAAAAGCAGTGTGTGCCGCAAATGTTCTTTTTCACGCACAAACGTCGACATGATCACTGAACGATACAACACAGACATTAGAACTTGTGTGTGTTGGTAAGTCAATGTCAGACGAACAAGCTGGCGTATGTGTCAAATTCATACCTTGCATAATGTTCGCTGGCGCCATCTCGTAGTGAAACCGGAAAGGACATATGCATGTCTGTCTGCTAGGTCATCACCCTAGAGGCTGGTTGGATCCTCAAATAGCACCACCGAAGTTAATGGGGTTACAAGGAAACCCCAAAAACCAATGGCAGCACCAAAATGTGGCGTACTAGGCGAGATGAGGAATGAGGTAGTTTGCCATTGCTTTCCTCACTGGGTCAGAAATTGCTATTGCAGCACGACTCACCCTATGAGCAACACCTTTCATAACTCTCATACGCACTGATCTTGCTCTGAATATCATTACTCAGCACCACCCATACCCCAGCAGCTACCATATTGTCACAGCCATGGATGAGACTGGGACTTCGGTGCTATCTACACTTTACTCTGGCCTGTGCCAAGAGATGGATGCAAAAGTACTGTATCCATCTAGAAATGACAGCAGGCATAGGCTACGCCTGGTAAATACTACAGTTGTACAAAAACGAATAATTATAATTTATTTAATACAACAGAAGACATCATAAAATCCAAACCAAACTTTATGGCGTAACAGCCCCGAACGGCCACGGCCTACAAAGCGACCGCTTCACAGCCCGAAGACCTGCAGATTATGAGGTGCCGTGTGGTCAGCACGACGAATCCTCTCGGCCGTTATTCTTGGCTTTCTACACCGCGGCCGCCATCTCACCGTCAGATAGCTCCTCAGTTGTAATCACATACGCTGAGTGGACCTCAAATCAGCCCCCAGATCCAGCTAAAAATCCCTGACCTGGCCGGGAATCAAACCCGGGTCCTTCGCATAAGAGGCAGACACGCTACCCCTATATCGCGGGGCCGGAAGAAGATATTATAGCATTAAAAAGTTAAAAGTCTTTAATACTGAACTGTATAAATAATATTGAATTAAAAATCAAATAATGTCCTGTACTGTTAAATCGTTTAATGCTCATTTTTTTAGCACAATTCAATATAAATAATTTGTGTAGGTCTATCATGAAACAAAAAACCACGGCTGTGAAAAGGCAAGAACAAGATGTTAATAAAATAAAAGGTTGTAAATGCCAAGAATGCTTTACATTTCAGTCTGAATCACACCCTAGCATAGGTGTCTGATGATGTCTAGGGCGTGCGACATGGCGGAGTGGTTTCCTGGATTGAGCTCTTTTTCGACAAAAATTATTTTGTATAATGAGGAGATTCGTAACTTGAGCAACGTCGCATTGTTGGCTCCTCTCTGCAAATTTCACAAAGGTGTTTAAGGTTTGCGAAGCGTCAGCCCATGATGTTATATGAGTGGTACGGGAAAATTACGGGGGAAATTGATCTCTGACGTGTGCCGGACTACCGAGTGCCGTCCTACAGTAATAGGTTAGAATGCAAACTTATTCAAGCCGGTAACAAGTATAGTCCACCTTACACAACGGTTATGTTATGAGTCTTACATAAACTTTAGGGGTACGGCCCATCATCACCCCTAGAGTTATGTTACTCTTGCTACATAACGGCAGTACGGGCTAGCTGACACTCCCTAATAAAATTGGTATGCATTGTAACCTACTGCTGCCTAAAAATCCGGAGTCAAATTTTCAGTCGTTAGTGATACATTTAGTATTTGCGATAACCGTGAAATTTTGTTTTATGGGTTAAAAATCAGATTTTTATAGTTGAAAGGTGTGGTGAAGCGTCGTGTTACCAAAATGTAAAATGCGGCAAAATACGAATTTCAACTCCAAGTGTGAAGTCAACAAATACATTTGATTTTGAAGCTAATTCATTATAAATGCGCTATATTATTTGACAGAGAAATGTTGATCGATTGGTATCGATTGGTATTAACTGAATTAATTCATTAATAATAGATTTATACAACGATCATACAACTTTCTTATCGATTATTACCAAGAAACGATACCTACAAGACGCGAGATGTGTCTTGTTTAATCTTAATTTATGTTTTCATACGACTTCTTTTCACAGAAATACGAGATCGGCACGAGCTGAGACGCGAGGTGTGTGTTTTCTTTTCATTCTTGACCGAGCTCGATAGCTCAGTCGCTTAAGTGCGGCCAGTATCCAGTATTCGGGAGATAGTAGGTTCGAACCCCACTGTCGGCAGCCCTGAAGATGGATTTCCGTGGTTTCCCAGTTTCACACCAGGCAAATGCTGGGGCTGTACCTTAATTAACGCCACGGCCGCTTCCTTCCCATCGTCCCGTCGTCGCCATAAGACCTATCTGTGTCGGTGCGACGTAAAGCAACTAGCAAAAAAAAAAAAAAATTAATTCCTGTCTGAACTCCAATCAGCGCAAGGTGAAAATAATATATTTGCATTAATTGTTGAGGTTTTTCCTTAGCTTTACCTTTCCTGCCAGAGATCCTTCAGCCTTTGATTTCTTATTAGCCACTTTTCTGCAGAAATCTCAAGACTTTTCTCTGGGGGAGATCCTTCCCTTTTAACTTTCGTCTTAAAACTCTCTCTGTTTCAGACATGATGTTCGCCCTTCTCAAGTGCTAGTGGACTTCTTTGGAGCTAGACATGTTGTCTTTCTACTTCTCTCGATGGATGATAATTTTGTTCGCCAACTTGCTGGTCCCCATTCTTTCGATGTCTCAGTCCTCTATTCCCCATGTTCATTGACATGAATCTATTAGTTGTAAGCAAATCCTTTCATTGTCAAAAATGGACTGGATATTCTTGTGGCTATTTTCTCCACGTGGCTGACCTAACTGTCACGAGCTTCCTTCAATGATTGAGTAATTTCCTCCAATAGTTTCTTTCTTAGATTTTGTGATACGGTCCTCCTTTTTATCTTGGTCCACACCACCTCACTGGGATTTAAAATGCAGTGTTATGCTGGTATGTGCAAGACTGTGTGTCCAGAATTGGATGCTAATTCGTCTACAACACGCGTTTTCTTTCTCCAATAGGCGTGGTCTCCGCAATAATTTCCAGAAGTACTTGAATTATAGGAACAGGACGAGGGCAGGAATATTTTTATCGATTATATATTGAAGGATTCGATCTTTTTTCCAGGGTTGGTTGGGTGTAGGGATAAATACTCGGCTGTTGTAAGAGTCATTGTCCATAACTATCACAGATGGTCCTAAGCTTTGTAGTGTCCCTTCTTCAAACCAGTTTTCAAATATTTCCAATTTCATACTTCAGTAATCCACGCGACCATCCGCCGCAGTATGTGTGACTAGAAGAGCAACACTAATGAAACCAACTGTCCACCGCAATGAACAATAACAATTCTATCACCCTCGTTGAATGGGGTTGAAACAGTACAATTGTCAGAATCGTCTGTCCAGTTCTTCATTCTACAACATTTAGGACCTACTGTCGAACCATATTTCATCAAGGTATAGGTCAGCATAACCTTGGGCCCCAATATACTGAATATCTGGAAGATATCCCTACCCTCAAGCAAATATTTCAGGTGTTTCAGCTTTTTAATACCTTTTAGGTACAGAAGACGACAAAAAAAACTCCCCATACGGAAACGTATATTCTGTCCCAGCGGTCTTCTGTTGTATTGATTCTATTAGGTCACCTATCGTTGGTGATTTACCGTACCTATAATACTCAAACTGTTCGAAATAGCAAGTTCCGAGTGAAACTGTCTATTTTATCAAATTTAAATTTCTGTTTCTGTTTCTGAATTTTCTTTTTAGTGGGGCTTTCATAGGTATTGGAATTAATAATTTTAACTATTTTTCTCGCTGTAGTAATACAGATTCTTGTCACTTCCGATGCTAAATTATTTAATTTTTACCAATTACAGGCCTACCTAACCCCGCCATTACCTAAAACACCTCGTAATAATTTGTTAGTGTTCCTCACCACCATCATGGTTTGTTTTCGTAATTTAACACCTCTGCCAATCACATTTTTATCACTTTTTGTTCGCGTTCTTGGTGAATCAGGAGAAATGGATTGAAAAGAGAACAAACAAAAAAGTTCTGCAAGAAATTCGAGGGAAGAGAGAATTGATATTAAGGATACAAAGAATAACGGCTACAATCACTGCCCACGCATGCGACATAATACCTTTTTTACCAATGTGCTGGAAGGGAAAATCACGGGGAAGGAAGGCCGAGAAAAAAATCCTTCAAGTCTTGTCACAGAGTCTCCATTACGATTCTCATCATGAAATTAAGCGAGGAGCTGACGACAGGAATTGCCTTTAGACATTAAAGATGATAATTTTTTTTATAAATCGTTATGTCCTACTCAGGAGCACGGTTGAACTTGCTTAGCTGATGTGTTGGCCTTCTTTTCCTCCCAAAATCTCTTCATCCTCTCGCTGAGCTTCTTCCTTCGTTCTTCTCTCCAATTTATAGCTCTGGTGTTGGGTTTGTCCTCAAAGTGGTGATTGTCGATTGTTCTTAATTAGCGTCGACCTCTAAGGTCTTTTGCTACCATGATTTTCCTTCATTCCCACCTAGATATACCTGCTCCTTTCACAAAGCTGCAGCTTTAGTGTAAGTATATTTCCGCTAGATAGTACCACAAATATAAATATTATTGAATGTATTTGTTTGATCCGACATTTCGTAACTATTACAAATGATCAAGGAAATACGCGATGCATATAAAACTACTATCATTATCGAGAATTATAATTCTCAGGGTTTGTCACTCATGTCGCACATCATATAATGAATCTGAGTATAAATGTTGAGAAATGTATTCAAGTCATGGGCGCACCATCTTAACACTTGTGTACAAAAGCTTATGGGTGCAATATAGGTTGTTTTCATAGTTACAATGAACGTAAAAATGGTCCAAAATATCGGCACTAATAACATCTGTGATCCTACTACTCCATGATTTGATAGAAAATAGTTTAAACTATAGGTAACAGACTTCGCAAAATGTTGAAACCTAAGCCAGTACGTAAAAACGGAGGCCCGTCGGCAACCGCTGGTCGCTGTACTACGGAGATCTCCGGGGCTATTATTTTTATACTTCACTCCCTATCCACCCCCGCCCAAAGGAATGCTATGAGCGTCTTACCCAACAGTTTACTTTTCCCAGATAGTAAGTCATATGTGTATCAATTTTGGCTGGCAGCTATGCCCAAACGTACATGCATAATCTAGCTGGTGTAGAAGCCTGGAGCTGACGTTGCCATGGTTACGGCCGTTCGTTCCTTTATCCAATTCCTAGAGCAGGGGTAGTGTGGTTCCAATATCTCCATAACGGTTGGTTTTAGGGCCTTAAAACATGGTTTTCGGGTCCGAAGTGTTTGCCGAGTTTTGTTCTTTGCGTCAAGGGGCTTAAAATGTGCTTTGTTTCGTCCTTGTATGACAAATTCGATTTCGCTTATATTAACCTATTAATATTTTTATATCTCCCCCCCCTCACTCCCCCCCTCGAATTGTTTTGAAAACACAGCCCATGTTACTCACTGGCAATGTAACTTTCTATAGGTGAAGTAATTTTTAAAATCGGTTTAGTAGTTTTTGAGTCTATCCGTTACAAACAAATATACAAATTTTTCCTCTTTATACTATTAGTATAGAAGTATAGGTTACATCCCTACACAAACGATTGCCTTCAGGAAGGGCATCCGGCAGTAAACAGGGTCAAATCCACATGTGCGACACAGTTCGCACCCGCAACACCACAGGTGTGGGTAAAGCGATAGAAGAAGAAGATACTGTTTTTAAAAATTTACTCGCTTTTTTAATTCTGTTTCTCCCCCCCCCCCCCCTCCCTTAAGTGGATTTTCCACAAAGAGTGTGTTCATTTTTAAAGGAGATTCCAAATACCAATTTTAAAGTCTGTAACGTCTTCATTTTTTGAGATATATGCATCCTCATATAAATAATTCAACTCCTTCCTCACTTCCTTTCACCCCCCTTAAGTGGATTTTCTGACAACGAATATTTGTGTTCTTTTATTTTTACATTCCAAATATCAATTTTCATATCTGTAACATTATGTTTTTGTGATTTATTGTAGATAATTTCGCTGCTGTAGAATCCTAGAGCTGACGTTGCCATGGTTACGGCAGTTCATTACTTTATCCGATTCCTAGAGCAGGGGTAGTGTGGTGCCAATATCTCCGTAAGGGTTGGTTTAGGGCCTTAAAACATGGTTTTCAGGCCCGTAGGGCTTACCGAGTTTTGTCCCCTGCCTCAAGAGGATTAAATTGAGCTTTGCCTCGTCCTTATACGACAAATTCGATATTATGCCTATATTAGCCTATTATTTTTATATCAACCCCCCGTGCCCCCCACCTCGAATTGTTTTGAAAATAAAATACAGTCCATGTTACTCACTGGCAATTTAGCTTTCAATAGGTGAAGTAATTTTTAAAATCGGTTCAATAGTTTTATGTCTATTCGTTACAAACAATTATTTCCTCTTTATACTATTATTATAGTATAGAAGAAGTATACACTAAGTGCTGGTATTTCACTCCCGTTTACTTCTACATCCTTGTAGGAAGACAATGCAGGCCTGCTGTTATAGGAGTAATACAGTTTTCATTTTTATAGGTAGATCTTCTAAAATGAAATGCGTTATTTCAGGTTTTGTGTTCCCTTTTGTTGGTTGGAATCAAACCCGTGATCATGGGTCGGACACCACCACGATCCCCTGAGGAAGCCAATAAACCTTGGAAGATGGGTACGACCACTGGCAATGCTGTAAAATTCGAAATTTTCTTTTAATAATAATAATAATAATAATAATAATAATAATAATAATAATGGTGCATGGCATTTGTAGGCCTATAGACTTGGTGGTGACCTAATGAGGATTAAATGAATGGCGAATATGTCAAACACCCAGTCCCCAAGCCAGGGAAATTAAAAGTACGGTAGGATTAATTTTGAGAATTGAACCGGGACCATCGGACCAAATGCAAGCATTCTATCCACTTAGCCACAAAGTCGGGCCTTAATTTGCTAAACCTTAGGCTACCATCTCCACTAATGAGGTGTTGAATACTGACAGTAGCAGAGTCCAGGGCAGTAGCTTATAAGTAGGGCTCGGATGTTTAGGAAAAGTCACATTTTTTCTTTGCCTCTATTTTCTTGCCTGATTGGATGTTGGTGCAAATCAGATGGTTATCGTCACAATTAAGTGATTTTTATTTGTCATATAAATGCATATTTTGGCTATTTTCGTAGGAGCGTCATATTTCGGTCATATTTTGGCGGCTTGACGACAGCTGTAGCTGTGCAAAATTATCTTCAACTTAACGAATGCGAACTAGTGTTCACAAAACTGCTTCTCGGTATCACATCTGCAGTTAATACAAGTGGAATACTCCGCCTCTTCTAACCAAGATTGGACAGGAATTGTTTTCCAACAGTTTGTTAGAAAGTCTGGCATATATACGGTATATAGTCGAACTTTGGAATTATATCGAGCGCAATTACTCGCTTAGAAATTGCTAGCTTAGAAATTCATGCAAGTATTGAAATCCAGTACAACAATCACATGGAATAGTTGGCGTGAGTGTAAAACGGAATCTTCAAAACACTCTCGCCAATTATTTTCGAGTCATATTTTGTAATTTTTAAGTCATATTTCGTCATTTTTGAGGTCATATTTGCTTGCTTATTTGGGCTATTTTTAGGTCTTAAACATCCGAGCCCTGCTTATAAGTATAATGGTAGCTCACATCTTGCTCCCAGTGACCGCCACTGCTGCCTTATACCCCGCGCTCGCCGCTAGCAGTTTTGGTTCCACAAACTCTCAGAACCGCTGGCAAGGTCTCGATATTACGATTCCGCTCGTGAGAGGTGACAACAGCGCTTGCAAATTGGAAACATGATAGGAACTTTGTATTTTCTTTATTGTGAATGTCATGCATTCGGCTGTGCACTTGCGAATAACCAGGACCAGACACTGATCGTAATGAAGATTACTTGAATGCCAACTGCAGTCTAGAACAAGTTTCCTTAATAGCTGTGCTAAGAATAAAAGTGGATGGACGAAGCTTTTTTTTTTCTCTAGATCGCTGGTAATTTCAGTTTCATGTGAAGCTGAATTGCTTCACATACAGCGTGCAAGAACACCTACCGAGCTCGATAGCTGCAGTCGCTTAAGTGCGGCCAATATCCAGTATTCGGGAGATCGTGGGTTCGAACCCCACTGTCGGCAGCCCTGAAGATGGTTTTCCGTGGTTTCCCATTTTCACACCAGGCAAATGCTGGGGCTGTACCTTAATTAAGGCCACGGCCGCTTCCTTCCCACTCCTAGCCCCTTCCTCCCTCATCGTCGACAAAAGACCTATCCGTGTCGGTGCGACTTAAAGGAAATAACAAAAAATATATATATAAAAACAATAACACCTGCCCGCTTCTTCTTTGTCTAGCACTTAACAGAGCAAATTTACTCCTTGTTAATTTGAAGTTTTACGCCTCGGCACTTCGAGTTCCACAAGGACGTAATAATATTAATAATAATAAGGTACGTATCTCAAAAATGGAGAGAGCTTATGGACTAACTAAAAAAAATCTACAACAAGAAATGCATCTCATGGAATGACAAAATAAGGCGTTACAACAGTGTACCAAAAACAGAATGCCTGTATGTCAGCGAATGCCTCTCCATGAATTACAACCCAAAACATGTTACTATCTACTGCTCTAGATCAAGAACCCAACACCATAGTAATTCACCAGCGTTAAATTCAATGAAAATATTTAAAAATATAGCAATGAGTACAAACTAGATATATTTGCAACTACATACACGTCCATAGTAAAACGATGTAAACAAATAACTTAATTGTTTTCTGTTCTAAGTTAAAATCCCACTTTGCTGACTCCTATTGTCAAGCTCATAACTTCCGTTATCTTTTTAGTTTCTAGTTATACCATCTACCTCATCATCATTATTATCTTCGATAATATCACTACCATCATGTATAATTACAGTACTAATGCAGCTTAAAGCAGTTCGCAAATCATTTTAATTGTAATATTTTAAATACCTTGTTATAATATGTGCATATGTAACTGAATATTTGTAATATTATGTTACTGATGGAAAGTGTACTTTTATTTAATTGATGACTTTATTTTACATGGAATTTCATAAGATATATTATAATTTTAATTTAATATTTGTTCTTATCTAATGTAATAGTACACTGACTGACAGTGACAATGCAACACCAAGGAGGAGTGGTTCGAAAGGGATGAAAGTTGGGGAAAAAACAGAGACGGCACGGACGAATAATTGATATTTATTTCAAACCGATATGCAGGTTACACAATGCGCACGGCATCGACTCAGTAGGATGTAGGACCACCGCGAGCGGCGATGCACGCAGAAACACGTCGAGGTACAGAGTCAATAAGAGTGCGGATGGTGTCCTGAGGGATGGTTCTCCATTCTCTGTTAACCATTTGCCACAGTTGGTCGTCCGTACGAGGCTGGGGCAGAGTTTGCAAACGGCGTCCAATGAGATCCCACACGTGTTCGATTGGTGAGAGATCCGGAGAGTACGCTGGCCACGGAAGCATCTGTACACCTCGTAGAGCCTGTTGGGAGATGCGATCAGTGTGTGGGCGGGCATTATCCTGCTGAAACAGAGCATTGGGCAGCCCCTGAAGGTACGGGAGTGCCACCGGCCGCAGCACATGCTGCACGTAGCGGTGGGCATTTAACGTGCCTTGAATACGCACTAGAGGTGACGTGGAATCATACGCAATAGCGCCCCAAACCATGATGCCGCGTTGTCTAGCGGTAGGGCGCTCCACAGTTACTGCCGGATTTGACCTTTCTCCACGCCGACGCCACACTCGTCTGCGGTGACTATCACTGACAGAACAGAAGCGTGACTCATCGGAGAACACGACGTTCCGCCATTCCCTCATCCAAGTGGCTCTAGCCCGGCACCATGCCAGGCGTGCACGTCTATGCTGTGGAGTCAATGGTAGTCTTCTGAGCGGACGCCGGGAGTGCAGGCCTCCTTCAACCAATCGACGGGAAATTGTTCTGGTCGATATTGGAACAGCCAGGGTGTCTTGCACATGCTGAAGAATGGCGGTTGACGTGGCGTGCGGGGCTGCCACCGCTTGGCGGCGGATGCGCCGATCCTCGCGTGCTGACGTCACTCGGGCTGCGCCTGGACCCCTCGCACGTGCCATATGTCCCTGCGCCAACCATCTTCGCCACAGGCGCTGCACCGTGGACACATCCCTATGGGTATCGGCTGCGATTTGACGAAGCGACCAACCTGCCCTTCTCAGCCCGATCACCATACCCCTCGTAAAGTCGTCTGTCTGCTGGAAATGCCTCCGTTGACGGCGGCCTGGCATTCTTAGCTATACACGTGTCCTGTGGCACACGACAACACGTTCTACAATGACTGTCGGCTGAGAAATCACGGTACGAAGTGGGCCATTCGCCAACGCCATGTCCCATTTATCGTTCGCTACGTGCGCAGCACAGCGGCGCATTTCATATCATGAGCATACCTCAGTGACGTCAGTCTACCCTGCAATTGGCATAAAGTTCTGACCACTCCTTCTTGGTGCTGCATTTGCTCTGTCAGTCAGTGTATATGTGTTTCACATCATTAGGTTTGTACCTGTCTGAAGCACAATAAATTAAATAAATAAATAAATAAATAAATATTAGAAACAAGAATACTGCGGAAAATCTTGGGCCCAATTTAAACTGATACCGACTGGAAACTTCGGAACAACAATGAAATCTACAAAAATGTGGAAAAAATTTCAGAGACCATGAAAAAGAGGAGGTTGTCGTTTCTCGGACTTTTGTACAGAACTGACAAAACCAGACTAACATGTGGAACAAAAAGACAATGACGGCACGGATAAGAAAATTTGTAAAGATCTAGAGAATTCCAAGATTCAGGAAGTCTAGATGTTAGACAGGAAAACATTTAGGACCATGATTCAAAATTTGGAAGTGTTTCAAGTTGAAAGAACTGCAAATACGGGAAGAGCCTGGACGGATGAAGAGAAGAAAGAGCAAGCGCCCATATGGAAGAGTATTGGAGGAAGAGGAAACTTCAGACAAAGAAAAAGTGAAATTGTAGCGTGATCCTAAGTGCTCAATTCTCAAATAAATCAATAGAATAATAATAATAATAATAATAATAATAATAATACTAATAATAATAATAATAATATTATATCAAATCCCTAATTCTGTCTGACATTCACAGTGATATTGAGAAATAGAGAAAGTTTGAACAACTGAAATTATGCATTCTTATGTCTTATTTACAAGAAAAATACAATTAACCACTCACGACAACAACGACTCGTATACGTTTCTTAAAGAAATATACCTTTCTTGTCATTAGGCATTGCCCCAGAGGAGTGCGACAGGCTTCGGTAGCCGGCACAATTCCTATCGTCTCTATTCCATCCCTGACGCGGTCACTGACTGGAAAACAGGTTGTAGGTTTTTATTTTTTTTAATCAGCGAAGTCGTCGTCGCATATTCGCCATGATGTGTGTACACAGCTATATCTACCGGCATGATGTTAAACTTGTACATCCTGGCTTCTGCTGCCTCCTAGAGATATTTGAGAGACTTAAGCTGGTACCACTTATGGGTTACAAGAACAGTGCAATGATGGCCGTCATACTTGAACTGTTCTGTAAAAAATACTTTCAGTGAAATGAATTAATGATATTCTTTTTTTCCATTCTGGGGATTATCTCTATCGATAAGCACGAGGCAGAGCATCCTAGCATCTTGTCTATATGGTCTGAGACCGTGGTTAACCGGTTCGAGTCCCGTTCGTTGAGAATTCTTTTACCATAGAATGTTGGCCGGCAGGATTGAGGAAGTGGTGTTATACAATTTATAATCAATAGAATGCGTACCAAAAGCGTGATTTCAATTCCTGACCTTTCCGCAGTGCTCATGTGGGTGAGGGCATATGGCGCTGTTGATAGTGATTCGTTCTGGACAGTTGTGTGCAGCTTTCTCAAGAGTAAGCAAAGTACAACTCGAGCTACAACTTTATGGTTTGTAAGGAAATACTACTATACCTGTTCGGATTCCATTCGAACGTCGTATAAAACCGGTAAAGTGCAACGTTTATTGATAAGATATATTATTATTAGGGGCTGCCTGGTCGAGGTGATAAAGGCGTGCTCGGTTCGCCCGGAAGGACGTGGGTTCGAATTTCCGTCAGGAAGTCGTAAACTTTAAGAAATAAGATTTCCACTTCCGGAGGTGCATATGGCCCTGAGGTTCACTCAACCAACACCAAAAATGAGTACCAGGTTAATTCCTGGGGGCAAAGGCAGCCGGGCGTAGAGCTAACCACTCAACCCCATCAAGTGCCGAGGTTACGGATAGTAGAAGCCTTTACCTTCCACCCCTCCAAGGGCCTTCATGGCCTCTACGGAGTAGACTTTCCTTTTGCTTCTATATATCATCAGTTCATTTAGAATTTCCAATTACTTTATAGATAATAATTTCGACTGTCGAAGGCAGGATTATGTACTAATTTCCATATAAATAACTCTAACATGGAGATGTTTTTGGACTTTCTGGAATTCTTTCATCAATTTTGCGACACCATTGTATCCATGACAAGCAGCGTTCCTCTATTTATACTAGGTCAGGAGCGTCATCGTCTCACTGTGCGCTTTCTCCTGTAACTAAGAGCTTCAGCAAAATCTCGTAGCAAGTGAACCCCCATTCTACTTCTCAGAGTGCAGAATTTCCTTGAAGTGGCCAGAAAACGAACCCAGGCCTTTGTAATAAGAGACCTCTACTCAACGGGGTTGGTTAATAATAATAATAATAATAATAATAATAATAATAATAATAATAATAATAACACGAACACAAACCCCAAGCTCAGAAATCAGTGTAATAAATCTGTCACCGATGAAGATCAGGCGACAGACAGCTGACCTGACTTTCTTAAATGGGCATTACTACTTGGAACATCTTGTCTCACTCTTCTCTCTTCGCGTTCCTTCCCGCTCCACCAGAGTCAAAGAGCTTCTCCACATTCCCCACACTCAGCACTCAATACTTCAACGTTCGTTTCTCATCCGCTTGATATATCATCAATAAAAAGTATATTCCAGAGGTTTGTAAATAATCTCTTACGGAAAAGTTGATGTGTAGTGGTATCTTGACCCACGGTGACTTGGCTATGAACATGGACATTCTCAAGGTTTTTTTCGATTTGGACAGTTTTTTGTTACTAGTATTCTGTGTACCCGATCTTGTTAACTTTTGTCCGGCTCCATGGCTAAATGGTTAGCGTGCTGGCCTTTGGTCACAAGGGTCCCGGGTTCGATTCCCGGCAGGGTCGGGAATTTTAACCTTAATTGGTTAATTTCGCTGGCACAGGGGCTGGGTGTACGCGTCGTCTACATCATCATTTCATCCTCATCACGACGCGCAGGTCGCATACGGGAGTCACATCGAAAGACCTGCATCTGGCGAGCCGAACTTGTCCTCGGACACTCCCGGCACTAAAAGCCATACGCCATTTCATTGTTATCTTTTGTTACATTTGTTACATACATCAGTATGAAAGTTTAAATTTGTTAATTAGTCCGTTGATAGTACAAGTGAAATTTGCTCAGTGCTTCGTGAATAAATAAATAAATAAATAAATAAATAAATAAATAAATTAATTAATTAATTAATTAATTAATTAATGTTGTATTTACGAGGTCTACAATAGAATCATAAAAGACAGAGAAAATCAACAATTCAAAAGAGGATTTCACGTAATAATTATCAGATTGTCCAGTCACAGGTCCGGAAAATGCCCTTCTTTCACACGCACTGACAATGTGAAACACTGTGGGCTTCACCTCATCACAATCGCAGCTAGAATAACATCAAGGCTGTTTGCGGATGATGTTATTCTGTACAGAGTAATAAATAAGTTACAAGATTGTGAGCGGCTGCAGGGTGACCTCGATATGCTGTGAGATGGACAGTAGGCAATGGTATGATGATAAACGGGGTTAAAAGTCAGGTTAAGTTTCACAACTGCGATGATGGGGTGAAAATTCTCTTTGGTTATCATTGGAAGTACCTAGGTGTTAATATAAGGAAAGATATTCATTGGGGCGATCACATAAATATGATTGTTAATAAAGGGTACAGATCTCTGCACATGGTTATGAGGGTATTTAGGGTTTGTACTAAGGATGTAAAGGAGAGGGCATATAAGTCTCTGGTAAGACACCAACTAGAGTATGGTTCCAGTGAATGGGACACTCCCCAGGATTACTTAATTCAAGAACTGGAAAACATCCAAAGAAAAGCAGCTCGATTTTTTCTGGGTGATTTTCGACAAAATAGTAGCGTTGCAAAAATGTTGCAAAGTTTGGGCCGGGAAGATTTGGGAGAAACGAGACGATCTAATCAACTATAGAGGTATGTTCCAAGCTGTCAGAGGAGCGGTGGCCTGGAATGACATCAGTATAAGAATACGTTTGAGTGATGTCTTTAAAAGTAGGAAAGATCAAAATATGAAGATAAAGCTGAAATTCAAGAGGTCAAATTGGGGCAAATATTCGTTTATGGGAAGGGTAGTTAGGTAATGGCATAACTTAGCAAGGGAGATGTTCAATAAATTTCCAAATTCTTTCCGATCATATAAGAAAAGGCCAGGAAAACAACAAATAGGTAATCTGCCACCTGGGCTACTGCTCTAAATACAGATCAGGATGAATTGAATTGAATTGAATTGAATTGAATTGAATTGAATTGAATTGAATTGAATTGAATTGAATTGAATTGAATTGAATTGAATTGAATTGAATTGAATTGAATTGAATTGAATTGAATTGAATTGAATTGAATTGAATTGAATTGAATTGAATTGAATTGAATTGAATTGAATTGAATTGAATTGAATTGAATTGAATTGAATTGGATTGATTGATTGATTGATTGATTGATTGATTGATTGATTGATTGATTGATTGATTGATTGATTGGTTGGGGAAGATAGCAAGTCCCCACATTGTTCATGGCCCGTAAGAACCCTGTTGATAGCAACCCAAAAACAAGACCAGGCTGTCACTCACGAGCAGATTTTTAGGCAGTAGAACGTTAGAATGCAAACTTATTGAAGCGGTTATGGCGACACTCCGGAAATAAATAGATATTTTTGCTTTGTGGAAATGTCACCTACACAAACATTTCTTTCATATACAATTAATAGTTTTTCCAAAATAAATTATTTTGGAATTTTTTAAATTCCTTTTTTCATGAAATTTAAATAACATGTTAAAGTAAATTCTTAACTAGGTAGATAAAACTTCTTTGAATAACACTACGTATCGATTTTTCTGCACATAATTTGTATAAGGATATATATCGTACTAAAGTTTGTGTAATTTTTACGTTCTAAAATTTTGGACTTAAAAATCCCTACTCGCTTGAAAATAATCTGCAATCAAAAATTCCATACGCAGGTTTCTTAATATAGCTATGATACATATACCATGCAAATTTTGTTACATTTGGCAGAATATTGTGTGAGAAAAATGGGCTTTAAATGTAAAATTACAATTGGCAAACAAAGCATTATTACAGTGATAAATTGTTTGAATTCAGCGGAATAATTTCGCGGGAAGAAAAAGAAAGAAACTCAATCGTTTCAATTTCTGTCATTAAACAAATTTCACCGAAATGAATAAAATGTTGATTTTTATCTCCTGAGTGTCGCCTTAAATATAGTCTACCCTGCACAACGGGTATGTTGTAAGTAGGGCTCAAAAGTTGAAGAAATATAAATTAACCAAAAAAGAAAAGACGTACCAAGAGATCTAAACATATCCAAGAAAAGAGACTAAAAAATGGCCAAAAAAGGACGTAAATAAGCGATCCAAATTTACGTATTTAACGAAGGAATTTAATGTTTAAAAGTGCAACATACACTGCAGTGAAAAGATATTTTTCTTTCAGCCGTTATAAATTTTTAGATTAGCATAATTAAAAAAGAATTCCGTCTTTGTTAAAAAATTACTTCCAGAATTTATAATGATATATTCTTTTTACAGCTAGAAGGCTTTAAAGAGTATCATAATAATCATCTCCAGGTTCTTAGTTGTAAAGGATCGTCAGTTTTCAGACAGCACGTTGCGTAACATCGAGAAATTTCTCTCCACATCAGCGGATGTTTAAGATGCATACCTGAAGCAAGTGAGATTTTACTCTTAAAAAACACTCCCATCAAATTTTTCTCCTTTCAGTATTTCACTTATCTTGCACATAATTTGATACCCCCTGGTTTTCTTAAGCACTGGCTTCATTTTTCATTCCATTTCATTTTCTCAATATACCGTATGTATTTACTACAGAAAGGGTTCTTGAGAGGCGATGGTTGAACTAATGTAAACATTTGGTCGAAAGAAGGTAGAGTTGCAACAAAAATCCGCCAAGACCTAAAAATGCTAAGAAAAAGGACCTATAAGCCAAGAACGCCGAAAGTGCAAAAAGGGACAAATATTTTTGTTTGCAATCTGATTTACATCACACCGGCACAGAGAGGTCTTATGGCGATGATGGGATTGTAAAGGGCTATGATTGGGAAGGTGTCGTCCGTGGCCTTAATTAAGGTACAGCCCCAGCATTTTCCTGATGTAAAAATGGGAAACCACAAAAAACCACCTTCAAGGGCTGTATCTCCCGGATGCAAGCTCACAGCTGCACGCCCCTAACCGCACGGCCAACTCGCCCGGTAACATGGGCAAATAAAACCCATTCCCTGACCTACAGTGGTCCAGAATGAACATAAATTGTATTGGGTCTCGTCTTCGAACACTCGAGAAAAAAGTATTTTTCGACAAGTTACGATCTTTACTCACGAGCCTTGCATAAACTTAACGATACGGCCCATCATAACCCCTAGAATTTATGTTACTCTTGCTGCATAACGGAAGAACGGGCTAGACGACTCTTCCTAATAAATAAATAAATAAATAAATAAATAAATAAATAAATAAATAAATAAATAAATAAATAAATGACTTTGCATTGTAACCAAGTACTGCCTCATCATCATCATCATCATCATTATCACACCGAGATGTGCAGGTCACCAGACCAGGCGATCATGTCCTCGGACACTCCAGGTACTAAAAGCCATACGCTAAAATAACCTGTGCAGTTGGACCGCTAGACCTTTCCGAGACGCAGGGGACTAACACCATTGTAAACCTCCTCCGAAGGACATACGATGGAGTAGTTTCGTGACTGAAAACCCCTAAAGAGCTTGACGAATTGCATAATATAATTATCCTTCAACATTGTATACATGTATGAGAATGCTGGGTGTCCGTTGGGTGGGACAACACATACTCAAGGTCACTATGTAGGACTGTTTTCTTCTGGCCGATCTTATCACCATTGTTCACACAATAACATTAGAAAGGAAACTGGTGAACGGTACTTCAAGGTTCGTAATAAAATATTCTCAATCAGGATGTCACTTGTGTGCAGTGTGTGGTGTAGTTAGTTATGCTGTCACCACACTCGCTATGTGCCTGCTAACACTTACACTATCGGCCTTGAGAATGATCATATCTCTAGTTAATTCGACAAGCGATATGTGTATAGCATGTAGGGTTGCCATATTAGACGTTTTAAACATATTCTTACATTCTTTCTTCTTTCTAGAAAATATGTCTTCTGTAATATTTGAGGGTTCTTTACGTCTTTTGATACACAATGTAATATTTCGTGAATTCTGTACATTCTAACACCTTAATAACTTAATCTAGTGGCTTGTCTCTGAAGATGGCAGTAGTGACTTAGTTATCATCATCATCATCATTTCCCAACTCCAGTTTCCCAGATGTGCTGTATAAGCGTTCGCCATCTTCTCTCGTCTTTATATATGTTCCAGGACATCATCCCATCTGAGACCTCTCCCTTCCACACCTCATTTGACTGCGTCTATCCAGCGTTTCTTTGACCTTCTCTTTGATTTTTGTTTAGAGACAAAATTCAAAAAGTGATCTTCAGAAATGAATATGAAAGGAAAAAGAAGCAGCTACACAACAATGAACAGCTCCGGAAACAGAGATCTGAACGAATGATACAGATTTGGGTGGACAGGAAGAAAGAACATAGCAAGAATTGAAGTATAAATTTCACATGCTATGTAAAAGTGATATTCGATTAATTAAATCTATTAAATCTATCTATCTATATAAATAAAATTGTTTCTGTTTGTCTGTTTGTCTGTCTGTTTGTCTGTTCCACCATCACGTCGAAACGGCTGGATAGATCTCAACCAAACTTCATATTTAGAGTATACTGACCCCGGGGAAGGTTTCGATATGCATATCATTTTAAAATCTTTGAAAAGACGGGGGTTTTATAGGAAAAACGGTTTTCCTCCATTTTCTCTTATACTATTATAGGCAAAATATCGAATTTGTCGTATAAGGACGAGACAAAGCTCAATTTAATCCTCTTGACGCAAAGAACAAAACTCGGTAAGCCCTACGGGCCCGAAAACCATGTTTTAAGGCCCTAAAACCAACCGTTACGGAGATATTGGCACCACACTACCCCTGCTCTAGGAATCGGATAAAGAAATGAACTGCCGTAACCATGGCAACGTCAGCTCCAGGATTCTAGAGCAGTGAGATTATGCATGTACGTTTGGGCATAGCTGTCAACCAAAATAGGTACAAATAAGACTTAATATCTGGGAAAAAAATATACTGTTGTGTAAGGCACTCATAGGACTCCTTTGGGCGGGGATGGAAAGGGGGTGAAGAACGAGTGTAAAAATCTATATAAATAAAATTGTTTCTGTTTGTCTGTCTGTTTGTCTGTTCCACCATCACGTCGAAACGGCTGGATAGATCTCAACCAAACTTCATATTTAGGGTATACTCATCCCGGAGAAGGTTTTGATATGCATATCATTTTAAAATCCTTCAATAGACAGGGGGTTTATAGGAAAACCAGAATGGTTTTTCCACCATCACGTCGAAACGGCTGGATAGATCTCAACCAAACTTCATATTTAGAGGATACTCATCGCGGGGAAGTTTTCCATATGCATATCATTTTAAAATATTTGAATATATGGGGGGTTTATAGGAAAATCAGAATGGTTTTTCCACCATCACGTCGAAACGGCTGGATGGATCTCAACCAAACATTGTATTTAGAGTATACCAATCCCGGGGAAGGTTTAGATATGCATATCATTTTAAAATCCTTGAATAGACGGGGGGTTTATAGGAAAACCAGAGTGGTTTTCCCACCATCACGTCGAAACGGCTGGATAGATCTCAGCCAAACTTCATATTTAGAGCATACTCATCCCAGGAAAGGTTCCGATATGCATATAATTTTAAAATCTTTGAATAGACGGGGTGTTTATAGGAAAACCACAGTGGTTTTCCTCTATTTTCTCTTATACTATTGATTTTCTGTAAACTTCGTTTACCGTACGTGAAACGTCTCTTCATTATAAACAACTTTCGTTATGTTCATAATTTACCTTACTCTTCACATGACGGAGAAATTTACAATTTTCTGCTGGTATCATGCTCTGCATTTAGTGACCGACAGACCGACAACGAACCTACAGGTTACCATGGCAACGTCTCTGACTGCATGCCAGTAGGGAAGTAACGTATTGCCATTTTCCTCATCATGCTTTTAAATTCGTGGTTGTTCCTTGGGTAGATGGCAAGAGAGGCATCAATCGGCTCATCTGCGGGATATTGGCGGAATATCGTTGGAGGTTATAACCGCCCTCGAATAGATTAAGTAATAACACCATTAGTCATCTTCATATTTGTTTACCTAAGAATCACTGAACCTAAATTTCTCCTCTGTTAGCGCTTTATTATATCCATAACTCACGGCATTTATTTATTTGTCGTTATCCGGCTGTCCTCAGTTATAATCCATTTTCTATTAGTTTCAACATTCTTAACTGTATTATTTTCTTCCTTAATTACGCCGTATGTACGTGAATGCTAGAAACTACTGGATGCATTTCCACCAAGATTCGTATTTAGAATACACCTGTCCTTGATAGGTTTCAGGGCAAATATTGTTTCTAAATCCCTGAACTAACTGGGGGTTTATACGAAACCGAAACAGTGATTTTGCACTTCCAAAAAATATACACAACAAAAGTTTATGGAAGTCTACCTACCTTGGTAGAAATTAATGTCTAAACCTTTTTTTCTCATGTGCATCATTTCGATACGAGGATCAATAAGGGAGATATCATTAAAGGACCGTTTTTCTGTACAAGTCCCATCGGACTTAACTCACGAGCGGGTGCGTGTAAAGCGTATTCCTTACAACTTGAAAACTACTGAAGACATTCGAAACAAAATTTATATTTAGCATCCACCTGTCCAAAGGTAGGTTTTAAACGTAAATAACATTTCATGTTCCGGAATGGACTGGCGGTTTATAAGGAACCGAAATGGTGATTTTACTCTTCCACAATATATACAGAACAAGACCAACCTGACTGGAAATCGACCAAACCTGATGGAATTCCACCTCTAAACCTTTTTTTTCATGTGCATTTTTTCGTCAGGAGGATTAATAAGGGAGATATCATGAATGGTCAGTTTTGCAGGTTAAGTCCAGCGGACATAGCCCAAAAGGTGTTTTACATGGAGCAGATTCCTTATCTATATAAATCAAATCGTAACGACTGTGTACCTCTACACTGACTATTTTGGCGAAATTTTCGTACAGCTTTCCGTTTAAGGGGTAATAATAACAATCTCCATAATTTTTGATTTCCTGAAAGTCCTAATTTTTACCCGCCTCGCCCAAAATCCACATTGTGGCATAATCTGCCAGAAGAATAAGAAGATAATTGAAATTTGACAAAATTATACGTTTTAGCCTGTAACGAATGAAAAATCCTATATCATTAAATTTTTCATTTTTTATCCCCGAAGAATATCGAAATATGCAGGCAATTTTAATGATGGTGCAGACCTTCGGAAATTCCTATCACGTAACGGATTGCACAATCTCCGTTCAATTTGGAATGATCTACAACCTTGGTCTTATGACTTTATGCCGTATCTGTATCCCTTTTACGTTTGATTTTTCTCTATTAATCGATGTTAAGTCAATTTGGAATTTTCACATGCATTATTCATACTTTCAATTACTTATATGAAATACAGAATCATCAAACTCTTCACGAAAATTGGCCCACTCAGTAGCCATATGTGAGCCAAATGCTACGTATGTAGCTGTCACATTATTATCCGAAAAGTAATGTAATGTGAAATGATCTTACAAAACCTTTACCCTGTTCCACGTTTCTAAATCTGACCCAAGAATAGATGACATATCATTGGACCAGCCATTTAGGCCACTAAATCCGGCGTGTCTTATGGTATAATCCTTTGTCGATATGACCTACGTTTAGTAGCAGTTAATCTGTAAATGAAGGTCTTCAATATTGTAAACACGCATATACTTTCGTATGTCGATCTATATATATTCACTGATGTCGATTTAGCGATCGAGAAAGGGTCGGTCTGCTATTGTAATCAGTACTCCCCACACCGACTTTGACTGGCAGTAGGAAAGGGTTCCTTCTCCAACTCCTGTGTAACTGTCATTAGTAAGGAAGGCCTACAATTGTAATGAATAGTTCCCTTCTCGATTTGACTTGCAGAAGGTAAGTGAGCATGCAGTTTTGTTTAAAACTCCCCTACCCGATTGTGTTTGGCAATAGGCAAGGGTGCCCGCCATTATAAAGAAATGTACTCATCTAAAATGTGAGTAGTATAATTGGATGGTTCTGGCGCCACCGCCACCTCCGGCTCCCAGTGGCCACCTCCACCTCAGCCAGTGGCCTCTTCCAGTACTGCCAACTTAACCTAACTAGCGCGACAGTACTGCCAACTTAACCTAACTAGCGCGAAATTTGAATTTGTAAACAAAGCCACGTGCTTTTTGACAGCTGTCATCGACAACAACGCATCGCTAACCTCAGTACTGCCATCTTGACGGGCCTAAACCTCAGTAGTGCCAACGTAACCTAACTAGCTCGAGATAAACAAAGCCACGTGCTTTTTGACAACCACGTGCTTTTTGACAGATTTGTAAACAAAGCCACGTGCTTTTTGACAGACAACAACGCATCGCTAACCTCAGTACTGCCATCTTGACGGACCTAAACCTTAGTGATACCAACTTAACCTAACTAGCGCGAGGTAAACAAAGCCACGTGCTTTTTGACAGCTGTCATCCGCCATCTTTAAACCACAAAGCACTGTGCTTCCCTCTATATCGCAGTAGCTGCAAAATTCGTCACCTGTCATCGGCAGTGCTGCCATCTTGACGGGTCTAAACCTTAGTGCTACCAACTTAACCTCACTAGCGTGAGATAAACAAAGCCACGTGCAGCTGTCATCCACCATCTTTGAGCATCGTGCTGCCCTCTTTAGCTACTTACCTTTGAAATGTGGTACGTTATCCGCCATCTTGCATCCGAAACCTCAGTGCTGCGCTCTATGTAGTGGCGGCAAATTCCATGTGCTCTTGTTTGGAAACAAAGCCACGTGCAGCTGTCATCCACCATCTTTAATCACCGTGCTGCCCTCTTTAGCTACTTACCTTTGACAGTTGTCATCCGCCATCTTGCATCGCCAACCTCAGTGCCGCACTCTATGTAGTGGCGGCAAATTCCACGTGCTCTTGTTTGGAAACAAATTCACGTGCTTTTTTGACAGCTGTCATCCGCCATCTTTGAGCACCGTGCTGCTATCATGCGGGCAATTTCGTTAGCTGTCATCCGCCATCTTTAATCCAGAGAGAACAGTGCTGCACTCTATGTGGTGGCGGTAAATTCCATGTGCTTTACAAACCTATGTGCTTTTCTGACAGCTGTCATCCACCATCTTTAATCACCGTGCTGCCATCTATGTGGTGGCGGTAAATTCCACATGCTTTACAAACCTATATGCTTTTCTGACAGCTGTCATCCGCCATCTTTAATCCAGAGAGAACAGTGCTGCCCTCTATGTGGTGGCGGCAAATTCCACGTGCTCTTGTTTGGAAACAAAGCCATGTGCAGCTGTCATCCGCCATCTTTGAGCACCGTGCTGCGAGCAATTTCGTCAGTTGTCATCCGCCATCTTTAATCTACAGAACACCGTGCTGCCCTCTTTATGGCTACTACCTTAAGCACGTAGTAGCGGGCAATTTGAAAAGTTCTGTTAGCTATCATCCGCCATCTTTAATCACCGTGCTGCCATCTTTAGCTAGATACCTTTGAAATGTGGCGGCGGATAATTTGAAAAATGCTTTTTGACAGCAGCTATCTTTGAGCACCGTGCTACCCTCTATGTGGTGGCAGCAAATTCTACATGCTTTACAAACCCACGCGCTTTTTTTTTTTTTTGACAGCCATCTTTAAGCAACAGAGTACAGTGCTGCCCTCTTTGTTGTGGCGGCAAATTCCACGTGCTCTTGTTTGGAAACAAAGCCACATGCTCTTTTTGACGGCTGTCACCCGCCATCTTTAACCAACAGAGCACTATGCTGCGGGCAATTTCGTTAGCTGTCATCCGACATCTTTAATCAACAGAGCACCGTGCTGCCCTCATGCGGGGTAATTTCGTTAGCTGCCATCCGCCATCTTTAAACACCGTGCTGCCCTCTTTATGACTACTACCTTAAGCACGTAGTAGCGGGCAATTTCGTTAGCTGTCATCCGCTATCTTTGAGCACCGTGCTGCTCTCTGTAGTAGCGGGTAATTTGAAAAGTTCTGTTAGCTGTCATCCGCCATCTTTGAGCACCGTGCTGCCATCTATGTGGTGGCGGTAAATTCCACATGCTTTACAAACTCACGCGCAGCTGTCATCCACCATCTTACATCGCAAACCTCAGTGCTACACTCTATGTGGTAGCGGATAATTTTAAAAAGAAAAATTCTACAGCAGCCATCTCTCGACGCTAATTGCACAAGATGGTAGCTATACATGACTCCTTAAAGGTGCTCATGCAAGATGATCGCTATACATAGACGCCCTTGGGATGCTTGCGCAAGATGGCGGTTATACAAGGCTCCTTATGAGGGATGCTTGCGCGAGATGGTGGTTGCTCTTATGAGGCGGCTCAAGGATCCATGGCTAGAGACGCCCTAAGGATGCTTGCGCAAGATGGCGGATGCAAGATGGCGGCTATACATAGCTCCTTATGAGACAGCCAGTACAACATGTGATCAGAACATTGATTGATGTGTTCAGAACACAAAATAAGTAGAATCGAACACTGTACTCGATACAACATGTGATTAAAACATTGTGTGGTGTGTTCAGAACACTAATCGAACGCTGTATTAGGGGATACCTTTGTTTAGATTGAAACATAACAAGACTAGAATTGAACACTGCACATTGATTGATGTGTTCAGAACACAAAATAAGTAGAATCGAACACTGTACTCGATGTCGTTAACTTCAACATGTGATTAAAACATTGGCTGGTGTGTTCAGAACACTACATAAGTAGAATCGAACGCTGTATTAGGGGATACCTTTGTTTAGAATGAAACATAACAAGACTAGAATTGAACACTGCACTCGATGTCGGAAGATCAGATTGAAAACATAACAAGACTAGAATTGAACACTGTACATTGATTGATGTGTTCAGAACACAAAATAAGTAGAATCGAACACTGTACTCGATGTCGTTAACTTCAACATGTGATTAAAACATTGTCTGGTGTGTTCAGAACACTACATAAGTAGAATCGAACGCTGTACTCGATGTCGTTACATGTGACCCGATACAACATGTTAGGGGATACCTTTATCCTAAGAACCGAACACTGTACAACATGTTAGGGGATACCTTTGTTTAGATTGAAACTAACAAGACTAGAATCGAACACTGCACTCGATGTCGTTACATGTGATCCGATACAACATGTTAGGGGATACCTTTGTTTAGATTGAAACATAGCAAGCCTAGAATCGAACATTGTTTGATGTGTTCAGTACAACTTCAATGATTAACATACACACTGTGCACATATCGCATAGCTAAAAACACACTGTGCACATATCGCATACCTAACACTTCAAATGATTTGCTTAGTACGAAAATAAAAATAAAAAATCTATACCGCGTAGCTAACTCGTTCATCACACTGCTAAGACGCTTAGTAATTGTGAATACACTCATACGAAAATCAAGAAAGCACACTGCGTAGCCAACTCGCTCGGCACGAAAAAAATCTATACCGCGTAGCTAACTCGTTCATCACACTGCTAAGACGCTTAGTAATTGTGAATACACTCATACGAAAATCAAGAAAGCACACTGCGTAGCCAACTCGCTCGGCTCACTCGCTTAGTAATTGCAACACACACGGATAAGAATGTTCCGAGATACTTACATGTTTTTTAAGGGGGGTGAAAGATCATAAATTATATGTACACACATGTTGTCTCCTCCAAGTTGTAAGATGAAATAGACGCAGTACTGCGAGTTTCCACTCTCGCTGGCGAACGGAAGTAGCATGATATCTCAGCAAAAAATAAAAATACGCGTGAGCTTGCAAGCCAGACACAATGATGGATACCGCGATTCAAATCCTGGTAACTTATGCCGTCGGGAAGGGCATCCGGCTAGATCATGTAATGATGATCGCACAGGTCCCACGCCTAGCATTTACAGCTTCCAGTTCGAACCCGCTATCATCCGAAGTAGCGAGAATGATTGAAGAGTGTTTTAGTGTGATTCATTTGTTGGATGGAGGCGTTAAGCTGCTTTCTTCGGTAGGAGTAGGCTATGTCGGGATATCGATTTAAAATCCTAGTCAGGAAGGGCAGCCGGTCGTAAAACTATGGTGTGTGGCGGGGTGTGCAAAAAAGCTAGCAATAAGTAAGGGCTGTTGATGGGGACGTTAAACCTTGTGCAGACTCCTTCGAAAATTATTTTTTGAGTACAAGTGTGTTGATGCTGATTCATTTGTCGGATGGAGGCAATAAGCCTTGTGCAGGCTTCTTCAGTGGAGTAGGCTATGTATCGGTACCGGGATATCTAGTTATAAAACCCGCTACAACAAATTTATCGCGTATACTGCGATTTAAAATCCTAGTCAGGAAGGGCAGCCGGTCGTATAAAACTATGGTGTGAGGCGGGGTGTGCAAAAAAGCCAGCATTAAGTAAGGGCTGTCGATAGGAGGCGTTAAACTATGTGCAAGCTCCTTCACCAGGAGAAGCCTACATGCCGGTACCGTGCAGGTTCTTTCGATAGGAGTAGGCACTGTGTGTGTTTTAACCTCTCCGTACAATCATGATAGTTTACGTTAGGAACTTACATAGGCTAAATGCTACACATTCCGTGGCAGAGCCGGGAATCGAACTCGGTCGAAAATTATTTTTTGAGTACAAGAGTGTTGATGCTGATTCATTTGTCGGATGGAGGCAATAAGCCTTGTGCAGGCTTCTTCAGTGGAGTAGGCTATGTATCGGTACCGGGATATCTAGTTATAAAACCCGCTACAACAAATTTATCGCGTATACTGCGATTTAAAATCCTAGTCAGGGAGGGCAGCCGGTCGTATAAAACTATGGTGTGAGGCGGGGTGTGCAAAAAAGCCAGCATTAAGTAAGGGCTGTTGATAGGAGGCGTTAAACCATGTGCAAGCTCCTTCACCAGGAGAAGCCTACATGCCGGTACCGTGCAGGTTCTTTCGATAGGAGTAGGCACTGTGTGTGTTTTAACCTCTCCGTACAATCATGATATTTTACGTTAGGAACTTACATAGGCTAAATGCTACACATTCCGTGTAAGAGGTTAGATACTACCAGTTTTGCGTCAGGAAGGGCAACTCAACAAATTCTTGCGATTTAAAATCCTAGTCAGGAAGGGTAGCCGGTCGTATAAAACTATGGTGTGAGGCGGGGTGTGCAAAAAAGCCAGCATTAAGTAAGGGCTGTTGATAGGAGGCGTTAAACTATGTGCAGGCTCCTTCACCAGGAGAAGCCTACATGCCGGTACCGTGCAGGTTCTTTCGATAGGAGTAGGCACTGTGTGTGTTTTAACCTCTCCGTACAATCATGATAGTTTACGTTAGGAACTTACATAGGCTAAATGCTACACATTCCGTGGCAGAGCCGGGAATCGAACTCGGACCTCCGGGGGTAGCAGCTAATCACACCACAGAGGAGGACAATTTCAGAATATTTTACAACCTTAATTGGTACTGTGTTTTAAGAGCTTACACTCAGCTAAGAAGACGTTCGCGAGTTACAAGTCGCTTATCAGTGTCCTCGCTCAAGGTTGAGCCGGAAGATACGTGTACAATTTCAGCTAACACACGCATTCCGCTGCTCGCTCAGAATGACTGTGCCGATACTTCAAGGACTGTAGAACAAACCCATAGCCTACAGTATGCATGCCTCTCACCCGGTAGTCTCGGGTTCGATTCTCTTGGGAATAAAATGTGTTTAAATCGCATGAATTTGTTGAGTTGTCCTTCCTAACGTAAAACTAGCAGTATCTAACCTCATACACTATAGTTTTTTAACCGGTTGCCCTTCCTGACAACTCGGATTAAGAATCTGTTTTGTTTTAAGACTAGTTGTCCTTCCTGACGCAAAACTGGTAGTATCTAAGCTCTTACATCATACGCTATTGTTGTTAACCGGCTGCCCTTCCTGACGTCAAAGAACTCGGATTAAGAATCTGTCGAGAATCGGGGGGTTTTTCAGCTAGATGCTCTTCTTAGATTTTAAATCACGAACTATTGTTTTACTGCCGGATGCCCTTCCCGACTAAGATTTTAAATCGCAAGAATTTTGTTTTAAGACTCAAGTCTTGTTATGTTTCTTTCGTAATCTGCAAGTCTAAACATGCATATCGCTGCACACTCCTGCCTTCGCGATGCGTGTTCGATAATTGTTGTTAACCGGCTGCCCTTCCAAACGTCAAAGAACTCGGATTAAGAATCTGTCGAGAATCGGGGGGTTTTTCAGCTAGATGCTCTTCTTAGATTTTAAATCACGAACTATTGTTTTACTGCCGGATGCCCTTCCCGACTAAGATTTTAAATCGCAAGAATTTGTTTTAAGACTCAAGTCTTGTTATGTTTCTTTCGTAATCTGCAAGTCTAAACATGTATATCGCTGCACACTCCTACCTTCGCGATGCGTGTTCGATAATTGTTGTTAACCGGCTGCCCTTCCTGACGTCAAAGAACTCGGATTAAGAATCTGTCGAGAATCGGGGGGTTTTTCAGCTAGATGCTCTTCTTAGATTTTAAATCACGAACTATTGTTTTACTGCCGGATGCCCTTCCCGACTAAGATTTTAAATCGCAAGAATTTTGTTTTAAGACTCAAGTCTTGTTATGTTTCTTTCGTAATCTGCAAGTCTAAACATGCATATCGCTGCACACTCCTACCTTCGCGATGCGTGTTTGATAATTGTTGTTAACCGGCTGCCCTTCCTGACGTCAAAGAACTCGGATTAAGAATCTGTCGAGAATCGGGGGGTTTTCAGCTAGATGCTCTTCTTAGATTTTAAATCACGAACTATTGTTTTACTGCCGGATGCCCTTCCCGACTAAGATTTTAAATCGCAAGAATTTTGTTTTAAGACTCAAGTCTTGTTATGTTTCTTTCGTAATCTGCAAGTCTAAACATGCATATCGCTGCTGCACACTCCTGCCTTCGCGATGCGTGTTCGATAATTGTTGTTAACCGGCTGCCCTTCCTGACGTCAAAGAACTCGGATTAAGAATCTGTCGAGAATCGGGGGGTTTTTCAGCTAGATGCTCTTCTTAGATTTTAAATCACGAACTATTGTTTTACTGCCGGATGCCCTTCCCGACTAAGATTTTAAATCGCAAGAATTTTGTTTTAAGACTCAAGTCTTGTTATGTTTCTTTCGTAATCTGCAAGTCTAAACATGCATATCGCTGCACACTCCTGCCTTCGCGATGCGTGTTCGATAATTGTTGTTAACCGGCTGCCCTTCCTGACGTCAAAGAACTCGGATTAAGAATCTGTCGAGAATCGGGGGGTTTTTCAGCTAGATGCTCTTCTTAGATTTTAAATCACGAACTATTGTTTTACTGCCGGATGCCCTTCCCGACTAAGATTTTAAATCGCAAGAATTTTGTTTTAAGACTCAAGTCTTGTTATGTTTCTTTCGTAATCTGCAAGTCTAAACATGCATATCGCTGCACACTCCTACCTTCGCGATGCGTGTTTGATAATTGTTGTTAACCGGCTGCCCTTCCTGACGTCAAAGAACTCGGATTAAGAATCTGTCGAGAATCGGGGATTTACAGCTAGATGCTCACCGGATGCCCTTCCCGACGGCATAAGTTACCAGGATTTGAATCGCGGTATCCATCATTGTGTCTGACTTGCAAGCTCACGCGTATTTTTATTTTTTGCTGAGATATCATGCTACTTCCGTTCGCCAGCTAGAGTGGAAACTCGCAGTACTGCGTCTATTTCATCTTACAACTTGGAGGAGACAACATGTGTGTACATATAATTTATGATCTTTCACCCCCCTTAAAAAACATGTAAGTATCTCGGAACATTCTTATCCGCGTGTGTTGCAATTACTAAGCGAGTGAGCCGAGCGAGTTGGCTACGCAGTGTGCTTTCTTGATTTTCGTATGAGTGTATTCACAATTACTAAGCGTCTTAGCAGTGTGATGAACGAGTTAGCTACGCGGTATAGATTTTTTATTTTTATTTTCGTACTAAGCAAATCATTTGAAGTGTTAGGTATGCGATATGTGCACAGTGTGTTTTTAGCTATGCGATATGTGCACAGTGTGTATGTTAATCATTGAAGTTGTACTGAACACATCAAACAATGTTCGATTCTAGGCTTGCTATGTTTCAATCTAAACAAAGGTATCCCCTAACATGTTGTATCGGATCACATGTAACGACATCGAGTGCAGTGTTCGATTCTAGTCTTGTTAGGTTCAATCTAAACAAAGGTATCCCCTAACATGTTGTACAGTGTTCGGTTCTTAGGATAAAGGTATCCCCTAACATGTTGTATCGGGTCACATGTAACGACATCGAGTACAGCGTTCGATTCTACTTATGTAGTGTTCTGAACACACCAGACAATGTTTTAATCACATGTTGAAGTTAACGACATCGAGTACAGTGTTCGATTCTACTTATTTTGTGTTCTGAACACATCAATCAATGTACAGTGTTCAATTCTAGTCTTGTTATGTTTTCAATCTGATCTTCCGACATCGAGTGCAGTGTTCAATTCTAGTCTTGTTATGTTTCAATCTAAACAAAGGTATCCCCTAATACAGCGTTCGATTCTACTTATGTAGTGTTCTGAACACACCAGCCAATGTTTTAATCACATGTTGAAGTTAACGACATCGAGTACAGTGTTCGATTCTACTTATTTTGTGTTCTGAACACATCAATCAATGTGCAGTGTTCAATTCTAGTCTTGTTATGTTTCAATCTAAACAAAGGTATCCCCTAATACAGCGTTCGATTAGTGTTCTGAACACACCACACAATGTTTTAATCACATGTTGTATCGAGTACAGTGTTCGATTCTACTTATTTTGTGTTCTGAACACATCAATCAATGTTCTGATCACATGTTGTACTGGCTGTCTCATAAGGAGCTATGTATAGCCGCCATCTTGCATCCGCCATCTTGCGCAAGCATCCTTAGGGCGTCTCTAGCCATGGATCCTTGAGCCGCCTCATAAGAGCAACCACCATCTCGCGCAAGCATCCCTCATAAGGAGCCTTGTATAACCGCCATCTTGCGCAAGCATCCCAAGGGCGTCTATGTATAGCGATCATCTTGCATGAGCACCTTTAAGAAGTCATGTATAGCTACCATCTTGTGCAATTAGCGTCGAGAGATGGCTGCTGTAGAATTTTTCTTTTTAAAATTATCCGCTACCACATAGAGTGTAGCACTGAGGTTTGCGATGTAAGATGGTGGATGACAGCTGCGCGTGAGTTTGTAAAGCATGTGGAATTTACCGCCACCACATAGATGGCAGCACGGTGCTCAAAGATGGCGGATGACAGCTAACAGAACTTTTCAAATTACCCGCTACTACAGAGAGCAGCACGGTGCTCAAAGATAGCGGATGACAGCTAACGAAATTGCCCGCTACTACGTGCTTAAGGTAGTAGTCATAAAGAGGGCAGCACGGTGTTTAAAGATGGCGGATGGCAGCTAACGAAATTACCCCGCATGAGGGCAGCACGGTGCTCTGTTGATTAAAGATGTCGGATGACAGCTAACGAAATTGCCCGCAGCATAGTGCTCTGTTGGTTAAAGATGGCGGGTGACAGCCGTCAAAAAGAGCATGTGGCTTTGTTTCCAAACAAGAGCACGTGGAATTTGCCGCCACAACAAAGAGGGCAGCACTGTACTCTGTTGCTTAAAGATGGCTGTCAAAAAAAAAAGCGCGTGGGTTTGTAAAGCATGTAGAATTTGCTGCCACCACATAGAGGGTAGCACGGTGCTCAAAGATAGCTGCTGTCAAAAAGCATTTTTCAAATTATCCGCCGCCACATTTCAAAGGTATCTAGCTAAAGATGGCAGCACGGTGATTAAAGATGGCGGATGATAGCTAACAGAACTTTTCAAATTGCCCGCTACTACGTGCTTAAGGTAGTAGCCATAAAGAGGGCAGCACGGTGTTCTGTAGATTAAAGATGGCGGATGACAACTGACGAAATTGCTCGCAGCACGGTGCTCAAAGATGGCGGATGACAGCTGCACATGGCTTTGTTTCCAAACAAGAGCACGTGGAATTTGCCGCCACCACATAGAGGGCAGCACTGTTCTCTCTGGATTAAAGATGGCGGATGACAGCTGTCAGAAAAGCATATAGGTTTGTAAAGCATGTGGAATTTACCGCCACCACATAGATGGCAGCACGGTGATTAAAGATGGTGGATGACAGCTGTCAGAAAAGCACATAGGTTTGTAAAGCACATGGTATTTACCGCCACCACATAGAGTGCAGCACTGTTCTCTCTGGATTAAAGATGGCGGATGACAGCTAACGAAATTGCCCGCATGATAGCAGCACGGTGCTCAAAGATGGCGGATGACAGCTGTCAAAAAAGCACGTGAATTTGTTTCCAAACAAGAGCACGTGGAATTTGCCGCCACTACATAGAGTGCGGCACTGAGGTTGGCGATGCAAGATGGCGGATGACAACTGTCAAAGGTAAGTAGCTAAAGAGGGCAGCACGGTGATTAAAGATGGTGGATGACAGCTGCACGTGGCTTTGTTTCCAAACAAGAGCACATGGAATTTGCCGCCACTACATAGAGCGCAGCACTGAGGTTTCGGATGCAAGATGGCGGATAACGTACCACATTTCAAAGGTAAGTAGCTAAAGAGGGCAGCACGATGCTCAAAGATGGTGGATGACAGCTGCACGTGGCTTTGTTTCCAAACAAGAGCACATGGAATTTGCCGCCACTACATAGAGCGCAGCACTGAGGTTTCGGATGCAAGATGGCGGATAACGTACCACATTTCAAAGGTAAGTAGCTAAAGAGGGCAGCACGATGCTCAAAGATGGTGGATGACAGCTGCACGTGGCTTTGTTTATCTCACGCTAGTGAGGTTAAGTTGGTAGCACTAAGGTTTAGACCCGTCAAGATGGCAGCACTGCCGATGACAGGTGACGAATTTTGCAGCTACTGCGATATAGAGGGCAGCACAGTGCTTTGTGGTTTAAAGATGGCGGATGACAGCTGTCAAAAAAGCACGTGGCTGTCAAAAAGCACGTGGCTTTGTTTACCTCGCGCTAGTTAGGTTAAGTTGGTATCACTAAGGTTTAGGTCCGTCAAGATGGCAGTACTGAGGTTAGCGATGCGTTGTTGTCTGTCAAAAAGCACGTGGCTTTGTTTACAAATCTGTCAAAAAGCACGTGGTTGTCAAAAGCACGTGGCTTTGTTTATCTCGAGCTAGTTAGGTTAAGTTGGCACTACTGAGGTTTAGGCCCGTCAAGATGGCAGTACTGAGGTTAGCGATGCGTTGTTGTCGATGACAGCTGTCAAAAAGCACGTGGCTTTGTTTACAAATTCAAATTTCGCGCTAGTTAGGTTAAGTTGGCAGTACTGTCGCGCTAGTTAGGTTAAGTTGGCAGTACTGGAAGAGGCCACTGGCTGAGGTGGAGGTGGCCACTGGGAGCCGGAGGTGGCGGTGGCGCCAGAACCATCCAATTATACTACTAATGTGACTGGCATTAGGCATAGTGGCCTGCTATTTTGATGGAAACTCACCAACTTGGTGTGACTGGCAGTACGCTGGCTGGCAGTAGGAAAAGGGGCCTGTCATTATAATGATAACTGCACAACTCAATTTCGAGTGATAGTAGGGTAATTGCCTGCCATTATAATAAAAACTGTAATCTGTCTGGAGGTAGGAAAGGGGGGCTGCCATTTTAACGAAAACTCCCCAAATCGATTCTGTCCGCATAGTAGGCAATGGGGCCTGCAATTATAATGTAAACTTCCCAACCTGATTGTGAATGCCAGTAGGCAAGTGAGCCTGCCGTTATATCACAAATCCGTAACAAACACTTTACATTGGAAACGTACGGGGACCTCCCCATGCTCTTTCTCGGATAACGCTAAGAGACATGCAATTTTAAAACTATCTTATTTACTACATGTACACTATTTACTTCGATATTCGAATACAATGTAGAATACCGTAGCGAAGCACGGGTACATTCGCTAGTAAATAAATAAATACATTATCATTATAGACTGTTATGCCTTTCAGCGTTCAGTCTGCAAGCCTCTATCAACATTCAACGGAAAAATGAAAGGTCCGAGAACTTGGGTTCAGAAAAAGCATAATTGGAGAGTTATTCGACCTTTTAGATGGTTCATAATCAACAGCACTCAAATACACGACAGACTATACGTGTCATCAAAGGAAGTCCAGGGGGATTAAGTCAGGACAATGTGGTGGCCAAGCAATAATGCTCCACCTCTACCTATAATAATTGCATAATTGGAGAGTTATTCGAGCTTTTATACGGCTCACAATCAACAGCATTCGAATACACGACAGACTATATGGGTCCCCAAAGGAAGTCCAGGGGATTTAAGTCAGGAGAATGTGGTGGCTAAGCAATAACTGCTCCCCCTCTATCTATCCAGGGCCCAGAAAAGTACGCATTATGGTACCTGCGTGCAAAAAAAGGACTTAAATGTGCGGGAGCACCATCATGCATGAAGCACAGCTATCGACGGGGTACTATATCTCATTCCATGTTAAGAAAACAGTATTGCTCTTATGACAACAGGGTTGCCATATCGAACGACTCTGCTCAACACCATCACGGGAAAACATAAATTTGTGAAATACACTATTTAAGTTCAAGAAAAAATCGGAAGAAACTAAGCTAAAAAATATTTTTATGAACTAAAGGGGACCCGGGTGGGGGTGGGGGGTGTTACAGCGACTGTTTTTGGTTTGTATAGAATCAGAGGTGAACTACGGCACATAAATGTCCTCAGCATTAAAGTGTAAGGCAAATTGGGGGAGAAAATAGACAAATAATTTTTATAGGCTCGAGGGGTGAGGGATGCATTTAATTGCATTTAATGAATTTTTCCAGGCAACTAAGGCTAGAAAACAGACGCAAGACATACATACTGTAGATGACTCTACAAAAGACCACCGTATTAATGTTAAAGAAAGAAATCACACACGTAGGCTTATCGCATACCTCTCACACTGCACAAGACAATTACGCACTGATTTAAAGCCAAAAAATACACACGCAACAAATAAATACTGTAGATGACTTCACTACAGAAGTGAGCTGCCGGGGGTTCACAGAGTGAGGGACTACACGAGGCTTGTACCAGACCAACACAGAAGGGAAATGAAGGCGACGAAGCGATGGCTGTTCCCGCCATTGCGCTTCCTCCCTACAAATGTATTTATGAAAAAGAAAGTGTTGCGTAGTTATTTTAATAACTCTCGGACAAAAATGCCTCATCCTTTTTATCTATCTTTCATAATACATTATAAAGTACAGTATAACATCCCTTGATCACCAGGCATTATGGGTGTCTCAGAGGGGGTGTGGTCACTCTTTTCAGGTCCATAAGAGCAATCTTGTAAATAAATAAAAAAGTCAACGTGCTGGGCTCATGCGCCAAACATGAACTGCTGGTGAATGCAAGATATCACAAAGTGAAAAGTGCTTTAACCTCATCGTTGAGGTCGTTAGTATGGGAAACCCATGAAGAAGTACAATGTGAGTCTTCCATCGGTTATTTTAAAAGAGCTGATATTATGACAATAAACCAGCGCACCGGAAAATCTGTTGTATTAGATTGAACAAACGATTCGTTTTGAAATGGATCAACATCAGGCATTCGACCAGGAGAAGAGGTCCATCTACGAAATTTGTCTACCGTAACTCTAGCACCTCTATCGTGTTCCACTGAAACATTGGTGTATTATAGGACTACTGTTTGGCGGCAGGGGTGTTGTGTCACTGTTGACCTGAAAACATAATTATGAAAAACGTCGGATTGTCTTTAACTTGGCGAAGTGACATAGCCTTAAACGTTACTGAGGATTTGTACTTTACAGGATAGGCAGTCAGTCCTCTAAAGAGAGAGAGAATCCACAAGGGATACCTGCCCTAGAACAAGGGGTACCGTACGGTAACAGCATCAAATAAATAATCATTTTCGCACTATTTATCTTAGGATAAAATGAGATATATATTTTTTTTAATTTTGAATTTCCCTTGTTGTAGCCCTACAGCTATCCCCGATCAGGAAAACTTTATTTTCTTCTTTACACATACCGTACAAATGATGATTTACCATTGCTAATGAATCTCGTAAAACATCTAAACAAATATCTTTTAGATACGAAACAGGAATACCAAAACGAAGGGAGAAGTTCATTGAAAATTTTGTGACAGATCCTCGCGCACCGAAGAGTAACCCAATAACTTCCCAGCCACTGGCGGGTAAGTGATACTTTTCTTCAAAGTACTTAAAACAGGGTTCGTAGTCTCTCTTCTTTTCAGAATCAAATGCTTTAGCCTGTGAACTGTTACTCTCAGTCCGGCTCCATGGCTAAATGGTTAGCGTGCTGGCCTTTGGTCACAGGGGTCCCGGGTTCGATTCCCGGCAGGGTCGGGAATTTTAACCTTAATTGGTTAATTTCGCTGGCACGGGGGCTGGGTGTATGTGTCGTCTTCATCATCATTTCATCCTCATCACGACGCGCAGGTCACCTACGGGTGTCAAATCAAAAGACCTGCATCTGGCGAGCCGAACATGTCCTCGGACACTCCTGGCACTAAAAGCCATACGCCATTTCATTTTTTGTTACTCTCAAACCTTATTGTTGGATCAATAACAACGCCAATGTTTCTCTTCCTGTCAATCGCGACAATGTCTGCACGTTTACTGGATCCATCGCTAGAGATACAGTGCACTTCCTCAAAGACTTCAAATCTGCCAGATTTTTTTTAGAAGTTCTGCAATACTGCTCCTGACCCTAGGGTGCCTGTTATTTCTCAATAGTTCCCAGCCGCTGGGGCATTGGAATTACCCAATGAAGGTTAAAATCCCAGACCCGGCCGGGAATCGAACCCGGGAACCTCTGAACCGAAGGCCAGTACGCTGACCATTCACTTTTAAGTGATTAATATGCCTTCCTGATGGGTACAGTGTAGTCAGATTTTTCACTACTTGTTTCAACATTTCGTTTGTAAGCAACACTTTCAGCTTTTTGTTCTTCTTTGGCCTCCTAGATTATTTTCGGAAAATATGAACTTCTGTCCATGACTCTGAATGTGAGTATGAGAACTTACGGAGCAGGAAACCTGGCTTGTCTTTTGTTACTTTTAATGTTGTTATTTCTCTACTCAGTACTTTTCTAACCTCAACACTTAGTTTGTACTTCACTACAATATTGAACAGTGCTTTTAAATCCTCACATTAAAACCACTGTTGTTTGTGCCACCACAAGACATTTTCTGGTTAGAAAATTAACTACATATCACTCTCATCCTCCGCTTCACTTGGCTGAGGCATGTGGGTTAACCCCTTCTCTTTTTAACTGTACAGCTGATTCCCGAGGTCCTCAGATTTCTGTATTTCGACAGACAAGGAACTATCCCACAACCACACTATGAAAAAACACGAGAAAACGTATTTCTAAACTTTTGTGGGTTAGCCCCTTCTCTTACTCGGACACTCAATTATATTCAACAATGCAAGAAATTTTGTTCCTTTTTCAGGACCCCCCGGTGGTCACTTAGTATTTGTAAGATGATATCTCTCCTAGGAAATAAATAAAAAATCCCCAGTTTTAACCCTTCAGGCAAGCAACTCAATGTTGAAAACATCCTAGGGATATACGTTGACGTTTCCTAGCAGGCTCCTGTTCGTTCGTAGCACTGTCTTTTCGTTGTCTATCGATTACTATTACATTTTCGTCTGATTGCCGAATGGAATACGGTTGTTTACTCCACTTTTCCAGATGCAAAGGACACACTAAAATTTTCTTATGATTTGCCGGTCGAGCAGTTTGCTCTTTTTTTTCTACCTAAACGAGCACTAATGTGAGTCAAAACAGTGTTTCACTTAAGCCCTTACATCTACATTAGGTGCAGATGTTTAAAAAATTAAAAAAGCCTGAGGGTATTGAATCAAACAACACATTACCAAAAAGAATGATGCAAATATATTAATTTAGCTCGGATTTGAATAGAAAAGAGAACGAGTAAAGAAACAAGAGATTTTAGACAGATTTAACGGAACTGCATTTAGGCCAGAAGTGATTTTCGGTATTTGTTTCTTTTGTTGTTTTTTGTTTTATAGAACTATCCAAGACTCACAACTTGAAACATTTCTGGGCCCTTTATGCTTTCAACTTTCGGCACAAATGAGGAAAATGCTTAATTTTACGTTTTACATAGTGTGAGGATCCCTACTTTGTCTGCTGAGAAATGTTTCCAACATTTAAACTGGTAGGTTTTTCGCTCTTAATTCTCATTATGTGTCCATACCACAGAAGTCTGTGTTTTATCATTACACTCGTAATAAGGAATTCATTTCCGACTGCCTTCCTATTTACTACATTCCTGATTTTGTCATTTCTAGTAGTTTGATTCATAGTTCTAATGAATTTCATTTCTGTTGCCTGAATTATGTTGTTGTCATTGCTTAGTAGCCTCCATGGCTCAGGTGGCAGCGCATAGGCTTCTCACCGCTGGATTCCGTGGTTCAAATCCCGGTCAATCCAAGTGAGATTTGTGCTGGACAAAGTGGAGGCGGAACAGGTTTGTCTCCGGGTATTCCGGTTTTCCCTGCCATTCCAGCAACACTCTCCAATATCATGTCATTGGATCTGTCATTCATTAATTATTGCCCCAGAGGATTGCGACAGGCTTCGGCAGCCGATACAATTCCTATGCTCACCGCTAGATGGGGCTTCATTAATTTCATTCCTGACTCGGTCGAATGACTGGAAACAGGCTGTGGATTTTCATTTCATTGCTTAATCTAGGACATGCCTCTAACCCATATGTGAGAACTGGTACGAAGTAAGTGTAATAGATAGTTACTATTGTCCTTTGTGATATTTCGCAGACCCAGAGTAGGTTTCTGACTTGTTTTTAAAAGCTTTATATATCTTGTTGATTTCTTTAGAGATTGTGTTCACGGGGTACTTGAAGTCAGAAACTGATTCTAATTTGGTTACTACCACATAAATAGGATTTTTTAGATTTGGCTTAACGTCGCACCGACACAGATAGGTCTCATGGAGACGATGGTATACGAATGAGAAGGAAGCGACCGTGGCCTTAATTAAAGTACAGTACTATTTTCAGGGCTGCCGACAGTGAGGTTCGAACCCACTACCTCCCGAATACAAGCTCACAGCCGCGCGCCACTAACCGCTCGGTAATAAAGAGTTTTGAGTCCGTTCCTTTCCTGTTGTTGGTAATCTATCGATTTTTCTCTTGCTCATCTTCAGCTCAAAATTATTGAGTATGGGAAGACAATTCCTATGCTCACCGCTAGATGGAGCTTCATTAATTTCATTCCTGACTCGGTCGAATGACTGGAAACAGGCTGTGGATTTTCATTTCATTGCTTAGTCTAGGACATGTCTCTAACCCATATGTGAGAACTGGTACGAAGACATGTGATGTTAATACCAGTAACGAGTTGCGCCCCCGCGATCCCTCAAAACCGGCAGCAGTAGGGTGAGGTATCTAGTCTAGAAGGTGTTGTAATCGTTCTGGAGGGATGTGGACCCACGCATCTTGCACTGCTACCCACAATGGGTCTTGTGTAGTTGGTGCGAGGTTCATGGAGCGTACACTAGCATCGACAGCATCACATAAATGCTCGACTGGACTAAGATTGGTGGATCTGGAGGGACAATCCATGGTCGTAACATCACTGGAGTGCTCCTCCAACCACCTGCATGCCACCACAGAGCGGTGACATGGCGCACTTTTTTGTTGAAACATGGCTTCTCCGTCAGCGTACTCTAGGACCAGAAAGAGATGCAGATGGTCCGCAAGAATGTCCACATAACGTGCACCATTCAGCGCTCCCTGTAGCCGGACAATGGGGCCTAACTGCGACCATGCCATGAGAACGCGCCCAGTCCAGAACAGAACCACCTCCCGCCTGGACACAACCTTGTTGGCACGCAGGATCCATAGCTTCATGTGGCATACGCCACACACTCAACTCGATACAACTGGAAGCGGGAATCATCGGACCATACCACACGCCCCCACTGGTCCATGGTTCATTGCCGATGATCGCGGGCTCATGCACGTTGTTGAGCTCTGTGTCGAGGTGTCAGCAAAGCGACACGAGTTGGTTGTCGGTTGATGAAACCTATGCGATGCAGCTGCCTCCTTACTCTCCTGGTAGAAATGGGCTCCTGACTCTCAACATTCAATTGGGCGGTGATCTGACTCACAGTAGCCCGTCGAGCGTCTAGTATGGTTCTGCAGGGGCAACGTGATGTCCGTTCTTTAAACACCTGTGGTCTTCCCATGGCGGCGGTTTTACGCGGGTGGTAACATCCTCGACACTGTTGACCTTGGAAACCCGAATCCGCGTGTCATCGCCGTGCGCCGATTATCATGCGACGTTCAAAGTCAGTTCACTCGCGACGTGTTGCCATCTTCACGACACTAGTGTCTGTGACAGACTGCTCAGCTACACCGCACCTAACCGTAACGCTCAGCGGTCATACACGGCACATTTTCTAATGGGACACCCCTTCCTGTGACCTTGGTCACTCAGTGTATTGTTTATATGTAAAAAGCAACAGAAATGTAGTGTGCGCAAACAATGTAACGTTAACGACTTACTTCGTGAGTAGAACTTTCTTGGTAAATACCACTTTACATCAGGCTATTAAATCATCGACTAAGTATGCGTGATGTCAGCAATACACACGGTCACATGCACTTCAGGTGTTGTAATGTTAAAACAATCCACAGCCTGTTTCCAGTTTCAATCGGGCCAGGAATGGAATGAATGAAGCCCCCATCCACCGGCGAGGATAAGAAATGGGCCGGCTGCCGAAGCCTGTCCCACTCCTCTGGGGCAATGATTAATGCGTGACAGATGAAATGATAATGGAGTGTATCGCAGGAATGAAGGATGACGAGGAAAACCGGAGTACCTGGAGAAAAACCTGCCTCACCTCCGACTTGTCCAGCACATATCTCACATGGAGTGACCGGGATTTGAACCACGGAACTCAGCGGTGAGAGGCCGACGCGCTTCCATCTGAGCCACGGAGGTTCTTGTTTTGTAATTTTAATTATCTATAAATATAAAATAGCATGTCCTGACTGACTGACTGACTGACTGACTGACTGACTGACTGACTGACTGACTGACTGACTGATTCATCGTCGCCGAGCTGAAACTACTGGACATAAAGAAATGATATTTTGGGGATACATTTATATTAGAGTGTAGGTACTCACTAAGGGAGGATTTTCAGACATTCCTTCGCTAAGGGGTGAAAATGGGGGATGATATTTTTAAATTTTTAAACTTAAAGGTTTACAGACGTAAAAGTTGGTATTTGGAACCTCCTTTAAAAATAAAGAAACATGTATTTTATTGTTTCCGGAAAATCCCATTAATGGGGTGAAAAAAGGTGAAAAAATATTTGAGTATCCTTTATGAGAAAAACTGAAGATGTCACAGTCATGAAAATTGGTATTTGAAATCTCCCTTAAAAATAAAGAAACATTTTTTCCGACTTGAGAGAAGACTGTTTCTCACATGTACAGTTCTATGTCGCATGGTCATCTTAGCCCCAAAATGCAATACTACAAACGTGGTTTACATAGAGTTTCTGCGGTAATTGAAACTCAATTTTTCGGCGAGTTTTATACTCCCGTAGAGATTTTGTGATAATGTCTTAATAGAGGACCGAGGAACGATTACTTTTATCAAATTACGAAATCCACGCGATCGAAGCCGTGGGTAACAGCTAGTCTGAAATATAAACAAATCTGATAACTACTACATTCCTTTCAAGTTCAAGAATGTCTTCCCTATCATTGCGAAAATGTTCCTTGCTTTGGGGAGAGAAATCTCGGAAACTACTGGCATGGTCGCTGTTTGATTCTGTCAGGCTTCTCACTTTCATTCTTACTATCTAACCTCCCATGACAACTTTGATTTTCTCCTGATCCCAATGGCTTAGAGACTTTAATTTTCTTCCAGTTCGTAGTCGATGGTGGTGGTGATTATTATTTTAAGAAGGAAAACAACTGGGCACCTGTCCTCTCCTAACAGTTATCATAGCAAAATATTGGTTTCAACTTTTCGAAGAATGTGCTTATCGCGAAAAGAAAGGGAAGGGTCACTAAGGGTATGGAGTCCACGAGTCCACTGACCGTGATGATGTGGAGCATGCAGTCTGTATTTACCATGTTTGGTCAAGGAATTAGTTACTGCTTATCTCAGAGGCGAAGATCATTATCAAGTGTACGCGTTTCTGTGTCCAGTGTGCTGATTACATGTCATGTGTTGTATACTCTGAAATAATGATTTGTAGAGTCCTGAATTTTAGGCAGTTATAGGATAGAATGCAATCGTATTGAAGCCGGTAACAAGTATAGTCCACCCCACACAACGGTTATGTTACGAGTGTTGTATAAACTATAGGGGATACGCTCCATCAGAACTCCTTGAATTGATGTTACTCTTGCTATATAACGAAAGAACGACCTCGGTCCATCAGAACCCCTTGAATTTATGTTACTCTTGCTACATAACGGAAGAACGGCCTAGGCTATAATCAAATCAGTTTGCACACTAACCTGTTACTGCCTAAACATCCGGAGTCTAATGATGACGTCGCGACAGGGTGAAACCCGGTGCGGGCACGCAGCCTAATCGTGTCCAGTAACACCCAGCGTATCTCCTCAACTTTTAACGTCTCCATTCGACGGAGCAATCACAATTAAGAGTGTCATATACCCTCACTCCATATTAAAATTGCCGAGAGGTTTAGAAGTGAATCCATTCTTGTGGCACGCAATCTAGTCTTTAATAATTGTATACCATCACCTCTCCTACCCTTCCGGTTAACATTTGGATAGAGATTCTTTCATTCGCCATCGGGACGCCAATTGGCTAACCCCAAAAGACATTGACACCTTAATGATCATGGCCACCAGGCGGGCAAAAGCAGCATTCATTCATTCATTGCTTGCCTGCTTGCTTGCTTGCTTGTTTACTTCCTTGCCACCACGATAAGTTCCATTATACATTATATTTTCGTGTGGTAGAGTAGGTTTTCATTAGCTCGCTGTTTCATCCGACCACTTTACACCAGTTGTCCATTTCACATACCGGGAAATCCCAAAAGCCAAGATGCTTGTCCTGGAAAGTTCTCGTTTGTGTGTGTCTTCTGGTCATAGGCCCATTTCTTCCAAATCTTTCTTGGCTTTAATGTACCAAATAATTATTTTTGGTTTTGAGTCTAAATTGTTGGAAGCGCGTTTTGTCCATTGAGTAGAAGTAGGCGACCGTAGAAGTAAGCCCTGGATTTGCGCACTGAGTCCGTGATTTCCTCTATCTTAAAGTAGATTTCTTCTCTGTATTTGTGGTCTGGGCGAAATATGTTGTGGAGAATAATACTCTCTTTTCGCTCTATTTCTGAGAGAGGATAAGGCACTCTGACACATAGAAAGATACCGTTTGATATCAGTGTTGTAATAATGAATTTTGGTATTTATAGAAAAGCATACAAATCCTCCGTGGCTCGGGCGGCAGTGCTCCGGCCTCTCACCGCTGGGTTCCGTGGTTCAAATCCCCGTCATTCTATGTGAGATTTGTGCTAGATAAAGTGGAGGTGCGGCAGGTTTATCTCCAGGTACTCCGGTTTTCCCTGCCATATTTCATTAGCAACACTCTCTCATATCAATTAATTCCATCTCTCTGTCCATTAATCATTCCGACAGGTTTCGACAGCCGGCACATTTCCTATCCTCGCCGCTAGATGAGAGCTTCCTTCATTCTATTCCTGGCCCGACCAAATGACTGGAAACAGGCTATGGATTTACATTTTTAGAGAAAAGCATCCTGTGTTATATATGTCCCGGATGATTTGGAAAGCTACGCCCAACGCCTTTACCGAGCAGCTGTTAGGGCAGCGCAGCTGTGAGCTTGCATTCGGGTGCGAACCCCACTGTCGGCAGCCTCAAAGATGGTTTTCCGTGGTTTCCCACCTTCACACTGGGGCTATACCTTACTTAAGATCACGACGACTTCCTTCCCCCTTATATCCCTTTCCCATCCTATCGTCACCATAATACGTATCATCTGTCTCTGTGCGACAAAGAGCAAAATTGTAAGTGTGTAATAATCCAATGTTTCTTTGCTCTGACCACTAACGCTTCCATATTATTACTAATATCATTATTCACTACGTCCTATTTTATTTTTTGGACGGGTCACCAATGCCCTAACTGTCGCATGGAACGTTGCTTGCCAGGTCTATTGAAGCAGTTCGTCTCACACGGAGGCGTTCAGTAACGAATATGCACCATTCCAAGGGTTTCCCAGCAGTTTGTGGCTAACCACGAGTTTAGAAAGTCCATGACAGTCACAAATGTATTTCAAGTGGGACCTTTACCTTGAATGTCTGTTCGGCCATGACGAAGTCTGTCAATATTAATACGGGCTATTACCTTACAAATTGTTCCAGGATCCAGGCCCTATGAAAACAATGCATCAATATGTAGCCGGGCTTCAAGTGATCGAGTCTAATCTCGTTGACCGAATTAAACAGTCTATTTTTCCAACCTTAACTTCTTACATTACTAGGCTGATGGCCACAATGTCCAAAATATACTTTTAGATGGCCCTGAACAAGAGATACCTGTTCACCACACTGTATATCGGCAGCTAATATATTGTGGTTGTGAATTGCCATCAATAATCTTCCAACGTCCGGCTTCATGGCTAAATGGTTAGCGTGCTGGCCTTTGGTCACAGGGGTCCCGGGTTTGATTCCCGGCAGTGTCGAGAATTTTAACCTTAATTAGTTAATTTCGCTGGCGCGGGGGCTGGGTGTATGTGTCGTCTTCAACATCATTTCATCCTCATCACGACGCGCAGGTCACCTACGGGCGTAAAATCTAAAGACCTGCATCTGGCGAGCCGAACTTGTCCTCGGACACTCCCGGCACTAAAAGCCTTTTCCTATCCCATCGTTGCTATAAGACCTATCTATGTCGTGGCGTGACGTAAAGCAAGTAGTAAAAAGGATGCTTGCCCGGGTTCGATTCCCGGCTCTGCCACCAAATTTGAAAAGTGGTATGAGGGCTGGAACAGGGTCCACTCAGCCACGGGAGGTAAACTGAGTAGAGGTGGGTTCGATTCCCACCTCAGCCATCCTGGAAGTGGTTTTCCGTGGTTTCCCACTTCTCCTCAAGCCAAATGCCGGGATGGTACCTAACTTAAGGCCACGGCCGCTTCCTTCCCTCTTCCTTGTCTATCCCTTCCAATTACCCCATCCCCTATCAAGGCCCCTGTTCAACATAGCAGGTGAGGCCGCCTGGGAGAGCTACAGGTCATTCTCCCTAGTTGTATCCCCCAACCCAGAGTCTGAAGCTCCAGGACACTGCCCTTGAGGCGGTAGAGGCGGGATCCCTTGCTGAGTCCGAGAGAAAACCGACCATGGAGGGTAAACAGATTACGAACGAACGAACTATCCTATTTATTAGATTTGCCCCTCTAAATTGAATAATAAAATTAACAATCCTCCGCCGCATCCATCCCAGACTACTAATGGTATGCTGGTTTTCCTACTTATTTAAACAAAGATTACGAAGATAAACTTTTCTTTCGCCGGAACGTGCATCCTCTTAATTACTATTACAGAAAAACAAAATTATATCGTGTGGTCGGAATTATTTGACAAGAAGCTTAACTTGTGTCTTACCTTTTGCGTCTACGTACTATTATTGATTTTTCTACATTTTTTTTTTTTGTATTTCGCTACATATTAAAATAATTTGAAAGTAACCTTGTAAGTGGCTGCACTGTGAGAGTCACGTAAATAAGAGCTTGCCTTCGGGAGATAGAGGGTTCAAACTCCTCTTTTTTTTCTTTTTTTTTCTTGTTTTTTTGCTTTACGTCGCACCGACACAGATGGATCTTATGGCGACGATGGGATAGGAAGGGCCTAGGAGTGGGAAGGAAGCGGCCGTGGCCTTAATTAAGGCCCTGATTCGATTCCCCGCCAGGTCTGGAGTTTTAATTGTAAATGATTAATATCCCTGGCCTGGGGACTGAGTGTTTGTGTCGTCCTTAACGTTCCTTTCCTCACATTCAACACTTTACACTTCCGCCATTTACAAAATACACGCAGATTCCTCACATATGGTGCAAGTAGGGGCAAAATATATTTCTAGGTCGTCGCCCCGAACAAATAACATTTTTTTAAATACCACTGCCAGTGCAATAAAAATGTTACTACATCTTCCACAAAACTATACCTTAGTTAACATTCGTCGGTAATACGCAAGTTAACATCTTCCAGATTGAAAACGGCAGGCTACATATCGGAATGTTTGTCTGACTGTCGCAATACAAGCCCTTAATGTTATCGATTGTTTTTATCGGTGACCATACGTGTACATAAAAGCACCGGTACCAGTAATTGAGCATAATTTATGGCAACTTACGTTGGCAATGGGCATATTCCTTTATCGTAGGATTGTTGTCAATTAACGATATTACATGTAACGACTTAACAGGTAATGTATGCTAATTGCCTGCTTCGTACCGCTATATCGCTGTCAGACACAGTTTATATCCTGGAATGACAGGAGATATACGTGGTATGTTGGTAAGTCTCGGTGCATGTTGGATCACGCGTGACAGGCGCTGTTAGTACACAAGTTACATTAGTACTCTCCACATTTTTAGGCGGTAATATGTTTGAGTGCAAACTCATTTTGTTATTGGAAAGTGTCGGCTGGCCCGCTCTTTCGTAATGTAACGAGAGTAACATAAATCCTAGGAGTTGTAATGGGGCGTACCCCTACTGCTTATGCAAAATTCATAGTATAACCGTTGCGCAGGATAGAGTATACTTGTTACTCCCTTCAGTAAGTTTGCATTCTAACCGGTTACTGTCCGAAAATCTGGGTCCTTTTCATCAGAAATTGTAGCGGGTGATCTCAATTTACCAAATGTCAATTGGGGGTGGTAATGCGAACGACAGGAAACATGACCAACAAGTGGCAAATACGTTAATATGAGAATGAGAGCTGGTTCAAAAAGTGATAAAACCAACTAGAGGGAAGAATATTCTGGACGTGGTGCTGGTAAAACCTAATGAGCTCTATGTAGAGAAACCGAAGTAATAGATGGTATTAGTGATCACGAAGCTCTTTTTGTCGTAGTTAAAAATAAATGTGACAGAATGGAAGGTCTTAAAAGTAGAACTATTACGCAGTACGGTATGGCTGATAAAATAGACATGAGGGTTTTTTTAATATAAAAATATGATCGGTGGAAAACGGTAAATAAAAATGTAAACAGACTCTGGGATGGGTTTTAAGCAATTGTTGAGGATTGTGAAAACAGTTTTGTACCTTTAAAACTGATAATAAACGGTAAAGACCCATTATATTATAACAGAAGTAAAAAGACCTAAGAAGGATGTGCATGTTGGAAAGAAATAGACTTTTTTGCAAGCTGCTTTACATCGCATCGACACCGATACGTCTTATGGCGACGATGGGATAGGAAAGGTCTAGAAGTGAGAAGCGTCAGTGGCCTTAATGAAGTTACAGCCCCAGCATTTGCCTGGTGTAAAAACCATCTTCAGGGCTGCCGACAGTGGAGTTCGAACCCACTATCTTCCGAATTCTGGATACTGGTGGCACTTAAGTGCCTGCAGCTATCGAGATTGGTAGAAACAGAGTAAGAAATGGCCGTGTAAGTAAGGAGAAATTGAAGGAACTTACTAGGAAATTCAAGCTAGCAAAGAAGTCAGCTAAGGATAACATGATGGCAAGCATAATCGGCAGTCATACAAAGTTTACTGAAAAATACTTTAAGGCAGAAACAGGTTCCAAGAAAGACATTCCAGGAAACATTAATGTACAAGGGGAGTGTGTATGCGATGATCTTCAAACGGAAGAAGTGTTCAGTTTACAGTATGTAAAGATTGTTGGTTACAAGGATAATGTCCAGACAAGGAAGGTGACTAATACTAAAGTAGTATTAAAATTTACGGATGATAATAACGACATTTACAATAAGATTCAAAAGTTGAAAACTAGAAAAGCAGCTGGAATAGGTAAGATTTCGGGGATATACTAAAGACAATGGGTTGGGATATAGTACCATAATATCTGAAGTACTTATTTGATTATTGTTTGCATGAGGGAGCTGTATCAAATGAATGGAGCGTTGCTATAGTGAAATGGCGTATGGCTTTTAGTGCTGGGAGTGTCCGAGGACAAGTTCGGCTCAGCAGATGCAGGTCTTTTGATTTGACTCCCGTAGGCGACCTGCGCGTTGTGATGAGGATGAAATGATGATGAAGACGACACATACACCCAGCCCCCGTGCCAGCAAAATTAACAAATTAAGGTTAAAATTCCCGACCCTGCCGGGAATCGAACCAGGGACCCCTGTGACCAGAGGCCAACACACTAACCATTTAGCCACGGAGCGGACGTTGCTATAGTAGCGTATGTGTATAAAGGAAAGGGAGATAGACATAAAGCTGAAAAGTACAGATCAGTCAGTTTGACACGCATTGCATATAAGCTTTGGGAAAGCATTCCTTATGATTATATTAGACATGTTTGCGAAATTAATAACTGGTTCGATAGAAGGGAGTTCGGGTGTAGGAGAGGTTATTCCACCGAAGCTCAACTTGTAGGATTCCGGCAAGATATAGCAGATATCTTGGATTCAGGAGGTCAAATGGCCTGCATTGCTATTGGCCCAAAGACTACAAAAAACGGATTACGGAACTCTGTTCTTCCTTGGTGCAAACAGAGAGTGGCACGGTCACCTTTACGTCACAATAATGCAAGGTGTACTGATCTGATAACACTCACACCTACCACAGACGTAGACAATGGTGCCATCTAGCGGCTGGTGAGCACACAACGCTATAGGACCAACCTAAAGACAATTAGAGCAAAATTGCTGTTACTTATTGACTTGTCCTCGTATATTTATTATTTTACCTTGTAAGCTACTAATGGAGATGAGATCTTCCATATTTTAAGCGGAATGTAAGTGGCGTTGTTGTATTTTCACAATGCAACGAAAGTTAGCGTAATGGTTACCTGTGGTACTGTAAACAATAGGTCAAAGAAACATGCAGCGCAAATCCTAGGTTAATAGGAAAATTAATTAATGAGAAAGAGGGCGTGAACTTTCGCGTGTTTCAACGTCTATTACTTCGTCGTGCGCACCATCCACTCTCACTTCGCGCAGCTAAGTCTGGTTTCATGCTGTTATCGTTTGATTTATTGGAATGTAATTAATTCACTTCACTTCGAAGTGCACCGGGCCACGCAATGTCGTATCTCAAACTGACAGCTAGCCAAGCAATGAAATGAAATGGCGTATATCTTTTAGTGCCGGGAGTGGCCCAGTAGAAGTTCGGCTCGGCAGATGCAGGTCTTTTGTTTTGACGGCCGTAGGCGATCTGCGCGTGTGATGATGATGATGAAATCATGATGCAGACGCCACATACACCCTTCCCCGTGCCAGCGAAACAAACAAATTTTGGTTTAAATTCCTGTCCCTGATGAGAATCGAACCCGGCACCCCTGCGGCCAAACTCCGGCACGCAAACCATTTATCCATGGAGCCGGACAGCGAAGCAATTACGAGTCCGTAAGAGATTCCAAGGCGTTGAAAGATTTATATGAATCCTCACCATAGCATAGCATGCCAACATATACATCAGTGGAAAGGTGGTGACTTACACTATCATTATTAGAGCCCGGATTTTTATGCATTAATAGGTTAGAATGCAAACTTACTGAAGCGAGTAGCAAGTATAGCCTACCTTCACAACGATTATGTTATGGGGATTGCATAAAACTTAGGGGTAGGGCCATCAGAACCCCTATAATTTATGTTATTCTTGCTACATTACGGAAGAGCGGGTGGCTGACACTTCCTACTAACCAAATTAGTTTGCAATCTAACCTGTTACTGCATAAAAATCCGGGCTTTAATCATTATCAATGGTGTCTGCTGGGATCAAGAGGTGGGCTATCACTAGAGTTAGGTTACTCCCCTTTTTGATTGTTGGTTTAATGAACGTCAAATCTTACGCGTTTTGCTGTGTTGTCAAGGCCGTTTCAGGGGCTACTGCTCTGGCCTCTGCCACTGCCAATACTCAACACCTCATCAGAGGAAATGGTAGCCTAGGGTGTAGCAAATTAAATCCCGGCTTTGTGGCTAAATGGTCCGATGGCTCCGGTTCAATTCTTGGAATCAACCGACTCCCCTGGCTTGGTGACTGGGTGCTTATGACGTCTTCGCCATTCATTACGTCCTCATTAGATCACCACCAAACCTTTCCAGAGACTAATATTGTTTTATTATTATATGAAAATACAGATTTTTACAGTATTACGAGTGATCGTACCCGTCGTTCACAGGTTTATTTGTTTTCTCGGTGGATCGGTGGTGGTACCGGACCATTGATCACGGGTTCGATTCCAAACAACAATCTTAAAGAGTGCATTTTATTTTAGCAGATCTACCTATGAAAAGAAAATTATATTACTCCTATAACAGCAGCCCTGCAGTGTTTTCCAACAAGGATGCAGAAGTAGACGGGAGTGAAGTAGGCCTACCAGCACTCTGTTATCTATATAATTAGGTCAGAAGAATGAGGTCAGAGAGTTTATACGATGAGGAACTCATGGTTGTCAATGGTGTCCGTTCGGAGGCTTCCGGAGAACTTCTAATGTTTAAGCTATCTCTCATGGCGAACTGACGGAGCGACACCTTGCACACCTATCCCATCGGTCCCCGCACCTATTTTTTAAAAGTATTTTTTATTGACAATGTCAAACTCTACTTACATACTAAACGAGATACACAAACTTCTTTTTTTTAAAAACAAAAATATTAGAACAAATTTAGGATAACTCCGCAAAACAGAACGTTGATAAGTTGCATCTAAACAAATTAAAATTTAAGACAGGAGAACATCAAGTCGTTCACAGCAGAATTTGTTTTTCCTTTTGCACACTAGGAGCAAACTAAATTATTCCTGTCATTCATTATCCAAATCCTTGAACAGTACACAGTTATACCACCACAAAACACTCTGCAGTTAAAATAAAATTGGCAGATATTACACAAGGGACATAACAGGAAGGGACCCAGAATTTAAAAAGATGTTTTCCAAAAGCTTCTTGAAGACACTTCTGTCTGAGCATCTTCCATCGTTCTTTCCTGAGATGATCCAGAAATCCAGGTAAAGTCACACTTGTATACTGAGCGTACGCCTTGATATTGTAGTGAATGGCTGCGGCTTTATCGGACATTCAGCAGCAAGCCGCGCCGAGTGTGTCGAGGGGAGACGGAAGCAGTGCTTGGGTTGCAATGTCGTTCCCCGATGCCGTGCACTCAGAAATACGAGCGACGTCTTTTCTCATTGCTTTCAAGTTTTTAAAGGGAACAACTGTCAAATGCTTACATTATAATGTGCTTTAGATTTCCATCGTTCTCATATGAGGTTTGGGCTTCACCGATAGCCTTGGTAGCCCTGAGTATACGTCACCGAATGAGCAAAGGTTTTGTAATGATTCATCCATCCGCTGGAATTTAGCAGAAAATATGCTCTCGAGCGGAAAGAGATCAGACTATTTCAAACTCTATAGAAAGAAACAAAAGAAAGTGATTTGGGTGATTAAAAATATAGAACAAAAAAGGCAGAGAACTTCAGCTACAAAAATATGCCACTTCCATCTCGACAACTTTAAAACTTTACGAACTAGAATAAAGTAAAGTTAGCCCCCGCCGCTCCCCCAGGGGTCCATGCCACGCATGGAGGCTAGCTGCATGTGAAGTAAAGGAGATCTATACGACGTCAGAACGCTAGGCAATGATAATGAAATATATTTATTGTATCTACCGTATGGCTACACATTACAATTAGACATATAAAATTGACAATACTTTCATAAATACTACACTAAGATATGCAAATTGGTGACCTATTATGGCATCATCAGTTGCCATCAGGAAGGCGGTGAAGTCGCCATTATAACACCTGGTCTTGCAGTTCTGTATAATGTGGCGAATGATCTGCCCGTCAGGTCCACAGTCACATTTTGAAGATTGTAATTTATCCTACATAAAGAGAGCATCTGCGCATCTGCCAAGGTTGGTCCGTATTCTGTTTAAGGCAGGCCAAATTCTGAGAGGCTGTTAAAATGCAGGAGGTTTATTCGTGATGCAGGGTAGAGTTTGACAGTTTGGAGGGCAGTTTTATTGCCAGTTTTGCGTCCAGGAACTAATAAGTTTGAAGATTGCCATAGTTAATTCCCTAACAGTGATCACTAATGGATGCCTAGATACTAGGCGGTGTCTTCGTAAATCCTCTATGTCATTACGTATCAGAAGCTGAAGGTGACCTAAAATGTTCATGTACTTCTGAAAAAGAGTGTTCTTCCGCCGAAGATCTGGAGAAGATACATGACTCAAGTATGGTAAGCAGAAGATGGGTGTTTTCCTTACAGTTCCACTGATAATTAAAATTCGGGTTCTGCTGTTTACCTGAATGTTAACCTTTCTTGCGTGAGCGCTGTTTAGCCGCACTGGAGAACAACATTATGGAAAATTCTAAATCCCCATGGAGGAAATTAGATATTTTTCACCAATAGAGCATGTCAAAAATGTCAAAAACTTATCAGATGTAAGGCTTTTCAAGCATTTGCTCTATTAACCAGCGTTTCGTCTTAGGTCTGACACTAGACTCATCAGAGTGGATTGTGTCAAACCCTACCCACTGACGCTGGGGTGTATGCAGGTGAACTTATCAGAAACCCTTATAAGAGGCACAGTCTGATAACTGCATACGCGAGATAAATCTCCACAATGGAATAATTGCCTGTCTAGCAATTCCGAATGGAAAATTCTAAAATGATATGATATGATATATGTTTTTGACATTTTTGACACTCTCTATTGGTGAAAAATATCTAATTCCCTCCATGGGAATTTAGAATTTTCCATTCGGAATTGCTAGGCAGGCAATTATTCCATTGTGGAGATTTATCTCGCGTATGCAGTTATCAGACTGTGCCTCTTATAAGGGCTTCTGATAAGTTCACCTGCATACACCCCAGCGTCAGTGGGTAGGGTTTGACACAACCCACTCTGATGAGTCTAGTATCAGACCTAAGACGAAACGCTGGTTAATAGAGCAAATGCCTGAAAAGCCTTACATCTGATATGTTTTGACATTTTTGAACAACATTATGCCACTGAATATATCAGTCCAAGGAGATGCGCAGTGCGTCGGCGGAGGAACCCCATGTAGTGCCACATACCTTATGCAGCTTGAGAGAATAAAATTCTGTCTGAAGTTAGGAGACGCAGCAACGCAAATCTAGCACATTATCCTCCAGATTATGGTGAGCAGTAGTCATCACGAGTGCGAGTGTTTCAGTGGCACGCGAGACTCGTGGATGGTAGAGAGTCGACTCTGGACAAGTCGTGGTCCGGACGGCAATCCACAACACTTTCAGATGACGACGTGGAGCGTATAAGAAACAGGTTACGTGTGGGGAGGGTACTGGTTAAGAGTCCGACGCTATCTCTCCTAAATTCACAAGAAGTTTACTACTCTTATGCTGCTTCATTTCACGATCTCAAGCACTATATCACCCAGACTAGACAACAGTACGAAGGTCAATCAAATATACACGGGATTTTTGTTCCTGAACATCAACAGTTGGTAGGAGTGGCCCCCGCGCTTCTTCTATGCGTAGGCGGGAACGTCAGGAGTGAGGAGAGCGTGCTGTAAGATATTTCCCGCCGTTTCGTCACTAACGCTCACGATGTCGGAGCAACAGGTGCACCCCTCCACTGCGCAACGCATAAGTATAAAACTTCTCGCTCGTGAAGGAGTTACAGCGGCGAAAATTTGCCAGAGATTGACAGCACAGTTCGGTGATCGAACCTTGTCAAGGACGCGTGTGTGTAAGGAATGGCGGAGGAAAGGGGAGGCAGCACCAGTGAAAGCCAAGACTCTACTGTCAACTGGCAAGGTTCTTGCAACTGATTTTACTGATCGACGAGACATTTTGCCGATTGACTTTTTGCATAAGCGACACACAATCAATGCTGCTGTTGAACAAGGCGAAGGTTGCATATCGCCACAAAAGGTGAGACCAACCGATTCAACAATGCGCGGCCCCATACTGCAGCTCTAACTGACTCCAAGCTACAGAAAATGCACTGAACTACACTTGATCATCCTCCTTACAGCCCGGACTTATCACCCTGCGATTTACATTTGTTCGGACTGCTTAGAGAAGTTCTAGGAGGGCAACGATTTGAAGATGATGAGAGTGTAGAAGACTTCGTGCGCAACTGGCTGGTGACACGATCCTGTTCTTTTTATGGTGAGGGTATCCAAAAGCTGCTCATACGCTGAGACAATTGCATTTCCGAAGCAGGAAACTATGTGGAAAAATAAATTGTAATTGCCTTGGTTTTTCAATAAATTAATTTAAGTAAAAAATAAAATCCCGTTCATATTTAATCGCCCTTTATATCACCGCAATGTAGACAGCACTGTTACTAAGTGCCATCCTACCACCCGGGGGAGTTGCATTGAATCAAAGCCAAAATGGTGGTGTTGATTTGTATTTTAAGAGTAAGTACAGCTGGGAAACCATCCTCAATTAACACTAATCAGAAGGGAGATGGAAGAGGTTCGACACTTCTAAGATTGACGGTATCGGCAAAAAAGGAAGGGCCACAAAGGATGTAAAAATGAAAGAATCCCTAGGCAAATCGAACAACGTCGGGGCCGGAATTCAGGCTTTTTGCCGCAATCTAGTGATTGAACATTGTATACCACCACCCTGTCAGCCGACATTCTGATGGTGAAAACTAAAGCCCGGATTTTTATGCAGTGATAGGTTAGATTGCAAACTAATTTGGTTAGTAGGAAGTGTCGGCCACCCGCTCTTCCATAGCGTAGTAAGAGTAACATAAATTAGAGGGGTTTTGATGGATCTTACCCCTAATGTCTATGCAATCCCCATAGCACAACTGTTGTGAAGGCAGACTATACTTGCAACTCGCTTCAGTAAGTTTGCATTCTAACCTATTACTGCATAAAAATCCGGGCTCTAGTGAAAACATTTAAGATTTTTTTTTTTTTTTTGCGAGTGGCTTTACGTCGCATCGACACAGATAAGTCTTACGGTGACGATGGGATAGGAAAGGCCTAGGAGTTGGAAGGAAGCGGCCGTGGCCTTCATTAAGGTACAGCCCCTGCATTTGCCTGGTGTGAAAATGGGCAACCACGGAAAACCATCTTCAGGGCTGCCGACAGTGGGATTCGAACCCACTATCTCCCGGATACAAGCTCACAGCTGCGCGCCCCTAACCGCACGGCCAACTCGCCCGGTATTTAAGAAATTGATAGGTAAAAAAAATGATACGGAATCTGCCACCGGGGCGATAGCCATAAACGTACATCATTGATGACTGATTGGTGACTCAAGAGAACAAGAGTTGACCAACGGAAGAGACGAACCTGGTACTAGTAGGTGGAAGGAATGCCAGACTCAATTAGGGGAACCCACGCTCCCAAGTTGAGAGCCTCTGGTCCTCATTTTAGTCCCCTTATGTCTTCACAGATGAATACTTGCGTATGCAATTGGTTCCAGTAGTGCATACCATGATATAAACCTTCCTCTCTCGTGAAAAATTCCTAATTTACATTCTTATTGCAGGGGTCATCAATTCGTGACAGAAGAGACCGAAAATAAATAAATAAATAAATAAATAAATAAATAATTGCTTGCTTGCTTGCTTGCTTGCTTGCTTGCTTGCTTGCTTGCTTGCTTGCTTGCTTGCTTGCTTGCTTGCTTGCTTGCTTGCTTGCTTGCTTGCTTGCTTGCTTGCTTGCTTGCTTGCTTATTTATTTATTTATTTATTTATTTATTTATTTATTTATTTAATTGCCGGTTTAAAGCAGGGTAGTAAACTACAATTTTAATTACATTGATACAAGTACCTTAGATCTTAATCATTAAAAATAAACTTCCCATCAACTAAATTATTCAGTACCTAAAGTAACTTTTGATGGCTTTCAGTGTGATGTTAATTTTTAGCATTGTGGCAGTGTAGCTGCTAAATGACCAAGTTATTGTCTATGCTAACAGCTTCATTCTTTATTATAGTCGCGAATGGTTGTGGGCTGTTGTTAGAGCTCCTTGAGTCCTAAACGTGCTGCATTCTCTTGAGTGCAAGCGAGATACGCGAAAATTCAATAGGAACAGAAAATACACATTATCTATTTTAATGTTTAATGATTTATGCAGGTACTTGACATCAATTATTTTACTCTTATTTTCAAGGCTGGTCATTCCGACACTGGTTATTAAATCTTTGTATGGTACAAGCTATGTATTTGTTGATATAAGAATCTTACAAAGCGTTTCTGCACCCTTTCGATGTATTTATCTAGCCTTGGATTCTATACAACGCCAGCATATGCGTCCTTGTACCATTCTCTGTGATAAGATGATAAGACTGAAGGCCACCATGAAGCTGGTCCACGTATAAAATGCTGGCTCAATAACATTCTCCATTAAGCAGGCGTCAGAACCAAAACACTCTGCAAATGAACACTTAAATAAATAAATAAATAAATAAATAAATAAATAAATAAATAAATACATAAATACATAAATAAATATAAAATTGCAACTCATTAACAATTTCTAACGTTTCGGGATAAAAACAGATTCGTCATGTTGGCTGTCAAAGTCAAGGATATATTGGCCATAACCAGACTCAGGACGTTTTGGTAGAAATATGGTAGAGTGCAAAGTACAGTAATTTTGTTATTAGGAAATGTCGTCTAGCCCGTTCCTTCGTAATGTAGCGAGAGTAACATAATTTCTGAGGGTTCTGACGGACCGTACCCCTAATGTTTATGCAAAACTCGTAACATAACCTTTGTGCAGACTATACTAGTAAAAATCCGAGCTGTAGTCTCACAAAACACAAGTCCATTACACGTACCTAAATCTAGGCTCCCTGTTGCCCAACTCTGGTGGTTTCACAGATGAAATCGGATCGAAATGGCAAACGTAGCTACCAAAAATAGCGGGGTGCAGGGAAAGAAAGAAATGTGAGATGGCAATCTTTGAGAATGAGCTCCCAGAGTTCCATTACTGAAATTACGGTATGGCGCATAACCCCGAATTTTTGATCCTCCTCGTTCTTCCTCATTATTATTATTATTATTATTATTATTATTATTATTATTATTATTATTATTATTATTATTATTATTCTGTGTCTTATTTCTATCTATTGAGGTCAGCTCTTAAGTCGGTTTGTCACAGTTTTACAACCGAATGCCCTTCCTGACGCCAACCGTATGTCGAAGGATCTATTCATTATTGTTTGCTTCGTGGTGATCCCCCTGTGTGTGGGGGCAGTAGAATAACACACACGGTATCCCCTGCCTGTCGTAAGAGGCGACTAAAAGGGGCCTCAGAGGCTCTGCACTTTGGAGCGTGGGTTGGCGACCACGGAGCCCTCAGCTGAGTCCTGGCATTGCTTCCACTTACTTGTGCCAGGCTCCTCACTTTCATCTATCCTATCCGACCTACCTTGGTCAACTCTTATTCTTTTCCGACCCCGACGCTATTAGGTTTGTGAGGGCTAGGGAGTCTTTCATTTTCACGCCCTTCGTGGCCCTTGTCTTCCTTTGGCCGATATCTTCATTTTTCGAAGTGTCGGATCCCTTCCATTTTTCCTTCTGATCAGTGTTATATAGAGGATGGTTGCCTAGTTGTACTTCCTCTTAAAACAATAATCACCACCACCACCACTTTGTGGTGATCGGTAAAGTGGAGTGTTGATGCTGCAAGATGTACTAAGAACATAAACACACACAGTGCCAGAGCTACATATTATTATTCTTTTTCTTCTTCTAGTCATTCTCCTTTCCGGGTGACGGCAACCACCTTGGCCGTGCTTTTTTTTTTTTCAGAATTCCTTGCAATAACTCTGCCGATGCTTTGCAAGTCCAGTGTCCGAGGCTTTTTAGCCAGGAGATTCGCTCCTGCCATCACCTGTCTTTCAGGGTACATTTCCTTGCAGAATTCTTTGCAGTAGATGGTACATGCTTCTACGTCTCATGATGTGACTGTGGTATTGAAACTTTATTTTTTTCTTTCTTTTTACAGTGGTCAGAACTTCTTTACTCTTTCTTCATAATATTCTTAACATCCTTCGATAAAGCCACATTTCAAAGGCCTCCAATTCTTTACTGAGTGACTTTGTCACAGCCCACATTTCAGCACCTTGATAAACCAAAACCCCCACCTCATGATGTTACTTCTACACTCTTCGCTTGGTATGACTTCGTCAGTTCGTCTCGAATACAGTCATCGCCTTTCCCAAGAAATAAAACTCTTTTGCAGTCATTCTATTAAACTGAAATTGTTGAAGGGGTCATAGAAGACAAAACCATTATGTCTTTTTCCAGAGAAACAATAACAGGTCTACAAACAATAAAATACTTAGAAGAACAACAAATCCACGTGAACAGAAACGTGTGATGCTGCATACACCAAAGCTACCATAGAGTACGGGAGGAAAGCTCGGCACACTAACGTCATGAAGCATTCACGGATGGTATCAACATAAAATTATAGCGAAAAGAACTGTTTCCTCGTTACTGTATGCTCCATGTTTCCATTCCAGAGTTAAAGAAAACACATAGCAACGAAGAAGTCTCATATTTTACGCGAATGTCAACACAAGATTTTTTTAAGGTTTTTCATCTTTTCAACACAGTCCTCGCTTCATACTCCAGGCTAGGGATCGAACCTTGGGCCCTGTGAACCGAAGGCCAGTAACGTTACCATTCAGCCAAGGAGAAAGAGCCAACAATAATCGTCAAAGGACGAACGGTTTGTTTTGCGATAGGCGTTCGGATGTTTTAAGACCCCTGGTATCCATGCTAATTGTTGTACAGGCCCGTTCTGCGGGTTACGTAAGCCTGAGAGATCTTTCAAGAAGTCGCGTTTAGACCGTGCATCTTTTCGTGTCTCTCTGCAAACAACACTGATGCTTCAAGTTGCGTGCATCTTGCCCTTTACATGACCTAGCGAGAGGCACATTCATTGGAAAGAAAGCTACTCTAAATAATTTCAATATGCAGGTATCGCTCTTGCTTCTATGATGGTTTTCCCCGAATTTGGCCAACTATGGGTCACATACAACTTTAGGTTAGGTTCCCTTCCTCTTATCTTTATCTTTCTCTGCTCTTTATCTTCATTCTTTCGCTTCTTATCTTCGTCTCCTCCGTTTTAGTAGTTTCTCTTCAACTGATTTTAGACTATCAACTCTTCTGAACTCTCTTCTATTGTAGATCATCTGTAGTGTAATCTCAACTTCTTCCACAACCTTTTTGACCTGTTCAACCCACTTGGAAAGTGCCCTCATTCCCATGATGCATTTGAAAATATTTTTCTTCAGACATTTGTCATCCAGTCTTCCTAAGAGAGCGTAGAATTTCACCCTTCGTTTCCGCATTATGTCCGTGTACTCGTAGAGCTCACTTCTCCTTTTCTTCCAAGTCCCATCAGTAGTCTTCTGCGGTCCCAGAATTTTCCTCAGAATCTTCCTTTCCTTCTCCTCGAGTTCTTGCAGCTCACTTTTCATCTTTAAAATAAGGCACTCTGAAGCGTACAATCCTCCCGGTTTTCCTATCATAATTATTGAAAGCAAACAAAATCCTAACCGAAAACGATGGATAAAAGACTTCTTGATATCTCGGAATAAAATACGGGGTATCCTTGACGAGATAAGAATTGAGAGCACTTACTCACTCAGAAACTTTACGAGAATGTCAGCAACGTATTTTGAGCTACTACTACAATTTATTAGAGCATACAGAAAGAAACAAGATACTAATATGAGATAAGAGAGCTGGCGTTTCGCTGTGGCTTCAAGGTTTTTATTCACTGGTGATTCCTATCATAATCCATAAAATCTTATCATTTACTCCATTTGAAGGTAAAATAAACGTCGAAGGAAATTTTATAGTTCCTTTGTATCTAAACTTCTGTCACAAATAAAGAACTTATATCTAACCTCAATCACAAATAAAGAACGTGCTACACAAAATGAGGCATGGAAGTCCCCACTCAGTGGAGCAGAGCATTAGCAACTACTTGCGCCTAACCATGCGTACAAGATTGATGGATGCGATGCTGCGTGCCCACTGACTAAACACATCTTAACAATACCATAAACATGGCCTAGTACCTGTTTCCACCAATACTCAGTCACGTAGCTTCAAATTGCAATCCGGAGATAGTGGGTTCGAACCCCACACTAGCCAGCTCTGAAGATGGTTTTCAGTTGTTTCCCATTTTCACGCCAAACTAAAATGATGGAGCTGAACCTTAGTTAATGCCACGGCCCTTGCTTTCATCCTTCCTTCCCTTTCCGATCCCATCGTCGCCATAAGGCCTATCTGTGTCGTTGCGTCCTAAAGCAAATTGAAGAAGAAAACATTTAAAGAAATATAATAAATGTAAATATTAAATTTAAAATTACTGCATGTTTCCGTCCTAAATATATGTCAGCCACAATTCTAAAGTGAAGTGCTGTCCAGTGGAGATGTGTGTATACTCTTTACATATATGGTTTAAGTATTGTTGTTAAATCTTAATATCTTTTTAAAAATCTCGTTATATTTTAATGCATGCCTTTGCTGGCGAGATGTAGTGTTTACAGTGCACTATGTCTTCTGGTATGGGCTATATCAAATTTGTTACTTTCATTGACCTGTCTCAGTCTCATCCTTGGCTTTGACAATATGAAAGTGACTGAGGTATGAGTGATGCTAGTAATACCATCCCTTATGCAGCCAGTCCCTTTTATGAATGGTGTGAAAATATCGCTCATAGGGTCGGTTGTTGCATGCATTTCAGTGGGATTGGCAGACTGATATGTAATAGCAACGGCTGGCTCGGTGAGGAAAGCAACGGGAAATTACCTCACTCCTCATTTCCCTAGTACGCCTGTTCAGTGACGCCTAGGCTATTTATGACAGCTGTTGGCGGAGCTGCAGAGGATCAAACCAGCCTTCGGGCTGAATATCCAACATATTTTAATGTTAGTGTAAGTTCACAGAAATATTCTTGGCATTCCTCACCACAGTGCTGTGGCCGCTGAAGTTGCCATCGATATTCAGCATCTTCCTATAGTAGCAGATTCTTTTGGTACTTCCTCTTGTTTTTTGGCAAGTTATTTTACGTCATACCAACACAGATAGGTCTTGTGGTAACGATGGGATAGGAAAGGCCTAGGAGTGGGAAGGAAGCGGTCGTGGCCTTAATTAAGGGTCAGCCCCAACATTTTCCTGGTGCCAAAATGAAAAACCATGGAAAAACATCCTCAGGGCTGCTGCCAGTGGGGTTCGAATTCACTATCTCCCGGAGGCAAGCTCACAGCTTCGCGCCCCTAACCGCACGGCCAACTCGCCCGGTCCCTTGTGAATTAGTGATATACTAAGTAGATACACGAAAAAATCTAAAACTTTAAACATATCATTCTGAATTCCAACGAGTCAAAAAAATTATCGAAATATTGCCTCACACCTCATCATTATCTTGGATTACGATACGATACGGTACATTTATTTCATTTCGTTTCGTTTCGTTTCGTTTCGTTTCGAAATCATGGGAAAACGGATCAACAAAAATTCATGGAATGCCATATTTAAGTCTATGATCATGATCATGCTATGATCATTGCATAACTCTAAGGGGTACGGTCCATCAGAACTCTAGAATTTGTTACTCTCGCTACATTCGAAAGAGCGGGCTAGTCTACACGTCCTAAGTCGGAGTGTGCACCAAGGCTTCATATTACTTCATTAGTGCACAATGGTGGAGAAATATTAAGGGTACCAAGACAAGTAATGTCAGATTACTCCGTCAATATTAGGGGTATATCAAAACTATACGTAAGGAATGTTGTACAAAGTACCGGTACCGCATAATTTCCGATCTTTATATTTTTCATGATTTCTTACCGCGATTATAAATTTTTTCACAAATCTTCTAATATCCAAAGTAATATCAGTTCAATGTATACAAATTTAAATATATATAGTTACATTATCTTATATATGTGTACTCTACGAGCTGTCATAATGAATATATTCATTAATTTAGATTTCTATTGAAAAATTGATGCGGAAATATTATTCAAATATTATTGTACTGGTTTGCTGCCTTCGGTTGTGACCCTGTACTTATTCAAAGTAGTAGAAGTTTATACGGACTTCCCAGTATTTTGAATTGTGTTTTATTTAAGAAATCCACTTGAATGTCTTAATAGTCTTGCTGAAATAATTTAAATATGATGACCTCTTTCAAGAATAACATATTTCTTCTCTCTTTTCAGGTACGTGCAGGAAAGAACGTAGTCCTGAATAGAAGGTATGATGACCATGACAGTGGTGGTGGTGATGGTGGTGTTTCTTACGCCGTAATAGTATAGAATGCAAATTTATTGAGTAGAATAACAAATAAATGCTAATCAGCACAACGGTTATGCTATGATCATTGCATAACTCTAAGGGGTACGGTCCATCAGAACCCTAGAATTTGTTACTCTCGCTACATTCGAAAGAGCGGGCTAGTCTACACGTCCTAATAACCAAATTAGTTTGCACTCTGGCTATTGCTGCATTCAAATCTGCGGTCCAAGAAGAACAACCACGATCTTGACATTAAAAGAGCCATGAATTAAGTTTGCGTAGTGATATTTTTACGAGTGTTCATTTTGTCAATCTGAGGCTCATTCACATCATATAATATGGTTCCAGAAAAGGGTCCGGGTTCAGCCACTGCCCATATTTCCAGTCCCACGCTGCATTTCACAATTAGGTTAACACGAAGCGCTCTCAAAGCGTACGTCGCGATGCACTGGGGCGTCGAATCTGTATGTAATATGAGGTGATGTACAGAATACACAGACCTGCCTCATCAATTCCCTCTTATTCATTTCTCTAACTTCATTGCCATCTCTTACGGCTGGGGTTCATATGAAAAGTTTCGTCAAGAAATTAGCGATACAAAATGTATTACGTGATAGCAAACGTGCAAGTTGTGATGTGAAGTACTGATGGATGGGCATGGCTAAGAGACATACAGAAGGCTCTTTTATCAAAGAGGCTTTATCATACTCTAGATAACTAGACTTGTAGTCCCTTTTTAAGATAGTTGCACACTGAAAGCTTGTTGGTTATGGAGATAGTAAAATAAATATTCAAAAAATGCCGCTTTACAGGAGAGCGATTTAAAGAAAAAAATCATAGATATCTCAGTAACAACGCCAATGAAATTTGGCTCACTGTTTTAATGTGAAGTATCCTAAGTGTCAACTATGATCGTGATAATGATGATGATAATGATGATGCTTGTTCTTTAAAGGGCCTAACATCTAGGTGATCGGCCTCTAATGATACGAAATGAGACGAAATGGTATGACAATTTAAATCCATAATCCTCCACCGACTATAATTCGAAAACGTGAGGACGAAGAATGAATGGATGGATATGAAGTTAAAACAATCAGTGTATCCAACCCGCAATGCCCCACATTCCCTGAAACTTGCCGTTAAACTATAGTATTACTGACCAAGGGACAGCTTCTAAAGCACAATACTGACTCGATGATGCTTGTATTCGAAACGGGTCCAAAATTCAGGTCTTCGGCAGCTCATAATGGTACTTATCGCTAGGAAAAGAGAACCATGTTATTTGTCATGTTGCGGTACTAATCAAAAGTGGCATAGACTCACGGTATCCCACACAGTATGGGACTACTCACAGGTAATGAAATTCGCACATGTAACACAGATCTATGATGTTTCGCACACTGCGGCGCTACTTACAAGCAACGCAAACCTATGGTGTTCCTCACATAAGTGGACTAAACACAGGGACCCGCACTATCCCGTGGTGTTCCTCACAGAGTGGGTACTAAGCACATGCATGGTGTCGCTAATCCCATGGTGTTGCTCATATAGGGGTAAGAATCACAGGTACTGTAAAAGCCGCCAACACACTCCATTGCTACTAATCACAAACCTATTGTGTACCTAACATTATGGTACTACGCGTAAGTATAAGCGACCCATGCTGTTCCCCAAGTGGTGGTACTAATGACAAGTAGTATTATGGTTCTAATTTTATCATCCCTTGGTCGCCCCTTTTAGTCGCCTCGTACGACAAGCAGGGGATACCGTTGGTGTATTCTTCGTCTGCGTCCCCCACCCACAGGGGCTTGTGTGTTTGGTCCGCGAGAGGTATTTCATTTCTCTCAAGTCCGCCGGCAAACAGGGTAGGACCCCCTATCTGCCACCTGGGACGCGCCACGTGGGAGTATCACCTCTCCCCCTGCTACGCCAGCGTAGTAGGTTCGTGGAACTATGACTGTGAATGTAGCTCTTTATTTATGAAGAATAGTCCATTAGACATTCGACAGATTTCATGAAAATGTTAATATCAATGTTTGAAATTTTCCTGCAAAAAAAAAAAAAAAAAAAGGTATTTTACCAAATATCACGATTGTAGTTTACTTCCTAACTCAGCGGTGTTCAGCTGGGCGCCCGTTTAGGCTAGCCCAGTGCGGCCGAGCTGGCGCGATGTAGCAAGCATACGTCACAGTGAAGAGAGAGAGAGCGAGCACACTTGCCAGGGAAGTGGAGCAGTGACATTCCATAGTGCCCATGAAGCTCTCCTCCACGACTCAGGAAAATGCTCATTGGGTTCAGTATTTTTAAAGGCGCTATGATCGCGAACTTTTGAAGACATTCCGGTTTGATTTATACCGCACTCGATATAAACAGTGAGTTTTTATTTTCTGATATTTATACATTCAAAGAAATCTAACACGTTACAATTTTTGTGTTACAATTTATAAAGGTACAGGGTTTAAGAGTACAAGCTAAGATTTACAATCTCATGGATGGGAATAACAGTATTTACTTTTTTTGAAAAGTGAGATTCTAGTTATTGCTTAACCAAATAGTAAAATATTTTCATAATTCAACAATTTTACTGCTTGATTGTGCACAGTGTTGTAGTGTTGTGTGACATTCCCCGTTCACTGAATTTCTGAAACTAGTATTTGAAACTTATTAGGCGTCCGATGATAACAGCTATCCTTTTAATGGCAAGGGAGTTTCATTACGAGAGAAGACGTATATATTTACTACCCAAGTTTAAAGTACAACAATGTTATTGTATCTTTTTTTTTGCTATTTGCTTTATGTCGCACCGACACAGATAGGTCTTATGGCGCGATGGGATAGGAAAGGCCTAGGAGTTGGAAGGAAGCGGCCAGGGCCTTAATTAAGGTACAGCCCCAGCATTTGCCTGGTGTGAAAATGGGAAACCACGAAAAACCATATTCAGGGCTGGCGACAGTGGGATTCGAACACACTATCTCCCGGATGCAAGCTCAAAGCCGCGCGCCCCTAACCGCACAGGCAGCTCGCCCGGTATAAATGTATCTGCCAGATACATGTACAGTATGCCATCAAATAAATAACCCCACTGATTTTATTCTCCGTAAACATCGTTGGATTGTTGGTGAGTTAATCGGATAATTTAAATCTAAGCAACCACAATCTACAGCTTATCCACTTTGCTCCGCATTATATTAGAAATGTTTCCATAGTACCTCTTAAAATTTAATTGTGAAGATTGTCATTTATTACATACGCTACAAAATATTAACGTTGTAGGTCTAAGTCTTTATTGTATCCGGTCACAATATATAAACAACAATTAACATAAATTATTTCTTATAACAGAAATTGAAAATGGCGTGGATTTCTGCCCTCTTCCTTCTATTACCTTCTGCCTCCATTTCAAACTCGGGTATTGCCGCAGTGAACGAGAATGACTGGGAGAACTTCGCCCGAACTTCACGGCCTGTGACGTAACCAGAACGTCACTGTGGTTGAATAGCATACGCCTTACAGTGCTGTGCGCCCGCGAGACGAAACGCGCAGCGTGAGCACCTCTGTTGTACGTACATGCTGTGGGCAGTAGCTGTAAAACTATCATTCATGATACATGAGTAGTTTCCGAGTTTACCCTTCCAACAGCCTGAAGCGAACGTGTAGTCTACAAAAACATCGCAAGTATTAAACTGTCATAAAAAAATTAACCATGAACTAATAAGCTAATAACTAAATCTTGGATTTCAGGCAGAAATCCCCCTGTGGGTGGGGGTGGTAGAATAACACCCACGGTATCCCCTGCCTGTCGTAAGAGGCGACTAAAAGGGGCCCCAGGGGCTCTGAACTTTGGAGCCTGGGTTGACTACCAAGGGACCCTCAGCTGAGTCCTGGCATTGCTTCCACTTACTTGTGCCAGACTCCTCACTTTCATCCATCCTATCCGACCTCCCTTGGTCAACTTTTGTTATTTTCCGCCCCGACGCCATTCGGTTTGCGAGGGCTACGGAGTCTTTCATTTTCACGCCCTTCGTGGCCCTTGTCTTCCTTTGGCCTTCAATTTTCGAAGTGTCGTACCCTTTACATTTTTCTCTCTGATTAGTGTTATATAGAGGATGCTTGCCTAGTTGTACCACCACCACCACCACCACCACCACCACCACCACATCAGGCAAAAATCTGTTTTGCTCCTGAACAGATAACTTAAAATCAAGTTGTATTTACACGTTTCATGTATTTTCAACGTTGAAAACTGCGATCCTATAGTGCCTAAAAATGCCTAAAATGGACGCTAGAACCTATATTTGACTTATTCGTACAATTCCTATTTTTATCCCTAAATCGATTAAAATTCGTTTAATTTATTTCTAGAAACTAAAATATTTGCCGACTCGTTTTCAGTATCTTGAAGAGTATACTTTTGAAACAAAATCTTAAAAAGCGATAAGCTGGCAACCATACTCTCTGGAAATCTCTTTAATTTACAGGAGTTTCCCATTTCACAAATTATATTCTCTGACGTCTGGAACAAAGAGTTGGTTGAAATATGTTTTATATTTCTCCGAAAAGATTTTTTATCAATTTGGCAAAATAACAAAAAGTATGTAAAATTGAAGTTGTCCAAAATATATATTCTAGTACGTATTTATTAAATTTGAAAGCCTATTTTGGACACCTGAAATACTTTATAGAACCTATTTATTCATATGTGAGAGCCTATTTTGCGCACCTAAAATAATATTTTAGGACCTATTCTTTCGCTATTTTTAGAACCGATTTATTCAAATATATGAGCCTATTTTAGGCATCTCAAATAAGAATATTTTAGAACCTATTCATATATGAAAGCCTATTTTAGGCACGCGAAATAATATTTTTAGAAATTATTTATTAAAATATGAGAGCCTATTTAAGGCACCTAAAATAATAGTATTAGATCCTTCCGTATATTAGAGTCTAGTTTAGATTCCAAAATAATATTTTAGAACCTATTTATCCATATATGAGAGACTATTCTAGGCACATAGAATGTGAGTGCCTATTTCAGGCACCTAAAATAATATTTAAAACCTATTTATTCATAAATGGGAGCCTATTTTAGCCAAATATGATAACATTCTTAGCACCTAAAAAACCGACGTCAACTAATAACAATCTACAATATTCATTTAATGAACATAACAAATTTGTGTCCACCTACAATAAGTATATCTGTCCACATTTTGATTGCACTTTACAGTGGTCTTCATAGATATGTGCCTTGCTTGCTTACATGATATAAACATACAATTTTTTCCTGAAATATTGCGACTTTTGACACAAAAAATCAAATTTTCGATTTTAACCTTAAAAATCCCTCAATCCCCCCCTCCTTTTTTTTCAAATCCTGTCATCACTCTTGCCCTAACGCCATTTTTAAAGTTCTAAAATCCGAATTTAAGGGGTAGTGGTATGCTTATGTACAGTAGAGCTATACGCACCTTTCTCTCGTGTTGCCTGACGATATTAGCTTCAGAGTTATTTAGGACTACCATTAAAACAATACGGCTGGAATATATTTAACTTGCAGTAGCCCTAGGATGTGCATATGAGGAGACAGAAGTCTGATCGTGTAACTTCCAGTCCAGAGCACTTTGAATGCAAGTACGCTTCTTAAAACTATCAATTACATTTTTCTGACGTAAAATATGATCTACTAACTGCCATGTGTAAAATGCTCGTTGCGACAGAGTTCTTATCAGATTCACCTGAAATTTTCCTGATAAGATTTCTGCATGTCATTTATTTTTGCTTATTTTTTATTTACATATTTTAAAATATAATTATTGTTGTTTACATATTTTTATTTTATGTATTTATTTTTGTTCCTAAAACAGCACCAAACTAGAGTTTTTCCTAATATATGAATAATAAAAAATTCAAAACTTTATACCTCCAGTAGTTTATATCTGACTTTAAAACCCAGAGTTATTATAACGTATGTTTCCTTTTTTTTTTTTTTGCTAGTGGTTTTACGTCGCAATGACACATATAGGTCTTACAGCGACGATGGGATAGGAAAGACCTAGGAGTGGGAAGGAGGCGGCCATGGCCTTAATTAAGGTACAGCCCCAGCATGTGCCTGGTGTGAAAATTGGAAACCACGGAAAACCATCTTCAGGACTGCCAACAGTGGGATGAGTATTTTCATGTTAAAAATATTTCTTAGCAGATACTACTAAGCAGTTTCCTCACTTGTACCGAAAGTTGAAGGGCTACAGAGCCCGGAAAGGTTTCAAACTAAAAGAAAACAAATTTCGAAAAACACTTCTGGCGTAAATGCAGTTCCGGATAAACAGCTTAAAATCGCTTGTTTCTTTTCTAGTTTCCGTTTTTTATTGAAATCCTAGTCAAAATATCATATTTGCATAATTTTTTCTTCAATGTGTTCCTTGGTTCAATAGTCTCAGACGTATTTTTTTTTAAATTTCCACACCGAATGTAATTGTAAGGGCTTAAGTGAAACTCTGCATAAACTCACACTAGCGCCCGTAGTGGTAGAAAAAGGCAAACTGCTAATCTTATCGACCAGATAACGAGGATTAAGAAAAGGATTATAATTTTCAGGAATAAATAAAGAATTATATTTTATTTACCTAAAATTCTTAGCTCATATTCTTAGAATGTTCTCAACATTTAGTTGCTTGCCTGAACGACTGGAACTGTGGATTGTTCACAAATCTGTCAAATTTGTCAAATTTTAACCCACAAATATTGAAAATTATGCCGGAAGGAGCATTTTCCATACAACATAAAATATACTATTACTTGTTAATAGCTTTGCATTAAATTAACTAATCAGCTTTAAATTTTGTGTGGTGCTCCATCTTATTAATATATGCTAGTGTTTCTCAAATTTGGTTTCGATAAGTCGTAAATTGAAGTTCCAAATCTCAGTCATGACTACCCAAAAGATTTATCTATACCGTATATGTAATGTCTGCCTGCTGTCATTTCTTGATGGATACAGTACTTTTTCATCCATTTCTTGGCACAGACCAGAGTAAAGTGTAGCTTCCACCGAAGTCCCAGTCTCATCCATGGCTGTGACAATATGGAAGCTGCTGGGGTATGGGTGGTGCTGAGTAATGACATTCAGAGCACAACCAGTGCATCTGAGTGTTATGAAAGGTGCTGCGCATAGGGTCAGTTGTGCTGCAATAGTACTTTCTGATCCAGTGAGGAAAGCAATGGCAAACTACCTCACTCCTCACCTTGCATAGTACGCCTCATTTTGGTGCTAACATTGCTTTTTGGGGTTTTCTTATAACCGCATAACCTTTGGTGGTGCTATCTGAGGATCCAACCAGCCTCTGGGCTGATGACCTAACAGACAAATATGTAATGTTTACTTTGTCGGACTGGCAACCCGTTCATTCGGGAAGTTGTTGGCATCATCAGTAAATTAATTTTTTTAATCGATATATTTTCACATCCGTCATGTCCTCAGTTCTGACACCTTACGGATAATCTAGCTTTCACTGTGAGCAGTCTCTCCGTTCATTATACCAGCCTCTACTCAGCTGTCATCCCACTACAAAAGCCAACCTATAACACACTCGGCTTGATCGAACACGTCCAGTCCTTCTTGTTCTTGTTGACGTGATAACAACACACAGGTGCTCTAGAAAAAGACGAGATTTATCGCAGCGCATTAGAGAAAGGAAGCGCTAACATGTTCTCCTCGTGGAGCAGAATAATGAAATAGTCGTTCACAACATGTAAATAACTGTAATAGCTCCGAGCCCCTGCGGTCCCTAGTGAATGATTTATGAGACAGAATGTTGTCTTCTACATAGGCGTCATGGGTTCGGGGTCTTTCTCTCGTTTCGTAGCACATCATGGCGGAGTTCCTGACAGCGCTTATTACATGAAGCATGATTTACGGTCAATGATTACAGGAAGTGTCACCGTTAAACAAGGAGTAGACAAGAATTGATAAACAGTGGAACCTCGATATATCGAATCACCTCGGGAGGTAAATTTTATTTCGAGTTATCGAAATTTCGAGATACAGAGAATAGCGTTTTTGAGCATTTATAGCACATAACTGAACCGTATGTATCTACGGGCTTATACTGAATACATTATTTTTAACAGTATTTAAAAATACACAGACAAACTCTACGGTATCACTTTGATTATAACCCTTATTATAATAACTTTTTAGAAGATAGGTATCAGTACATTATAACGGTTCAAATCCCGTCACAAGATTATATCTGCATTATTATTATTATTATTATTATTATTATTATTATTATTATTATTATTATTATTATTACGGGGATACCCGTGGAATGCAGAGGTGAAAGAAGGTGCGGGCTGGAATGGGTCTATCCACAAAGCTGATATATGGATTAAAATTGCATTAAAGGTTATATTTTCGGAAATAACAAAACTTAACAGTTTCCACATAGAATTTGAACATTCAACAAATAACAACAAGTCAACAAATAATCAGGTACAAGACCAGGAAAGCCAAAATTTAGAGATAAATTAAAGATCTGGGCTTCAAGCCCCACCTTTTACAATTTCTGAGCTCTCAGCTCACAACTACATATTTAACAAAGGGCAGAAAACCCCTAATAACATGGAGCACTTGCTCCCATCTAGCAATGTCAGGCCTCCTAGAGGCACATATCCAAATACTAGAAAGAGCTAACCCGCTCTCAATTTTTCAAGCCTATTAAAGGCAATACCAGAATTTTACACTAAATTGCCATCAAGGCACAGCTTACGTCAAATGAAACGGGGGTATCTCGTACCCAACCTACTGGGCCTCAGTGGAAAAAGAACAGATTAAGTAAATGGCCCAAAATACCAAGATGAATGGAGGCGTTGCTTGCACTCCTGCATAAAGCCTTTTAAAACCTAAGAGGCACTAGGCCGATGAAACAGGGGCTAATCCCAAACTATGGAGGTGGCTCGTATACAGACTAAATTTAACACATTAAGGAAGAGTAGAAGAACGGTTATGAAAACGTAGTCACCTCAAATTCAAAATGAAGGGGAGCTTGAGAAGGTAAAGCACTCTCTATCCCCGATTTACAGTTAAAGATATAGGAAGTTTTTCAAAAGTGACGGCAATTTACATCTTTGGTGTAGGTTACATAATAAAGGCTTCGGAACTTCCCCGTGGGTTAAACTGCTGAGCTAGCAAGAAATAAAGATGTTAAGTGGCCATTGCCTTGTTGAAGAGCTGCTGCCGGATGACAGAGGCGCTTCCCGCCTCCTGCTACACTTCCATACACTATGCTAGATGTAGTTCGAGTGGCCAAGAGACAAGAAAATCAGCAGTTTTATACCCTCGTGGAAGATTCGAGACCTTTCATGAATAATCAAGCCACACCCTCTTTCCTTATTGGTCCGTCTTGAAAATACACTCAAAGTTGAAGAAGAAGTACATGATTGGTCAAAAATTAATTACAGAAATTGTGGATTCGCTCGATTCAAAACTGTCGGAAAGAAAAGATTAATATTGCCAACCCACAAATGAAAAAAACGAAATTTAGTAAAGATAAAACTTATGAATACAAAATTTCTTCCAAAAGTTCCTTAACTTCGCACCAGGGTGCATGATCATAGTTTTTTTGTAGAGACATCTATCAGAGAATGTCCACACTTCTTGATCGATAGAAAACAAAACAAGTTGAACTCCACACAGTACTGACAACTTCGTAATCACAAAATTTACGGTAGTGACATCTTCTGAGAAAACTTATGAATTGATACAGTTGTTAAAGTTCAGAGTTTCTCCTGTAGAGGAGTACTTTAAGGCGGAAAATTCAAATGTGCGGCGTAGAGGTGTACCCGCCGGTACAATTATAATAATAATAATAATAATAATAATAATAATAATAATAATAATAATTATTATTATTATTATTATTATTATTATTATTATTATTATTATTATTATTATTATTATTATTATTATTATTATTATTATTGTTGTTACGGAGTTGTCCGTGCTAGGTAGAGGTGAAAGAAGGCGCGGGGTGAACAGGTCTCAAAATACGAAATTAAAGTTAAGATAAAATTTAACAAGGTTATATTTCCTTAGCAAAATCAAGAAATAACAAGAATGGCAGGTACAGAGTAGCAAGGCAACAAATGTACAATTACAGTATTCACAGGATTTGGGCTTCGAGCCCCGGACTCACAATTTTTGAGCAATTAGCCCAACTTAAGCCAAAAAACAAGATTCGACAAAGGGGCAGAAGACCCCAATCATGTTCAGGAGCACTTGCTCCCAATTACAAAATAAAGCCTCCTCGAGGCACCCAAAATCAATTTCAAAAGCGCAATCCGCTCTCAAAGTTTAAGCCTATCAAAGGCCACACCAAACTCGACTTTCAAGCTGTCCTCCAAGGACACAGACACAGGGGTAAAAAGATACCCAACCTACTGAGGCCTATTAAGTGAAGAAACAGAAATATTACATGGCCTCCACAATACCAATTTGAGAGGAGGCGAAGCTGCACTCCTAATACATTTTGTTTAAAACCTACTTGGCACTAGGCCGTTAATGCAAGGGCTAATCCCATACTAAAGAGGTGACTTATATGAGAAGACAATTTACATTACGCTAGACTGGAAGAAACGGTTGAGAAAATAAGTTCACCTCAATGCAATATGAGTGGGAGATCGAGAGGGTTAAGCACTCTCTATCCCAATTTATAGTTTAAACAGATAGAATTGATACCGAGTGTCTTTACATTTTAAGGGAAAGTTACATGGTAAAAGGCTTCGGACCTGCCCCGAGAGTTAAACTGCTGAGCTAGCAAGAAAAGAATTTATTAAACGGCCATTACCTTGTGGATGAACTGCTGCCCGAAGAAAGAGGCGCTTCCCGCCCCCTGCTACGTACTTTACACACTGAAAGATGTTACTGAAGTGGCGCGGAGACCCGAAAATTAGCAGTTTATATACTCTCGCGGAAAATTCGAGGCGTTTCAAGAATGAGAACACCCTCCCACAAGAATTTTATTGGCTAACCAAGAAAACCCCTGCACAAGATGAAGAAGAAACACATTATTGGTGGAAAATTAATTCGAGAAATTCGGGATTGGTAAATTCAAAACAAGGGGAAAGAAAGGGTTAATATTGCCAATTTAAACAATGACTGAAAGAAATTTAACAAAGAACAAACTTATGAATTCAAAATTTCTCCAAAACATAGTTCTTTCACTTCGCACTAGGGTGCACAATTGTAGTTCTTCAGTAGTGCCATCTGGAAGAGAATGTCCACACTTCTTACTACAGGCAAAACAGAAATACATCGAAAACGACCCACTTCAGAAACTTCAAAATTTCCAAGTAGTGACATCTTCTGAGAAACTTGAAAATTAACACAGTAGATAAAGTTCAGGCTTCCTCCAGTAGGGGAGTTTCAACTGGCGCAAAGTTTGAATTAGCGACGTGGAGGTGTACCACCCGGTACAATTATTATTATTATATCTGTATTATTATTATTTAATTCAATTCTGTAATCTGATTTCGCTATGTAGTAATTGATTATCGCTTGCATGATTGTAGTTAATTTGTTATGTATATATGTGTGTGTGTGTGTGTGTGTGTGTGTGTGTGTGTGTGTGTAGATTAACATTAAAGACATGTAAAGTGAGGCTTGCTACCTAATATCATATATGGATAAGCTTTGTGAAACATTTTGACATTGCAAGACATGGTGCAATACTGCTACCATAACTGTCGATTCATCGCTCTGTCATTGTGTGCATTTAGCGATAACATCATTTTTAGGAAACACCTACAGCCGCCTTAGGCATTTTCACAACAACATGCAACACTGAGTTGGGTCGGCGTGACATCATCACTATTTTTAGAGATTACGTATGGCTGTCAACTAATGGCTATATATACCAGTACCAGTGTCTTATAGAGTCAGTCATTTGGAGAGAGAGGCCACAGATGGTCAGTGAAGGAGATGAATGGAGAGACTTGCCGTGAAGTCACTTAGAAGGAGACTAACGAGGAGCAGTGGTCCGGATACATAATCATCAGTGACCAAATGGATTATATGTTCGAAGTGTGTTACGTATATGTGTTCGGTTGATTTCAATGGCAGCCGAATATTAAATCGTCGGCATTCAGGCTAACAGTTATCAGTGAATTACTTGTAAAGTTGAAAGTGTAAATATAATTTCAAGTCATACTATGTCTCGTCTGTGAAACAAAAAGGATACATCATCAAATTAGGCTTGATATACCTATATCTGATACCAACTCAAAGGAATACGTCGTAATAACACTCAAAGTGTTCGAGGTACTGTAAAGTGAACCAGTGAGGGATAAATTTCTTGTACAACTTTTAAATGTCCGGTCAAGAGGAATTCAAATTTAATGCCTATTTTCTTTTAGTTGTATTGTCATAATTTTGTATTCTCATCTGTTTCATCGCAGCAAGTCTCATTATTTTTTGACATAATTTAAAGAATATATTTTATTCAATATCAAATTAATTTATCGTTTTATTTCAATGGTAGAATTAGATAACCTCAAATTTAACGGGGAAAAACGACAATCTCCTTTTCCTAGAACCTATGTGTTATGCTGTCTAAGTAAGCTTATTACCTCACACCCTAGAGATATTCAAGACTCTCATTCTATTATTGCTGCAATGAGCTGTAGCTAGCGCCCATCAAATATTGTGTGTGTAAGTAATCAGGTAAGAACTAAGTGTGAGTATATAGTCCGACGATTGAGTATGGTGTTTCATGAATATGTTAATATTTTTTTCTATTTAAATTTAATTTCACATTTTAAAGAAGTGAATGGAAGTCGCAACATATAGTTGTCAAACGAGAAACATACCCTGGTTAACACCTTTTGAAAAAAAACCTTTAGTCTCTTCTGTTTTTTACTGTTAACCTGTCCGACTCGTTGCTAAATAGAGTCATTCTAAAATTGCAGATAGTAAAAAAAGAACGTAAATTTCTTAGGAAAATGTTCCACCCCATACAACAAAATGGAATTTGGATCAGAAGCGAACTGCAGACCTCTCTAGTCACTCATATAGTTTCATCAATACTGTTCGGAGGAGACGTTTGAAAATTTTTGGACACATTTCTTAGGATGGATAATAACAGACGCACAAAGAAATTACTCAACGTAATAAATTCCCGAAACAGAAGAATAAATTGGCTGGAGGAAACAAGATGGAACCTGAATGAATTGAACATCGGTGAAGGCATCACGAAAAATGGCGAAGTCTTCAGGACCTCAGTAAATAAACACACATTTGTGATGAAAACTAGCAGCAGGGCTGGTACAAAGTGGTCAGAGGAACGGAACAGGCAACACAGTGAGTTCATGAAGAGATTTTGGAAGAATAGGAAGGCAAAAGTCATCAATCCAATGAACAAGTTCCTACGCGCTCTATGATTGGGCATAACGAAACAAGAAATAATAATAATAATAATAATAATAATAATAATAATAATAATAATAATAATAATAATAGGACGGATCGAAATGGTCAAGAAGTTTAAGTACCTTGGTGATACCATACAGGAGAATGCACTAGGAAAAGCCGCAGTGGAAGGTCGAATCTCAAAAATGAAAAATATGGCAGTGGTGAATCATGGGTTCTTGTGATCGCGGGTAATAAAATTAAATGCACGTACGGAAGAGTTGTATCAAATTAGACTTTTTCTTTTTTGCTTGACGTAGCACCGACACAGATAGATCTTATGGCGACGATGGGACAGGGAAAGGCTGGGAGTGGGAAGGAAGCGACCGTGGCCTTAATTAAGGTACAGCCCCAGCATTTGCCTGGTGTGAAAATGGGAAACCACGGAAAACAATCTTCAGGGCTGCCGACAGTGGGGTTCGAACCTACTATCTCCCGAATACTGGATACTGGACGCACTTAAGCGACTGCATCTATCGAGCTCGGTAGTTATTAGATTTTTTTTTTTTGCTAGGGGCTTTACGTCGCACCGACACAGATAGGTCTTATGGCGACGATGGGATAGGAAAGGCCTAGGAGTTGGAAGGAAGCGGGCGTGGCCTTAATTAAGGTACAGCCCCAGCATTTGCCTGATGTGAAAATGGGAAACCACGGAAAACCATCTTCAGGGCTGCCGATAGTGGGATTCGAACCTACTATCTCCCGGATACAAGCTCACAGCCGCGCGCCTCTACGCGCACGGCCAACTCGCCCGGTATATTAGATTTTTAAGTGCAGGGTAACAACTACTAATAAAGCCACAGTTTCCCGTACGAACTTCCGTGCTTACGCTTTGAAGGAGTCATACACGCAGCTCTAGGCACACATGCATCCCACGAATTGCGAGGCCACAATGATAGCGGCCTCTGCTGAATTTGCATGCCAGCATACTGGTTATCATGGCGTATCATCTCGGGCGACCTGGGTCATGCCTGGCCACACGCCTACACCGTCAACAAGCGAAACGTGCCAACCTGCATACTACGTTAAATGACATCACATAATCATTCCCATATGATTCATTCTCGAACATCTCGCATTCTACATCTCAAAATATTACTTTATTATTAGCTATGTGGGAGGAATCCAAACCAAGGATTATGGAATTTGGCCGTGGACTTCTCATAGGAAATAAATGAGGTCTTCGGATAGTCGACAGTAAAATCTGAATGCTTCTGAAATAAAAAGTAAAGAAAACCTGGCCTTCACCCAAAACCGCCCTGACTTAACAAAAAACATCTACAATAAGAAGTACATATCCTGGAATGTTAAAATAAAACACTACAACACCGTGGTCAAAGCATAATGCCTCTACGTCGGTGAAAAATCATCTCCATGAACTACAATTTGGAGAAGCTAGAGATCTTAGAAAGAAGAATCCCCAGAGAAATAATAGGCCCTGTAAAGACTGAAGGTGGATGGATACTTCGGAGCAACAAGGATCATGAAGAGGAGGAGGGTGGCATTTCAAGGAATTTTATACAGATGAATGAAGATAGAATTAACAAGCAGATATCCACATTATTCAGTCTGCTCTTCCTTTGTCTACCTGTGTTTCCTCTTCTTTCAGGTTTACCAACGTATATCTCCTTCACAGGATTGCCATCCTCCATGCGTTCCACATGGGTCGGCCATCAGTCTACGTCTCTTAATATCTGTTACTAGGTATGGCTCTCCATACAGTTCCCGAAGCTCTGCATTGTTTCGAATCCTCCATTCTCTATGATCATTTACTGCGCCGAAGATCTTGCGCAATATCCTTCTCTCCCACACTCCTAATAGCTCATGATATCACTTCACAATGGAAGCTCAGGGAGGCAGGTGCTCCACAGGGTTCTGAAGTTAGCCCTCTTCTGTTTGCCCTCTATATTAATAACATCTCCTCTATAATAAAATATAGCAGATATGACCTTTCATCCGATGACCTCCAAATAAATAAATAAATAAATAAATAAATTAAATAAATAATTAAATTAATTAATAATTCTCATCTGTCGTGGTCAGGGTTCGAGCTTTTGTCCCATACATAATCACAGGTCGAATTAATAACCTGTAAACGTTGAGTTTCAGTTTCTTGGGGAACAGAGGTAAGGTGAGGGTTATTCTGCCCGTAGGCAGGTCCGAACCTCCGCACAGGTGTTCCTGAGCCGGAGTTTACGTACGGTAGGGTGGCCAGTTCTTTTCCGTTTCCTGGGGAACAGACATGATCGCTTTTATTTGCGCTTATAGATTTTATTTTCTGAGGTCTCCCTCATACGAAAAATCCTAAAGCCCTCCCCTGCCGAAGAAAATCTATCGCACAATCAACTTTAAACGGCTACTCTTTCCAGAATATAAATTCACGGATTAATTACACGTGGTCCCTGTTTTGTATTTAACCAAAGCTGCAAAAAGATACGGGCATTTCACCAGTTCACATTCGATTAACAGCGAAAAAATTCCTCAACCTGCTAGATCAAGTCTCCAGCGCCGTATCTATATATACAGTATATAAAAGTCATTGTATGTATGTGGGTGGGTGGGTGGGTGGGTGGGTGGGTTTGTACCACATCTCCTCCCAAACCATTGGAGCGATTTCAACCAAATTTGATACACTTATGACTTGGTATCAGGAGACAAACCGCGTAGGGGTAAGACATCCCAAACACCCCTGGGGGCGGGGGGCGGGGGGCGAAGGGGTCATATATAAAAATAAATGAAAATAGTGTCGAATCCATACTTTCCGGGGTCGCTGAGATGAATAGTGACACTCCAATTTTTTTAAAGTCCAAGTTCAGCCCCCCTTTGTGGTGGGGGCGAGGGGGGAGTGATATATACAAATAATCGAAAATAATGTCGAATACATAGTTTTCGGGGTCGCCAAAGTGAATAGCGACACTCCGGATTTTCAGTATCAGGAGACAAACCACGTGGGGGTAAGACACGCCAGGAACCCTTAGGGGCGGGGGGCGAGGGGGGTCATAAATAAAAATAAACGAAAATAGTGTCGAATCCATACTTTTCGGGGTCGCTGAGATGAATAGTGACACTCCGATATTTTTAAAAGTTCCAAGTTCAGCCCCCTTTGGGGTGGGGGCGAGGGGGGAGTGATATATACAAATAATCGAAAATAGTGTCAAATACATAGTTTTCGGGGTCGCCAAAGTGAATAGCGACACTCCGGATTTTTGGTATCAGGAGACAAACCACGTGGGGGTAAGACACCCCAGGAAACCTTAGGGGCGGGGGTGAGGGGGGTTATATATAAAAATAAATGAAAATAGTGTCGAATCCATACTTTTCTGGGTCGCTGAGATGAATAGTGACACTCCAATTTTTTTTAAAGTCCAAGTTCAGCCCCTTTGGGGTGGGGGCGAGGGGGGAGCGATATATATAAATAATCGGAAGTAGTGTCGAATACATAGTTTTCCGGGTCTCCAAAGTGAATAGCGACAATCCGGATTTTCAGTATCAGGAGACAAACCACGTGGGGGTAAGACACGCCAGGAACCCTTATGGGCGGGGGGCGAGGGGGTCATAAATAAAAATAAACGAAAATAGTGTCGAATCCACACTTTTCGGGGTCGCTGAGATGAATAGTGACACTCCGATTTTTTTAAAGTCCAAGTTCAGCCCCCTTTAAGGGTGGGGCGAGGGGGGAGTGATATATACAAATAATCGAAAATAGTGTCAAATACATAGTTTTCCTGGTCGCCAAAGTGAATAGCGACGCTCCGGATTTTTGGTATCAGGAGACAAACCACGTGGGGGTAAGACACCCCAGGAACCCTTAGGGGCGGGGGTGAGGGGGGTTATATATAAAAATACGAAAATAGTGTCGAATCCATACTTTTCGGGGTCGCTGAGATGAATAGTTCTACTCCGAATTTTTAAAAGTCCAAGTTCAGCCCCCTTTGTGGTGGGGGCGAGGGGGGGAGTGATATATACACATAATCGAAAATAGTGTCGAGTCCATACTTTTCGTGGTCACTTAGGTGAATAGTGACAACCCGGGAATTTTTAAATTCCAAGTTCAGCCCCCTTTAGGGTGGGGGACAAGGGGGGAGTGATGTATAAAAATAATCGAAAAGAATGTCAAGTACTCTTCGGGGTCGCTGAGATGAATACTGACACTCCGGATTTTTACTATCAGGAGACAAACCACGTGGGGGTAGGGCACCCCTGGAACCCATAGGGGCGGGAGGCGAAGGGGAGCGATATAAAAATCATCGAAAGTAGTGTCGAATGCATCTTTTTGGGGTCGGTTAGATGAATAGTGACACCCCGGGATTTTTTAAAGTCCAAGTTCATCCCCCTTTGGGGCGGGGAGTAAGGGGGGTGAGATATAAAAATAATAGTATTTAGTGTCAAATATACAGTTTTCGGGGTCACCGAGGTGAATAGTAACACTCCGGAATTTTAATATCGGGAGACAAACCACGTGGGAATAAGACACCCCAGGAACCATTAGGGGTGGGGGCGGGGGGCTTGAGATATGAAAATCATCAAAGTAGTGTGGAATACATACTTTTTGGGGTTGCTGAGATGAATAGTGACACTCCAATTTTTTAAAGTCCAAGTTCAGACCCTTTGGCGTTGGGGCAAGGGGGAAGTGATATATACATGTAATCGAAAATTGTGTCGAATACGTAGTTTTCGGTGTCGCCAAAGTGAATAGCGACACTCCGGATTTTTAGTATCAGCAGACAAACCACGTGGGGATAAGACACCCCAGGAACCATTAGGGGCGGGGGACAAGGGGGTCATATATAAAAATAAACGAAAATAGAGTCGAATCCATACTTTTCAGGGTCGCTTAGATGAACAGTGACATCCCGGGAAATTCTTAATTTCAAGTTCAGCCCACTTTAGGGTGGGGGGGAAGGGGGGTGATATATACAAATAATCGTAATTAGTGTCGAATCCACAGTTTTTAGGGTCGCTGAGGTGAATTGTGGCACTCTGGACTTTTAAAGTCCAAATTAAGGCCCCTTTTGTAGTGAGTGGTTAGGAAGGGAGTTAGATATAAAATAATCGAAAATAATGTCACATCCATGGTTTTAGGTGTCGATTAAATGAGGAGTGACACTCCGGTTGTCGTTTAAGTCCAAGTTGATCCCCAATTGCCAGGCGGGTGAGGAGGAGTCAAGAACAGAAAATATCCAAATGACGGAGATTAAGGATGTTTTTGTACGTTCCAGTATAACTGTCAGCAGAACTTAATGCAAATATTACCTAATACCTGAAAAAAATACTAAGGGGGAAAGACACCCCTTGAAGCCTTAGATAAGGGTACGAAATGTAATTAAGACTGAAAATGCCCGATATTAGTGTTGAATCCATAGGTTTCGGGACTACGGGAACAATTTCAAACAAACTTGGTCACTTATGACTTATTATCAGGAGACAAAGTGCGTGGAGGTATGACAACCCTAGCACACCTACGACGGGATGAGATGTAGAAATAATCGAAAATAGTGTCGAATCCATTCTTTTCGGGGTCGCTGAGATGAATAGTAATGCTCAAATTATTTTAGAAGTCAAAATTCTGCCTCCTTTCGCATAGCGGTGAGAAAAAGTGAAAAACAAAATTTCGAAAATGACCGAGAGAATGGACGCATGTGTGTATACTGGACCTACTGTCTGGAGAAATATACCCTAGGGGTAAGAGACTCCTAGCCTCTAAAGTAGGGGCGAAATGTAAATATTAACCAAAATGACCGAAATTTGTGTCTAATCCATAGTTTTCGGGGTCGCTGAGATGAACTGTAACACTCTGGATGCCGTTTAAGATAAAGCTCAGTCCTACTCGGCAGGCGGATGAGAACTGGCAAAAAATTGAAAACGTCCAAAGGGACAGAGTTTAAGGATGTGTGTATGTTTTAGCATATCTCTCAATCAAACTTGGTATACACGTGACTTACTATATAGAAAACATTACTGTGGAGGTCAGATACACCTAGCCCCCGCTGGTGTTGGGGAATGAGAGGGGCTGACGTGCAAAAATAAGGAAAATAACCAATATTAATGTCGAAATCCATTGTTTATGTGTCGCTGATACGACCTGTGACGCTGTGGATAGTGTTTAAGTCCACGTTCAGCCTCCATCGAGGCAGGAGCTGAGAAGGGCTTAAAAGTAAATAGTATAAAATGACCGAGATTAGTGTTTACTTGATAATTAAATAATCTAAAACTTGAAGTCAGATACATCTAAATAACTATAAAACTACATGATAAGTCGTAAAATCAACATCTCAAAAAGAATTCTATAAGCATTCACTTCACACTCAACTAACTGGTAATACAAATATTAAAAGTAAACATTCAAAAACTATCCGGGCAACGCCGGGTACTACAGCTAGTATTTTAATATTGGCGTTAAATCTCGCCATAGTACACGTCCGAGATGAATATCTCAAGACCTTCTACTTAATGAAGTGATGAAAATTCTGTTTTATACCGGTACCAGTTAATTTAAGTGTGGCATGCTTTTGCACTATGTAACTTATTACTTCAACGTGAAGTGATTATATATTATCCACAGTTTTTTTGCGCCTCTTACTGAATGTGGTAATGCGAGAAGCCTCCCAGCTAAACTCAACGTCGTATTGAGTCGTCTTTCAGTTCTCTTGTACATTTTGCTTAAATTACTTAAGTAAACTTTTATTTATATTTGGTTTAAATCAAGTTCACCCTGATCCGTGTAGCATACCGCTGTTCGATCGTAAATAAAAACAGCTGATCAAGGTGAATAATGCTGCCTTTTAGAGGCAAGCTATTGAGCTAAAATTTGGTGGACATAATGAACGAAGACATGACGACCAAAGTAAGATCCACAGTTCTAGCCCGTCAGGCAAGCAACTCAATGATGAAATATCCTAGGAACATGAGCTATGAATTTTAGGTAAATAAAACACCTAGTATAATAAACCATGAGAATATATTATTTATTTCTAAAAATTAGAATCATTTTCTTAATCATCGTTATCCGGTCGATTAGATTAGTAGTTTGCTTTTTCTACCACTACGAGCGCTAATGTGAGTCAATACACAGTTTCACTTAAGCCCTTATAACTGCATTCGGTGTGGACCTTTTCGAAAAGTCCTGAGGGTATTGAACCAAGGAATATATTAAAGAAATAATTACGTAATTAAGTTAATTCGGCTAGGATTTGAATAAAAAATAAAGCGGGTAAAGAAACAAGCGATTTTAGGCAGTTTTCCGAAACTGCATTTAGACCGCAAGTAATTTTCGATTTTTTTAAGTTTGATACAGCTATCCAAAGCTCACAACTTGAAACCTTTCCGGGTCCTTTATCCCTTCAATTTTAGGCACAGCGGAGAAAATTGATTAATTTTACGTCTTCCGTAGTATGGAACCCTACTTTGTCTGCTAAGACATGTTTTCAGCATTACAACATTCTTGGAGAAATGGGGCTGTAGGGCCATGGGCCCATTTTCCCCAGAACTCTTCAATACTACATTTTATGTTTATTATGTATCTAAAAGAAACTGTTAAGTTAGATATGCTGTACTTCTTACTAGGTGTAAAGGTGTACATTGTTTTAAGAGAAAGTAGAATTAGGCAACCATCCTCTATATAACACTAATCAGAGAGGAAAAAATTGAAGGGATCTGACACTTCGAAAAATGAAGGTATCGGCCAAAGAAATACAAGGGCCACGAAGGGCGTGAAAATGAAAGACTCCCGAGTGCACTAATACCGTCGAAGTCGGAAAAGAATTAGAGTTGACCAAGGGAGGTCAGATAGGATAGATGAAAGTGAGGAGCCTGGCACAAGTAAGTGGAAGCAATGCCAGGACTCAGCTAAGGGCCCCGTGATTGCCAACCCACACTCCAAAGTTCACAGCCCCTGGGGCCCCTATTAGTCGCTTCTTACCGAGCTCGATAGCTGCAGTCGCTTAAGTGCGGCCAGTATCAAGTATCCGGGAGATAGTGGGTTCGAACCGCACTGTCGGCAACCCTGATGATGGTTTTCCGTGGTTTCCCATTTACACACCAGACAAATGCTGGGGCTGTACCTTAATTAAGGCCACGGCCGCTTGCTTACAACTTCTAGCCCCTTCCTGTCCCATCGTCACCGTAAGACCTACCTATGGCGGTGCGACGTAAAGCAACTTGTATACTAAGTCGCCTCTTACGACAGGCAGGGAATACCGTGGCTGTTATTTTACCACCCCCGCTCACAGGGAGAAATACAACAAGACAATATGCCCAAGAAGCGTTAAAATCAGTTAATATTAACAGAGCATTTTATTATTATTATTATTATTATTATTATTATTATTATTATTATTATTATTATTATTATTATTATTATTATTATTATTATTATTATTATTATTATTATTACAGAGAATAAGGGCATTCTGGGCTCAAAAGGAAGTGAAGCAAACTACCAAATGTAACAAGACTTGACGTGGTCCTAGATGACTCCAACGAATAATATAATATATAAAAACTGTTATAATAATAATAATTGTACCGGGCGGTACACCTCCACGCCGCGAATTCAAATATTGCGCCAGTTGAAACCTCTCTACAGGAGAAACTCTGAACTTTAAAATCGGTATTAAATCGAAGGTTTCTCGGAAGATGTCTCTACTGTAAACTTTGAAGTGTTCTGAACGATGTCTATTTCGATTTGTATTTGTTTGCTCTGTAGCAAGAAGTCTCGACATTCTCTTCTAGATGGCATTACTTAAGAACTATAATTGTGCACCCTAGTGCAAAGTGAAGGAACTTTTTTTTTGTTTTGTTTTTAATTTTTTTTTGTTTTTTGTTTTTTGAGGAAATTTGGTATTCATAAGTTTGTTCTTTGTTGAATTTCTTTCAGTCATTTTTTGGGTTGGCAGTATAACCCTTATCTTTCCGCTTGTTTGGAATTTAGCCAATCCCGAATTTCTCTAATTTTTGACCAATAACGTATGTTTTCTCCGATATGGAGATGTTGCTTTAAGCTATCCAATAAAGTTGAGGGGGGTGTGGGTACTCATTCTTGAAAGGTCTCGAATGATCCACGAGGGTATTTAAAATGCTGATTTTCTTGTCTCGGTGCCACTTCAACGACATCTTGCTTAGTGTGTGATTATGTAGCAGGGGGCGGGAAGCGCCTCTTTCTTCGGGCAGCAGTTCATCCTGAAGGTAATGGCCGTTTAATAACTTTATTTCTTGCTAGCTCAGCAGTTTAACCCTCGGGGCAGGTTCGAAACTTTTCTCATGTAACCTATCTTTAAAATGTAATAGACATTTGGTAAAATTTCGTCTCTTTAACCATAAATTGGGATAGAGAGTGCCTAACCCTCTCGAGCTCCCACTCATATTGTTTTGAGGTGACTACGTTTTCATAACCGTTTTTCTTCTCTTCGTAATGTAATAAAGTTTTCTTATCGTGTCACCTCCTTAGTATGGGATTAGCCCTTGCGTAAGCGACCTAGTGCCAAGTAGGATTTAAAAGTGTATTAGGAGTGCAAGCTTCGCCTCCATTCTATTTTGTATTATGGGCCAGTAACTTAACCTGATGTTTTATTTTCCTCATGTAAAGGCCCTGTAGGTTGGGTATCAAATACCCCTGTTTCTTGGTGTGCCTTAAGGGCAGATAGAAAAGAAGTTTGTTGTAGCCTTTGATAGGCTTGTCAAATTGAGAGCGGGTCTGCTCTTTTTCTTAACACTGTAATTAGGAGCAAGTGCTCCTTGTACTTAGGAGTTTTATGCCCTTCAGCAATAGTAGCTGTGAGCTGAGAGCTCAGGAATTATACTTGGGGCTTGAAGCCCAGATTTTGGTAATAACCCCCGAAATCTTGTAATTTCTTTGTACCTGATTTTGGCTTGTTGCTGACTTGTTATTTGTTGAGTTTTGAAAGTCTATATGAAAATTGTTAAACCTTGTTGTCTGTTGAAAATATAACCTTTGTCAAAGTTTTAAATTAACTTTAATTCTGTAGTTGAGACCTATTCCAGCCAGCACATTCTTTCACCTCTGCTAATCCACAAAACATCGTAACAATAATCAACATACAGTGATAATTCAAACGTGATTTAATAAAATAAATAACACGAACAAACTCTCGCCTTTTAGCAGCATCAGACGTAGGGTCTGTCAGAACCAGTTGTACCGTAGTAAAGATGTGTGCGAGATGTACGGACGAACGGATAACTTACTCTGACAGGACTGCTTTCAGAATCAGCTTTTCTGCTTATGAGGTACAAAACTGTTAACATTTAAAACAAAAATTGTACTCTGTTTGTGATTAGTTGCCACCCCGGGAGGCCCGAGTTCGATTCCCGCTTCTGCCACGAAATTTGAAAAGTGGTACGAGGTGTGGAACGGGGTCCACTCAGCCTCGGGAGGTCAACTGAATAGAGGTGGGTTCGATTCCCATCTCAGCCATCCTGGAAGTGGTTTTCCGTGGTTTCCCACTTCTCATCCAGGTAAATACCGGGATGGTACCTAAATTAAGGCCACGGCTGCTTCCTTCCCCCTTCCTTGTCTAGCCCTTCAAATCTTCCCCATTCCCCACCATGGCCCCTGTTCAGCATAGCAGGTGAGGCCGCCTGGGCAAAGTACTGGTCATCCTCCCCAGTTGTATCCCCCGACCCAGAGTCTGAAGCTCCAGGACACTGCCCTTGAGGCGGTAAGAGGTGGGATCCCTTGCTGAGACCGAGGGAGAAAAAGACCCTGGAGGGTAAACAGATAAAGAAGGAGAAGAAGAAGAAGAGCAAGTACTCTGTTGATGTTGTGAAAGTACCTCCAGGGAGTGGGGTAAGGGCGCACTCTACTCTGGTCCAGTCTCCTTCCGAACGGCGCGCCAGAACTGGATTACTGTAAGTACCTTGGTATTAATAAAAGGTAAGATCTCCATTGAGGTAATCATATAAACGAGGTTATAAATAAACATTACAGACCTCTTCATATGGTTACAAGAGTATTTAAGAGTTGTGGTAAGGATGTAAGGGCTGGCCCCGTGGTGTAGGGGTAGCGTGCCTGCCTCTTACCTGGAGGCCCCGGGTTCGATTCCCGGCCAGGTCAGGGATTTTTATCTGGACCTGAGGGCTGGTTCGAGGTCCACTCAGCCTACGTGATTATAATTGGGGAGCTATGTGACGGTGAGATAGCGGCCCCGGTCTAGAAAGCCAAGAATAACGGCCGAGGTGACCACACGACACCTCGTAATCTGCAGGCCTTCGGGCTGGGCAGCGGTCGCTTGGTAGGTCAAGGCCCTTCAAGGGCTGTAGAGCCATGGGGGGGGGTAAGGATGTAAGGGCGTATAAGTCTATGACAAAACCCCAATTAGAGTATGGTCCCAATGTATGAGACCTCACCAGGAGTAATTATTCGAGGAATGGATATAATAAAGAAGGAAAGCAGTACGATTTGTTTCGGGTGATTTGCGACGGAGATCTATCCCCGCGGTGTAGGGGCAGCGTGCCTTACTCTTACCCGGAGACCCCGGGTTCGATTCCCGACCAGGTCATGGATTTTTACCTGAATGTGAGGGCTGGTTCGAGACGCGCAACAACGTTCTCTCTGCAAACCGTAAAGAGTTTCACCTTGTTTTCTCATGTCTACAAGTACGGGCCGTAAAAGTATCATTGTTTTCATTACTTTTATTGTAGGTTTATTTATTTTCATCTTGTACTCCTTCTCCAAGACTGTGTCCACACCATTCAGTTAGATTCGCTCAGCTGTGAGCTTGCATTCAGGGAATTGTGGGTTCGAATCCCACTGTTGGCAGTCCTGAAGTTGGTTTCCCGTGGTTTGCTATTTCCACACCGAGAAAATTCTGGGGCTGTACCTTAATTAAGGCCACGGCCGATATCTTTCCCATCCTTTTGTTGCCTAAAACCTTTCATTTACCGTTTTTTTTTTTACTTGCTTTACGTCGCACCGACACAGACAAGGCTTATAGCGACAATGGGATAGGAAAGTCTTAGGGGAGAGAAAGAATCGGCCGTGGCCTTACTTAAGGTGCGAAAATGGTAGCCACGGAAAACCACCTTCAGGGCTGCCGACAGTGGGGTTCAAAGTCCGACTCGTTGGCTGAACGGTCAGCGTACTGGCCTTCGGTTCAGAGGGTCCCGGGTTCGATTCCCGGCCGGGTCGGGGATTTTAACCTTCATTGGTTAATTCCAGTGGCTCAGGGGCTGGGTGTTAGTGCTGTCCCCAACATTCCTGCAACTCGCACACCACACATAACACTATCATCCACCACAATAACACGCAGTTACCTACACATGGCAGATGCCGCCCACCATCATCGGAGGGTCTGCCTTACAAGGGCTGCACCCGGCTAGAAATAGCCACAAGAAATTATTAAAGTGGGGTTCAAACCCACTATCACAAGGATGCAAGCTCACAGCTGCGTACCCTTAACCACACGGCCAACTCGCCCGGTCCGGAAACCTTAGTACAACGTTAGATCACTAGTGAAAATTAAATATTCAGATGTTCTGCAGACTCAGATAAAAGAACAATATCATCGGCGGATAGTGAGGTATTCTTTTAAAAAAAAAAAAAAAAGCACACACGTATTCTGTATCAGCTTCGGCCTGGCCCGGATCTCGTACAAATTATACTGTATGTTTCAAATTGGCTCCGTATTTTGAAACGTTGAAAATGTTTCTTAGCGGATGAAGTAGGGGTCCCCATCCTACGAAAAACGTAAAATTAAGCAATTTCCTCAATTGTCAATTGTGTCGAAAGTTGAAGGACTAAAGGGTCCGAAAAGATTTCATATTGTGAGTCTTTGATAGCTCCATCAAACTTAAAAAAAACAAATTTCTTAAAATCACTTGCGGCCTAAATGCAGTTTCGGAAAAGTGGCCTGCAATCGCTTGTTCCTTTACACGTTTTCTTTTTTATTCTAATCCTATCCAGATTAACCTATTTACAAAATTATCTCTGTAATGTGTTCCTTAGTTCAATACGCTCAGGTATTTTCTGATTTTTTGAAAAATTCCCACACCGAATGGCTCAAGTGGAACATTAGCGCTCGTAGTGGTAGAAAGGGGCAAGCTGCTAATCTAATCGACCGGATAACGATGATTAACAAATTGCAATATTTAGGAAAAAATGAAGAATTTATTCTCATACTTTATTATGGTATATTTACCTAAAATTCATCCCCAGAATGTTTCCAACATTGAGTTGCTTGCCTGATATTTTTGTGGATTGCTTTACAATTCTGCTTTACGTCGCACCGGCCCAGATACATCTTCGGGCGACGATAGGATTGTAAAGAAGCGACCATGAGCTTAATTACGGTACTTCCCCAGCATTTGCCTAGTGTGAAAATGGGAAACCACCGATAACCATTTTCACGGCTGCCGACAGTGACATTCGAAAGCACTCAAATTTTTAAAATCAGAAATCCTGAGCTTCTACACGATCCAGCGATCCCCTTCTGTACCTCGAGAGTGAGTATGTCTAATAATAGTCCGAGATCTTCCATGACCTACTCTCAACGCTCACAGGTCTGGAGTATCCCATCGTGAAGATAAGAAAAAAAGAGGACAATTGCCCTCAACTTATTTGGAGGTTGAATAAGCTACCCACTAGATCCTAGTTCAGGGAAGGTGTTAAGTGCAAGAATGTAAATTCAATTAAAACACAGCAGTACACGCGGGAGCTTTTAAGTGAAGTCACGTGCACTAAAACTGGATCACTCGTGACAGTGATTAAAAACAGGCTCATTTCCCAGAACATGAGAGGGGTAGGCCTTCAACCTCATAATGTATTCATAATATAATGCAATTTTCAGTATAAATGAAGAAGTTATTTGCAAAATTGCAGAAAAACGCCCTCATTAGGTGACAAAATGTTTTAATATTCCACCCGACAACCTGTCGCTGCGCATTGTACCAATTACGAGGCGCATTCACAAGGTTACTCCCTAACACGCTGTCATTACTATGAAACGCGTGTGAGGAAGAAAAATGTCTAGGAAAACCTGATCATAAATCTTGGAGCAAGGACGACGTACTTCATTTGCAATAAGTAAGTATACTACAAGGCAGAGTGTTCAACAATATTTTGTAAGTTTGCAGGTAATTAAATGACGCATTAAATCACCCACATTCTCAGTGCATAGGGCTTATCGCATCCGGGTCCGAGAACAAGTCCAGTGTAGTCATGCACGAAAATTCATTTCTTCTAAATTGTCTGTAACTCGGACACTATTTGAGTTAGAATCATGAAACTTTGCACACTGGTTTAAAATACATTGCTTCTGGCTATAAACATTAATCAGTTAAGATAAAATCATTTTGAAAACTTTTGTTTTCAATTTGAATTTTGGTCATATTGATGTACCTTTATCTCAGCAACGCTGAGGTCCTGGAACTTGTAATTTAATTTAATGATTTTTAAGAACTTGGTGCTTTAATGCCTGCAGGCGTTTTTAATTTGATGCCTATTTTGCTTTCTTAAATAAATGAACTTTTCAATTTGAAATCTGTACAAAATAATACGTACGTAGGTAAGTCAATTTTGCTCTTATTGTCTTTAGGTTGGCTTTATGGCGTTGTGTGCTCACCAACCGCTAGAAGGTATCGTTGTCTACATCTTTGGTAGGCTTCAGGATTATCAGATCAGTACAGCTTGCGCTGTCGCGATGTAAAGATGGCCGCGTCACTCTCTGTTTGCATGAAGGAAGAGCACCGTTTCGTAATCAGTTTTTAGTGGCCTGAGGAGCAGAAATTCATAGAAGACTTTCAGCACAATACGGGCACAATGTTTCACCACAGCGAAGTGTTTACCAGTGGATTGAATAGTTCAAAAAGGGAGCGTGAAGGATGAAGAAAAATCCGGACGACCATCTGCAGCCGTAACTGATGCAAATATTGAACAACTGCGTCACATGATCCTGAACAACAGACGAATGACTGCTGATGACGTGCCAAAACGTATGCACATTAGCCATGGTTCTGCACATTAAATCATGCATAAGAGGCTAAATTTTCACATAGTCTGTTCGAGATAGGTTTCAAAAGAACTCAATGAAGAGCAGATACTAATTGATTTGCCCTCGTATATATTCTAGCAACCTTGACTAACACCCATTCCAAGATTACATTTAGAGGCGAGGTCTCGCAAAGCTTCGTGATAAACGCAGGGGTGACACAAGGGGATGGACTTTCCCCACTTCTCTCCAAGTGTGTCTTTGAAAAGGTTGTGAGAGAATGGCGCAAAGAACTGTCCAACTTGAGTGTGCAAAGTGGGATATGCCTGGATCATAAGAAGTAAGGGCTTGTTCTGGCCTTTGCTGACAACATGACACTGATTGCTGATCCACTGGATACAGAAACATTGCAGGTTAATTGCCTCAGAAGACAGGCAGCCAAAGTGGTCTTCAACGTCGTTGGAAAAATAGAGTTTTTCACCAACATCAAAGAAGCTAGCAGAGAGATACTAAGAGAACGGGAAAATATTAAGAAGACTGAGAAATTTAGGTATCTCGGCGAATGGATTGAACCCAACTTATCAGAAAAAGCATCATTATTCATGAGAGTCAGCAAGATGGAACTGGCCTGTCGACTGTCAAAGAACACATATAACAAAAAATGCATGTCACGCAACCTGAACGAACAGAAACTCTCTATACCATGGAGTGTCTTCTATTGAACCGAAGAGGTCTGATGGAGAAACTCGAAATCACAGAGAGGAGAATTCTCAGAGAAATCTTAGCCCCGGTAAATGAAGATGAAGAATTTCGTAGACGGCACAATTCCCAGCTCTGTGAAAATATAGAGAGGCTCTCTGATTGTGCTAGGGAAAGGAAAATAGTTTTCTATGGCCATATAGTAAGACTGCCTTCCAAAAATCCGACCAATCGCCTGTTCACCTTCTGGCAGAACAAGAACTTGGCTCACAGACACTGAGTAGGACTTTGAAGAACTGAGAATATCAGATCTTAAAGATAGACGGTCTGTACGACGTACCTTGAAGGAAGTCCATGTGTTTCAGGGGAAAAAAAAAACGGAAGAAAAGTACCCCCCTGGACAGATGGAAGAGAGGAGTAACACCGCAGAAAATGCAAGAATACTGGGCAAAGATCAAAACCCAGCAGTTGAACAAGCGTGGTCCAAAGTATGTCCATTCGAACCAAGAAGAAGAAGAAACTCGTAAGTCCATAAAATGGCCTAAAGTGCGTAGAATAAATATTCATACATATACGGTTTCAAACGTTACACAAATGGGAATTAACGATAAGTGATTTAAACTAACACTACATATGCACTGCAGTTTTATGTAATTAACTGTGACGTACGGTGCGTGCATGTACTATATTCCCTAGTTTATGACAAAATATTGTTTAACGGCACAAAATAAGTTTTCATACAATTAGATTAGTAGAAATATTGTACTAATAATTGATCATGATAAGATATTTGATCAATTTATAATAATGATAACAGGAAGAAGTAAGGCAATTTCTACATCAAAAATAAGGAAAATTACAGCAATTAAAAAGAATCGTAAGGAGAAAGGGAGCCGGGCTGAACTTTTAGGGTCAAACCCGCACTCAAAGGGGGAAGCTTTTTCTCGGTCATTAATGGTTTTTTTGGAGAGAATTGAGGCCAATACTATAACAATTGATGTGTGAATGATTGTGAATGATGAGACGATAAATATAATCCAGATTATTTATTTTGAATTCATCAATCTTTTTGATTGTAAGTCAAATGTACTTATATACTAAATAAATAATGAATTATCTTCCTCATCAATAAATAGAAATATATAAAAATAATCATACTACATCAACAAAGTGTCAGTATCATGCAGCAGCTTCAAATCCAAAGTGGTGATTGATTGAGAAGTGACATATTAGATGTCGTAATAAGCAAATTAATAGGAAAGTAGTTCCAATACGTAAATGTCACCGACTGACGGTTCAAAAGTCATTCATTCATCGAGAGCCTGGAACTACGGGTGTACAGTAAAAGGACGTCAATCGTGTGAATTGAAGACAGTTGTGAAAAAAAATGTAGTATCCTTATGGCCGGGGGTACTTGGTTACCGAAACATTGCTTAAAAAACTGAACCTCTCGCATGCTACTGTCCAATGAGTTGTGAACAAATACACACGAAGGAGATGAACGGCAAATGTGCGAAGGTCTGGACGTCCTATAGTCTGAGAGTCGCGATATGTAGCACAAGAACTCAGGTGTGAGCTCCCGAATGCTTGCAGAAGACGTCGCAAGAGCAACAGGCTCGCGCATATCTCGACAAATCCATGGAATACTGAAAAAGGGTTGTAATCTCGGATGAGAGCAAGCTTAATCATGTTGGATCTGATGGGCGAATGTATGTGTGGCGTAAACCAAATCAAGAAATTGACTCTTAAGGACATTGCACCAACTGTCAAGCATGGCGGTGGTTATGAGCTACGCTGGAGCGGGAGAACTGGTTGTTGTTGAGGGTAATATGACGGCCACAACATATGTGAACATAATCCATTATAATTTGCTGGCCAGTGCTGCGAAATTAAACCTTGAGGACTCGTTTGTTTTTAACAAGACAACGCTCCCAAGTAAACGGCACGTATAACTAACTAATGGCTGCTGTATAATGTTCGTGATTAACTTCCAACGCCTCCACATTCGCCAGACTTCATTCCCATAGAAAATTTGTGGGCATTGTTGGAGTGGAGAGTAAGGAAACAGACATGATCAAAAAAGAAGATTGCATTGATCATCTGAGGAAGGAATGGTTGAAAATTGATGCCAAAACCATATCAAACCTTGTCAGCTCCATGTAACGAAGGCGTCAAACAGTTATAAATACCCAGGGAATGCATACGAAGTACTGATTGTCAAACTTTGGGTGATTGAGCACAGTGTTTCAACAAGTATGAATATTAACTTTGCGAATAGAAAATTATATTCGTTTTGTTTTGTTGTAAAGACTTCATTTGTTTTGTTCTAAAGGCAGCATAATTTCTATCCATAGGTGGTCCTTCACTCATCATTAAGAAATGTAATTCATGTGCTAGGACACGAAGTATTTGTGTTTTTATTAAAGACAAGTATCCTCATAAAAATAATTCACCCCCCTTTTTAATTCCTTTTTTACAACCCGCTTAAATGAATTTTCCGGAAACAGAAATACATGTTTTTTTATTTTTAAAGGAGATTCCAAATACGAGCTTTCACGTCTCTAATATCTTCAGTTTTGGAAATAGCACTATCCTAATAAGAAAAACAATTCAACCCCCTTTTTCAGTCATTTTTACCCAACCCCATAAGTGCTTTTTCCGAAAAAAATATACCAGTTACCGTACTTAATTTTTAAAAGAGATTAAAAATACAAATTATCACGTCTATAATATATTAAGTTTTTAAAATATACCGTAGATATGCTCATTTTAAAAATGCACCCCATTTAACACTTCTCCTTAAGTGAATTTTCGGAAAAAATTATGTGTGTTCCTTTACTTTTACAGGGGATTCCAAATACCAATTTTGACGTCTATAACATGTTACGTTTTTGAGATATATTGTAGATATTCATGTTTTTAAAATTCACCCATTTTGTCACTCCTAAGTAGATTTTCCAAAAACAAAAAATACGTGTCCCTTTATTTTTAAAGGCGATTACAAATACCAATTTCCATGACTGTAACATCTTCAGTTTTTGAGATATAAGTAGCCTCACAAAAGGTATTCAACCCGTTTTTCGCCTTTTCACCCCCCCCCCCTTAAGAAAATTTTCTAAAAACAAAAATATACATGTTTCCTTACTTTTAAAGAAGATTCAAAATACCAATTTTCACGTCTTTAAACTGTTAAGTTTTTGAGATATAGGTACACTCATTTTAATATTCACCCTCCCTTTTCCCCCGCTTAGCGACGGAATATCCAAAAATCATCCCTTAGTGAGCACCTACATTGTAACATAATTGTATCCTCAAAATTTCATTCCTTTATGTCCAGTAGTTTTGGCTCGGCGATGATGAATCGGTCAGTCAGTCAGGGCATGTTATTTTGTATATCTAGTTATGTGGCAAGCCGCACCTGCAGTGTCTGAATACTTATTTTAACCACTGGTTATTTTGTAATTCCCTTGCAGAAAAATGTGTAACAGTGTTTATCCTGCCTGTCCATCAAGTTTCAGATTGATATCTTTAGTAGTTCCAGAGATAAACGTACCCTTGTCATGGAAAAAGGAAGTCTAGGAAATGGCAATTGAATTTCACAACACGAAAGCTCGCACTCTCTCTAATTAAAACAAACCTTCCGCGGTGATCGCCATGGTTGACCAACCGGAAATGACGCTTCAGAGCCTTCTTCATACTCCCAAGTGTGATATGGTCAACTGTCTGACAAATCAGACTCAGAGAGTTCAGTGAAAATGAAAAAAGAAAGGGCATGTCTTAAGAATTTAGTGCACAGTAGCGGCGCTAAGAAGCTCGCAACCCCCCCCCCCCCCACCGCAGTAATTGAAAATAGGCCCACTCTTTGCCTGATAAGGAACATTACAAGTGTGTTTCCCAGTACACAGTTGTATATTGTTACAATGAACAGCACCAACAATAATACTGATAATAATAATAATAATAATAATAATAATAATAATAATAATAATAATAATAATAATAATAATTACACAATTTTGTTTTCAAATCCAAAGGAATAAAAATTATGCACTTATACGGTACGAACATACACAGACAGACACACACCCACACACAACAAATGCATATTCCAATTATAGTAACCAAAACACGCTGACCGTCACAATATTAGGACCAAACATTTGACAATTCAACCGTCCATCGTAAGCCTACTTAGCTACAGTAACTGCCGGGAGTTATAAACAGGCTCGAAATTTCATTATTTACAGTTTAGATAAGGAGGTTGTCTTTGTTATCGCATCTTCGCCGACTACTGGGTTCTCAGAACTGGTTAATTACTTGAAAAGCCTTGTTGATTGTTGTGAGTGGCAGCAAGGGATGGTTATTATTGGAACAGGTTGGGAAACCCACATTCTTTTAGAAATAACTACCGCCGGGCTGAGTGGCTCAGACGGTTAAGGCACTGGCCTTCTAACCCGAACTTGGCAGGTTCGATCCTGGCTCAGTCCGGTGGTATTTGAAGGTGCTCAAATACGACAGCCTCGTGTCGGTAGATTTGCGGGCACGTAAAAGAACTCCTGCGGGACTAAATTCCGGCACCTCGGCGTCTCCGAAGACCGTAAAAGTAGTTAGTGGGACGTAAAGCAAATAACATTATTAACATTAGAAATAACTACCGTACTCCTATTGACGAAAGAAGCTCTGCACTGCGACGGCCAAGTTTGGAATAACCCTGTGTGATACTGTTTATACTGTGTTGTGTGCTGTAGCTTTATCAATGTATAAAATCGCTCTTCAGCTGCTGAAGTATGAAACAGTCTGGAGGCCCTCACAAGCCATGCCCCTCCCCCCCCCCTCCACGTTCCGCGGTGTCAGCGGGGTCCTTATCGCCGCCAAATCTCAGCTAAAATTAAAGGCATAGGCAATCCGAGGCTATTTAATGTGGTACTCAGATATGTATTATGAATTAGATCTCACGAACTTATCAAAACTAATATTTAGTTCTTAATTATCAATAAGGATACAAAATTATAGAGGTTAATTAAATGAATTTTAGTTATATTTGGAATTATGATGTTTAATTAATGATTATAAGTATATTATTCACATTATTCTATAAACTGTATAACGGTGTTGTATACTGTGGTTTGGAATAATATCAGGCCTGAGGTCCGCCACATCAGAAAGGCAATAAACTAAACTGAACCAAATACAGTAGAGATAATAAGCGACACTGAGCGAGATATCGAGGGACAGCTACTGGAGCTCACTCTAGCGGATAGACCTGAACAGTACTGATTGTGTCATAAGAGCACGTGTATTTTTGTGTGAAGTTTTTGGTGTTATTTATGCGTTTTCAGTGAGTTGACATAATTAAATAGTAGCGTGTGTCATTCCTTGATATGTCCTCTCAACATGAGGGGAAAGATATGTGCTGTGTTTGGTTACAGTAATTACGAAGTAGACAAAAATGCGCGGTCGTTCTTCAGGTTCCCTCGTGACAAGAACATGTAAGTAGTATTGTGTTTGCATATATATTCTTCCAGTGACAGAGAATTTTATAGTACTTCATAATCTTCTGACCTGCTCGACCCATGTTTTTTTTTTTTTTTTTTTAGCTAAGGGCTTTACGTCGCACCGACACAGATAGGTCTTACGGCGACGATGGGCTAGGAAAGGCCTAGGAGTTGGAAGGGAGCGGCCGTGGCCTTAATTAAGGTACAGCCCCAGCATTTGCCTGGTGTGAAAATGGAAAACCACGGAAAACCATCTTCAGGGCTGCCGTTAGTGGGATTCGAACCTACTATCTCCCGGATGCAAGCTCACAGCCGCACGCCTCTACGCGCACGGCCAACTCGCCCGGTGACCCATGGCATAAAATGTAATACGCATATTTTATTGTATAGTACAGCAGTTAACCTTCAATAATGATGTGTTGTTGTAGGTGTGATCTGTGGGGTTTGAAATGACACAGAAGTGATTTGGATAAAGGTGTACAAGAAAGAAGGGACGTTACGCTTATATAAGAATTATAAGATTTGTTCAGATCACTTCCAGGCCAGCGACTTTAGAAATCCTCGACAATACAGCCAAGGGTATGTTACATTCTTGCTCTAATTGTACGTAAATATTCCTTAAAGCATCACTATCGACAACATTTTCATACTTTTCTTTCTTTATCCCTCTTCTCTTCTCAGATTAAAGCCGGGATTTTATAGATTATCTTTCTGTTAGTAGGCTTCATGTTAGGAGGAAAATTCTCCAGCTATTAAATGTTAATTCATTGCATCATATGTGTAAGGAATGTGCCGATATTTTTATTGCCAAGTGTCTTAATGTGATGATACAATGTTTTTAAATGAGAAAAAAGACAAATCCAACCGTAAGAGTTCAGGCAGAAATGCTAAAGCTAAAAAAGTAATGCATAAATGAAAGTTCAAGCCATTTCACACCAGTCCATTTCACTTCTTGTTTATATGTCTAATTTCAGTCTTTGAATAATAACCTTTTAAATAATTCTTCATTCATTTATCCAGAATTACTTTAGCAACTTCGAAGTTAATATCTCAATAACACTTTCTTTCTAGACGTAATTTATTTATCTATTTCCGTATAAGTTGTACATTTCCATTGATATTTGAATTTAGCGCGATTTGTTCGGGTCAAGTCACTAGGAGCGCCACCGTCGAATTGTCTCCCATTTTAGCAAGGCGAAATCTGTAAGTGTCGCGTATTATCTCTACTGTATTTGACTGAACTAAGTTACGTATTTACGCGACGATTCCAACCGTTTCGATTATGACACCGCACGCATATCGACTAACCACGTGTTCGAAATGTCAAAGCATAAATATTTGAAAAAGTGAAAAACGGACATGCGTAAAACAGTATCGAGAGTAGTACGAACAGTATTCAACAACTCGCCACCTGTTTTCGTGGTATTTCAGTTATTTTTAACAGAGAGCATGTTGGTGACTGTGTTTATGACGCAAACACACACAAATTGCCAACTGCTGAGTTTAAAAACATATGTAAAATGCTTGTAACTTCATGAAAGACATATTGTTTCTAATAACAAAACTCATAAATAATCCAATTTACAGCGCATGCGGGATAGAAAAAGTTCTGACAGTCTCTGGATATTAATTCCTTATCATTTTACAATTTGCTTTACGTCGCATCAACACAGATGGGTCATATGGCGACAATGGAATAGGAAAGGGCTAGGAGTGGAAAGGAAGCGGCCATGACCTTAATTAAGGTAAAACCCCAGCATTTTCCTGGTTTGAAAATAGGAAATCACGGAAAACCAGCTTCAGAGCTACTGACCGTGGGATTCTAACCCACTATCTCCCGAAAACAAACTCACAGCTGCGCGCCCCAAACCGCACGGCCAACTCGCTCGCATATTAATTCCATCTAACATTCTATGATGTCAGGTTTGACATCATGCCGTAATTGTCCTGCAAAACATGGTTGACATGAGCTCTCATCGTCAAACTGTACAGTGCATTAGACTATTCAATGTTGTATATCTTGAGCAATAATACAAGAACGCAATAGGCTATTTTCCCACCTTATCTCGCTTCTCATACCTAAGTGAATATATCTAATAGAATTTACGAGTGAACCGGGAATGGGGGTAATCTTTTATTAAGCACGGATATTTAAAAAACTTTTGAACGCTCTTTCCTTAAATATTTTGCATTTTATCAATTTTATTTGCAATTGCTAGATAGATTCTCGCTTGTCTCCTAGGGGACACGGCATAACTAAACACCAGAGATCTTTTGTATTCAGGTGCAACTGCACAATAGATCGGTAAAAACCGTAGTTTATACGGAATATTCTTTTGATGAGTCTCTGCATTTACTTTCAAAATTCTATTTCCATGTGCAATACCTGTATATAAAAATTAATTTTTCATTGATCTCTTTAACTCCGGGACTCAGCAAGTGATCCCACCTCTACCGCCTGAAGGACAGTGTCTTGGAGCGTGAGAATTGGGGACGGGATACAAGTGGGAAGGAGGACCAGTACTTCTCCCAGTCGAGCTCACCAGTCATACTGAACAGGGGCCTTGTGGGGGGATGGGCAGTTTGGAAGGGATAGGCAAGGAATAGCGAAGGAGGCGGCCGTGGCCTTAAGTTAAGTAGGAGGAGAAATGGAAAATTACGCAAAACCACTTCGAAGATGGCTAAGGTGGGAATCGAGTCCCCCTCTACTAAATTCACCTCCACAGGCTGAAATGACCAATTTCCAGTCCTCGTACCATTTTTCAAATTTCATGGGTGAGTTGGGAATCGAACCCGTGCCTCCCACGTTGGCAGCTACACATTAACCACTACCCACAGAGGCGGGCAGGTATGTGATCTACTAAAAGAAACGATTTTTAAAATGACCTGTTATTTAGCAAAATAATATTTCTATTTGTCTAATTTATATCGCAAAATCTTTTCCTAATATTAATGTAAATACTCCAAATAGATTCAATTTCAATAGCATAAAATATTATTTGGCACCTTGAGGGTGATTTTAAGAATTCACATAAGAAAAAGATCATAATTCTGTCTCAAATAGTTACTGAAAAAAATTCACCTGAATATCTGAAAAGCCAAATTTTATGTATTTTCAAAATAGTCCTTGCAGGTGAAGTAATTGTGTTACCTAGTATTTTTTTATTAGTTGTTTTACGTCGCACTGTCACAGATAGGTCTTACGGCGACGATGGGACAGGAAAGGGCTAGGAGTGGGAAGGAAGCGGCCGTGGCCTTAATTAAGGTACAGCCCCAGCATTTGCCTGGTGTGAAAATGGGAAACTACCGAGCTCGATAACTGCAGTCGCTTAAATGCGGCCAGTATCCAGTATTCGGGAGATAGTAGGTTCGAACCCCACTGGCGGCAGCCCTGAAGATGGTTTTCCGTTGTTTCCCATTTTCACACCAGGCAAATGCTGGGGCTGTACCTTAATTAAGGCCACGGCCGCTTCCTTCCCACTCCTAGCCCTTCCCTGTCCCATCGTCGCCATAAGACCTATCTGTGTCGGTGCGACGTAAAGCAACTAGCAAAAAAATGGGAAACCACGGAAAACCACAGGAATAGAACCAGCTTTTGGGTGGTTAGGCCGTGTGCATTTTGCAGAGTTTCGCCCAGACGTGCCAGTTGGGCTCATCAGCTGGATTGGCACGCCCCTCGAGGACTCTGCTTAGCAGTGGCAGACCAAGCGCATGGTCCCGCCGTGTTAGCAAATAGGGATTGCTAACCTGCTAAAGGAGAAGTGAATTCTCCGTTTCCAAAAATATTACTCCCCATGGAGTTAGAAAAATTGATATTCTTAATACAAACATTTATTAAAACCCAGCATATCCTACTACTAATTATCAGAGAAATACGCGACAGTGAACACATTTCTCCAAGTAGGTCAGGAAGGGCTCGCGGCCGTAAAACTAAGGTTAATGTATATTAGTGCCAGCAGAGATAACTGGTTAAAGTCAGAGACAAGACTTGTGTAGCCATGAAACACCTCGCTGGAGGAGCCATAGAACCGCCGAGCTGGAGGAATTAACTAAATGATGTTAAATTAGCCTACCCCCGAGAACGAACCCAGGGCCCTTGGAACTACACTGAGCATTCATCCAAGGAAACTGACTTTATTATTACTATTACTATTATTTGTATTACTATAGACGGAGAGCTTTTGTAGAAGTGAGTGATGACAGTGTACAGGATAATTCTAGTCTGTACTCAACTCTATGCACTATGCACAATTTGTGCACTGTATCTTCAAATAAAAATTATTATTATTATTATTATTATTATTATTATTATTATTATTATTATTATTATTATTATATATATAATTCGCTGGGGCCATCAAGGACCACGTTAAGTCTTGTTGCATTTGACACTGAACTTGGCCTTCTTTAGAGCCCAAATTTCCCTCATTCTTTGCGAGTGGGCCTGCTTACGCTCCACTGTCCAAGGGGCACCATGTCTTCTCTTCGGCTGCTCGTCTCGGTTTAGCCCGTTCGTCAATATTTTCTTGCGGAAGAGATTTCTGTTAAGGTCGTCTTCAGCTGAGATATGTAGCATTTGCAGGTCTTCTTTGGTATTTCTAAACCAGGGAATTGTGGTTTTGGGGTTTGAATCAAAAAATTGAAAGATTTCTTTAGTTAACTTTCTTCCGTCCATTCTTTTCAGATGACCGTAAAATCGTGCCCGTCTTTTTCTGATCGTGTCGGTAATTTTCTCTATTTTGCTGTAGACTTCCTTGTTGGATCTCTTTTGATGGATTCCATTTCTGTACTTTGATCCCAAGATTCCTCTCACAATTTTGCGTTATCTTTTCTCCAGTTCTTCAAGGAGTCCTTTGTTGGCATTTAGAGACAGGGTTTCGGCTGCATATAGAACTACTGGCTTCAGAACTGTTTCATAGTGACGTATCTTGGTGTTTTGGGAAAGGCATTTTTTGTTGTAGATTGTGCGGGATGTTTGGTAGGCTATTTCCAGTTTGCGTTCTCGCTCCTGAAGTGCTTCTTTGTCCAGTCCATTTTTCATGATGATCTCACCCAGGTATTTGAATTTGTCTACTCGGGTGATGTCCCCGTATTTTGTATGGAGTTTTGGTGGAGCCTCTTTGATGTTAGTCATTACTTCTGTTTTCTCAAACGATATCTGCAAACCAGTTTGTTCGGCAATTTCCTTTAAAATTTCAACTTGAGCTCTAGCGGTTTCTATGTCGTTTGAGAGAACAGCAATATCATCGGCAAATGCTAAGCAGTATGTTGCGATCCCCTTGGATTTGGTTCCTATTCTCAATGGACTGTAGTTGGTTTCCTGTAATCTCACCCGCCAGGTTCTGATGATCTTTTCAAGAACACAGTTGAAGAGTATCGGGGATAGCCCATCACCTTGTCGAACTCCTGTTTTGATGTCAAAGGAATGCGAGAGACATCCGTGAAACTTCACCTTGGATTTTGTATCGGTCAGGGTAGCTCTAATTAAAGCCAGCAGTTTCAAATCAACTCCAAATTCATTTAAGATGTTTAGCAGGACTTCCCGGTCAAAGGAGTCGTTATTATTATTATTATTATTATTATTATTATTATTATTATTATTATTACCTTATGCCAAATCATAGCGTGCGTAGGAACGTGTTCATTGCCTTGATGACTTTCACCTTTCTACTCTTCCAAAATCTCTTCAGGAACTCACTGTATTGCCTTTGACCACTTGGTACCAGTCCTGCTATTAGTTTTCACCATACTGTGTGATTACTAACTGAGGTCCTGATGTCTTCCCAGATCCTAAATTTCTTCAGGTCCTCTCCTGTTTACTCCAGCCAATTCTTTCTCCAATTTTGGGAATATATTACACTGAATAATCTTCTTGTGACTGTATTGCCATCCATCCTAAAAATGTGTCCAAAAAATTCAAGCGTGTCCTCCGTACAGCACCCAAGAAACTACTTATGTAACTATAGAGGTTTGCAGTTCGCCTCTTGATACAAATTCCATTGTTCAATGTTGAAAACATTTCTTAGCCGACGAACAGGGGTCCCCATACCACGAAAAAACGTAAAATTAAGCCATTTCTCCAATTTCTACAAAAGTTGAAGGGCTAAAGGGCAGGGAAAGTTTTAAAACTGTGAGTCTCGAATAACACTATCAAACTAAAATAAAATATTTCGAAAAATTACTTCCGGCCTAAATGCAGTTCCGAAAAATCTTCCTAAAATCGCTTGTTTTTTTCTCGTTTCCTTTCTGATTCAAATCCTAACGAAATTAACTTATTTACATCTTCTTCCTCTTCCTCTCCTTCTTATTTTCTTCATGGGGCCTCTAAATACAGGTAAACCCCGTTATACGCGGATTCGTTATCCGCGATTTTCGTTTCAAATCTAGTCCTGTCATCTGTTAACAGTATGTGGAAACTGTAATGCCCTAAGGTGGGTACAAACATGCGTTTCACCGGGCGAGTTGGCCGTGCGCGCAGAGGCGCGCGGCTGTGAGCTTGCATCCGGCAGATAGTAGGTTCGAATCCCACTATCGGCAGCCCTGAAAATGGTTTTCCGTGGTTTCCCATTTTCACACCAGGCAAATGCTGGGGCTGTACCTTAATTAAGGCCACGGCCGCTTCCTTCCAACTCCTAGGCCTTTCCTATCCCATCGTCGCCATAAGACCTATCTGTGTCGGTGCGACGTAAAGCCCCTAGCAAAAAAAGAAAAACTTGCGTTTCGAACTCTGTTACGTACGTGCGCCAGGTTAAACGGTGCAAGCGCATCTCTACGCGCATCTTCTGTTTGTCGAGACGTGAATCGTCAATTCCGATCAGTAGAGCTGTGAAGTTGCGCTTGACAGGTTTCGTATTTAAAATGCTGGGTAAAAAAAAAAGAAGTGTGTACGAAAGTCGTATTCGTTAGAAACAAAGTTAGAAGTTTTGGATCACCATGAGAAAGGTGAGCGTATTGTAGACATTCGGCGTGCTTTGGAACTTAGTGAATTCACTGCAAGAAGTATTCGTAACAATGCGCAATCCATTCGAAAAACTACTCAATCTTCTGCCAGCATAAATGTGACTAGAGTGACCAAATCTCGCTGGAAAGCGATGGAAAGAACGGAAAAATGCTAAGCCAATTGATTGAGCATCACAACCAACCAACAACAGATACCTCCTCTCTGGAGCTGCTATTCAAGCCATTCATGCTAAACCAAGAGTTTGAATGCAGAGTTTAGTTTATTATTGTGTGTTTGTGTTAAATTTTTAAGTGTGTCAATTTTGCATTAAAATGCGTTTCAGGAACATGATAATGCTCATTTTTTTTGTAAAATACTAAGAATCTCTGCTATTTTAAACTTGATATATGAGTAAATGGAAACCTAACCCTATATTTTACATACGAAATGACCCTCGATTTACGCCAATTCGGTATGCGCGGCAATTCCGCGGAACATAACTATCGCGTATAACGAGGTCTACGTGTATTAGTTCCTAATTCGCGTCCACCTCTATGATCTTTCGCTACCATGTTTGTCCTTCATTCCCACCTAGATATACCTACTCCCTTCACAAAGCTGCAGGTTGTTCTTATTGGGTCTTCTTGGAGTTTCTCTCTCTCTCTCTCTCTCTCTTTCTCTCTCTTCACCTGGTAGTCCTAGAGTGGAGAGTGTGATTCTACCCAGCGCCTCACACTCGAAAAGTATGTTTTTTTTTTTTTTTTTGCTAGTTGCTTTACGTCGCACCGACACAGATAGGTCTTATAGCGACGAGGGGACAGGATAGGGCTAGGAGTGTGAATTAAGCGGCCGTGGCCTTAATTAAGGTACAGCCCCAGCATTTGCCTGGTGTGAAAATGGGAAACCACGGAAAACCATTTTCAGGGCTGCCGACAGTGGGGTTCGAACCTACTATCTCCCGAATACTGGATACTGGTCGCACTTAAGCGACTGCAGCTATCGAGCTCGGTAAGTATGTATTCAGGTGATTCTTCTGCTTCATTTCATTTCCTACATATGTTGTCCCTTATTACTCCAATTCTATGTAGGTGTTTTTTTTTCAGATGGCAGTGTCCTGTCAACAGTCCTACTACCCATCTTATATTTTCTCTGCTAAGTTTCAACAGTTCTTTAGTATGCTTCTTGTTCGGTCCTTTAATCAGTTCCTTTGCAAGCCTGCATCCTGGAGTATTTTTTCCAGTTCTCCATTTGTTTCCCTTGTATCCATTTTCCTATTTAGTGTCGGGCTTATTCATAGGAAATCCCGCATACAGGTTCTGGGCCTACAAAATCTGTTTCTGGCGCTTTTCTGGCCAGTTTATCTGCCTTTTCATTTCCTTCTATACCTGCATGCCCTGGTACTCATGCTATGTTGACAATGTTGTACTTTGAGAGCTTCAAGAGAAGTGAGTGGCAAAACTTACTTATTTACACAATTCTTTCTGTAATGTGTTCCTTTTTTCAATACCCTCAGGTGCATTTGTTTATTTTTTGAGAAATGTCCACACCAAATGTAGTTATAAGGGCTTAAGTGAAACTCTACTTTAGCTCATATTAGCGCTCGTGGTGGTAGAAAAAGGCATACTGCTAATATAATCGACCGGAAAACGATGATTAAGGACACGATTTTAATTCTCATATTTTATTTACCTTAAATTCGTAGCTCGTATCCCTAGGATGTTTTCAATATGGAGTTGCTTGTCTAGGGCTAGAACTGTGCATTTTTGTTAAGGGCCGAAAATTTTCCTGATAATTTGTGTTATGTTTTAATATCTTAAATTGTCAAGAGACCTTCTAAAGTTAGGGTTTTTGATGCATATAGAGATTGCGATAGGACAACTCTTACGTAATGTTTCAATTTAGCATCAAGTGACATTACTCGTTTATGGTAATGATCTCATGTTAGTCTAAATGCCTTTCTGTATTGAACAAACTGTCTAATTCCGAAGGAAAAATTATTTCTCCAAGGTATTATTATTATTTTTTATTATTATTATTATTATTTCGTATAGGCAGACTAAGGAACACAATATTCTACTATTACGTTTGGGTTGAATTTTGATGCTTGTCGAATAATTACGCATCCTCTGGCAGTGTAATTCCTTCCTCTACTTTGCCCAGTGGGTACCTGTCTTCCTTCTTGCTGGTTTGTCCTGAAACCTGATTTATTTTTAAGCACCCTCCTGAGGGACATGAGAGATGTCCCGTCTTTAAAACGTTTTTCTGCTCTTCCCAGTTCCTGCAGATCTTTGCTTACCTCCATCAACCATGGTTACTTTGTCTTCATCTTTTCCCAGTAAACCAGAATCTGGTTGGTTAACCTGGCGTGATGCTTCCTTTAGACGTGTCTGTAATACGCTAGGTGTCTCTTCTTGGCCACGTCCGTGATTTTTCACAGTATTTGTAGAGCTCCTGGTTCGGTCGCCTTTTTCATTCGTCCCTTCCTTGACTGGTTCTAATATCTTCATCAATAGTTTTCTCTCGTGGATTTCGAGCTTGTCCGCGAGTCACTTCCTGTTCAATATTAGACATTCTGAAGCATATAAAGTTTCAGGGCGCATGACTGTCCGGTTGTGCTTCATTTTACTGTAGGTGTACTTGTTCAGTTGGAATGCCAATTCTAGCTTATTAATTCGAGCTGATAATGCTGCTCCTTAGCATAGATTGGGTTCCAGCCATTCTCCCAGGTACTTACCTCTTGATTTTCTTGATCGTTCCTTGCTCCAGATGCAGTTTACAAGGTTGTTCGTGTTGTTCTCTAGTGCTGCTTGTTGTACTCCGTGGGGGGGGGCCTCACAAAAATGTGTTAATTCGACCCTGGTTAGAATGTCTAGACGATAAATACATTAGATAAACTCAAATCTCTGTCATGATAAAGCTTGAAAGTGAAATCCAGCCTTTGCATTTCCCGACTCTTAATTACCGTGACCTGATGCGTAACTACTTCAGCATTGAGCTGCCAGAATTCCGTGAGCATCAGATATGTTGGTGGTTTATTGTTCCTACGCATGTCTCCACTTTCCATCCGGAGCGACGTGACCTCCCTGTCGTCCCAGCCTTCGGCAATTTTGAGGGTGAGAAAACCACCAATAAAAGCTGTGTTTCCCAGCCTCTTCTGTTTCAGATAACCCTAAAAATATTCATCTAAACCAGTGTAAAGTGACATCAGCTCACTCAGCTGTTCATGCTCGCTGTAAAGACGAGTTCAACTGTGTGACGTCACCACGCTCTGCACTGCATTCTCTCAGCCATAGGCGAAGAGCAAATGATTTGAGGCGTGTGGGATGCAGCGATTTAGGAGAAAGAGGAAACAAATTATTTGTTAATAACTAAAGTCAAGATTTTTGTGCACTACTAGGTTAGAATGCTAACTTACTGAAGCGGGTAACAAGTATAGCCCACCTTACATAACGGTCATGTTATGAGTCTTGCATAACATTTAGGGGTACGGCGCATCAGAACCCCTAGAATTCATGTTATTCTTCTTGCACAATAGATTTTTTATTTATATCGTGTCAGAAGCATACATAAGTTTAAAATTAAAGATAAGGAAAAACATAAAATATAATATAAATACTCCAATGGCGAAGAGCCACATTAAACTATGTGAACCTTGCAACATCAAGTGCATTTGGCTTCGCTTTAACCAGGTCTTCTGTTGTGCAGCTGAATGGGCATGAACTGCATTGCAGCAAATGGGCTGTGGTCTGCTCTTCTCCACATACACACAAGGTACTGTCCACTTCGAAACCCCAATTCTTCTGGTTTACCCTGCACCGCGTAACACCAGAGCGCAGTCTGTTCAGTGCTCTCCAATTCACCCAATCTGTGACATGGCCAGGAGGGAGTTCCTCTTTTAGGGTCATCCATTGACTGATCCTCGTATGTTGACTCCTGACGCGCCATTCTTGAATTCTTGCTTGCTGCGCTGTTCCTGCAAGTGTTTCGGTTACTCTCAAGAAGCTTTTCCTAGACTTAAGTCGCTGGCGTGGTGGCTCATATCCAAACAAAGGGTGGGCTTTCGATGTCAACACCTTTCTCTTTTCTTTCTTGGCTGCCACTTCACGGCGAATATCGGGAGGTGCTATCCCTGCAAGGCAATACACTTTTTCCAAAGGTGTAGGTCTCAAACATCCAGTAATAATGCGGCAGGTTTCGTTGAGTGCTACATCAACTGCTTTGGTATGGCAAGATTTGTACCACACCGGGCATGCGTATTCAGCTGCGGAATAGCAGAGCGAAAGGGCAGATGTCCTCACTGTGTCTGGTTGTGCTCCCCAGGATGTTCCAGTTAGCTTCCGCACAATTGCACAATAGATGAACGGGCTAGACGTTTCTTAATAACCAAATGAGTTATCATTCTAAACTATTACTCTATAAATATCCAACGCGTGACATCTTCGATATCGTAATGTCAATGCTGACTGTCTGAATGGCACAGCTGGTCACAGATTATAAACAATTACATTTCATCTTTATCTTATAATAAAGCGCTGTCTGGCTGAGCCAGTAAAGGCGTGCTCGGTTCACCGAAAGGACGTACATTCGATTCCCCGTCAGGAAGTGGAAAAATTAAGAAACGAGATTTTCACTGCCCGAGGTGCACATGACTCTGAGGTTCACTCAGCCTGCACCAAAAATGAGTACGAGGTTAATTCCTGGGGCAAAGGCGACCGGGTAGAGAGCTAACCACTCTACCCCACCATGTGACGAGGTTACGGATAGTGGAAGCCTTTACGTTCCATCCGTCCAAGGACCATCACGGCCTTGCATTTTTGCTTTCTATGTTATGAGAAAAAACAATTCTAGTTTTCGTGAACGACAACCATGTTAAAACGTAAAATGAACACAACATAACAACATTTTCTCTGCAATTTAGAGTAGATACATACATGAAAATTATGTGGGCATTTTCCTGTATTTTCTGTTTCGTGTTCTTTTTTATCAACGTTTGGACGCAATGTCTGGGTATTTTGTAATCCAAGATTGCATGTTACGTTGTGACCTGACAAGGTACTTCGGATTTGGAAAAGTGGTAGACAGAGTTCACAGTCGCTTAAGTGAGTCCAGTATTCTGGAGATAGTGGGTTCGAACACCACTGTCAGCAGCCCTGAAGATGGTTTCCCGTGGTTTCCTATTTTCACACCAGGAAAATGCTGGGGTTGTACCTTAATTAAGGCCATGGCTGATTCCTTCCAACTCCTAGCCACTTCCTGCCCCAGCATCGCCGTAAGGCCTATCTGTGCCGGTGCGTCGTAAACCAACTTGCAAAAAAAAAAAAAAAAAAAAAGCGGTACCAGAAGAATGTTTAATGTACAATTTCTTTGACCATATACAAGTGCGGCGATGTAAATGCTGTTTGATTTCATTTATATCGAGGTTAGTGAAAGAAATAGGTCGGTCACTCCTGAGTATAACGTGTAGGAGAAAATATTTTAGTAATATCAGGGATATGGGGAATCACTGCATATTAAATGGGGTTAGGAACAACCTTCAAACTCAAAGTTCTCATCCAGACTCAAGTGATGCCTCTGAGGAACAAATAAAGAAACTGCAGAAGAAAATTAACACCTGCATTCGTTTTATTTCAAGGGATTTGGACGCCATTATAGGAAAAAGTGTCATAAAAATAGATAAGATTTGAACTAGAATATCTTACTCCATTTTTGCAATATAAATTCAAAACTCTCAGAACAGGTAAACTTGTACTATTTCTTTAATGTTAGCATCCTCAAAGTTTTCAGTGTTACAAGTAAATAGTGAAAATGAAAATGAAAATGAAAACCTGCAACCTGTTTTCCAGTCATTGACCGGGTCAGGGATGGAATGAATGAAGCAGATATAGGCTATTAGTACGATGGGGTCGCCACTCCCAAAGTGAATTATTAACGACTGATAGATGCTATTAAATGAGAATGGAGAGTGTTGCTGGAATGAGAGATGACAGGGAAAACCGGAGTACCCGGAGAAAAACCTGTCCCGCTTCCGCTTTGTCCAGCACAAATCTCACATGGAACGACCGGGATTTGAACCACGGTATCCAGCTGTGAGAGGCCGACGCGCTGCCGTCTGAGCCACGGAGGCTTTAGACAAGTAAATAGTGTTATTCTATATTTTTAATTATAGTAAAATTTAATTTTTAGCATGCATCCCAAATTTCAAGTACACTTTTCTAGGTAATGTCTGTAGGCTACTTCAGCAAGTAAAATTTCATATCTTGCCTACTAGGCTTGGTGTGTGATAATAGACTTTGGTTAGAACAAAAATTATACTTTTTATTTTCCGACACTTTAAATTTCTGATCTTGAAAACATAAAAATATTTTTTTTTTCAAAAAGTAAGCCCTGTGGGACATCTATATAAATAAAGTTGTAGCGGGTCCGCTGTCTGTAATTTCGTTTATTTTCTTTCAATTTCTCAGATATTTATCCGTTTTAGGTCAACTGAAGACGGAATCGGTTGCTTCTATATTTTGTGTCTGTCTGTTTGTTTGTTTGTTCCACCATCACGGCGAAACGGCTGGATAGATCTCAACCAAACTTCATATTTAGATTATACCCATCCGGAGGAAGGTTTCGATATACATGTCGTTTAAAAATCTTTGAATAAACGGGGAGTTTACAGGAAAACCAGAACGGTTTTCCTCCATTTTCTCTTATATTATTGACTTTCTGTAAACTCCGTGGACCGTATGTGAAACGCATCTTCATTATAAACAACTTTTGTTATGTTCACAATTTACCTTACTCTTCAAATGACGGAGAAATTTATTATTTTCTGCGGGTATCATGCTGCATTGAGTGACCGACAGACCGACAACAAACATACAGGTTACCGTGGCAACGTCTCTGCATGCCAGCAGGGAAGTAACGTATTACCATTTTCGTCATAACTCCTGTAAATTCATGGTTGTTCCTTGAGTAGAGAGCAAGAGAGGGATCAATGGGACATTCTGCGGGATATTGGCGGAATGTCGTTATAACCGTCCTCGAATAGCTTAAGTAATAACACCATTTGTCATTTTCTTATCTGTTTACCTAAGAATCCCTGCGCCTAAATTTCTCCTCTATTACGGCTTTCTTATATCCATAACTCATACCTGCATAATTTATTGAGGGGCATTTGATTTTCCAACACATTCACTTGGAATTTACATATTTGTACTCATCCCGATGTCCTCAGTTATACTCCTATTTTCCATCAAATTCAACTTTCTCAACTGTGTTACTTTCTTCCTTAATTACTCTGTATGTATGTAAGTGCTAATCCCGAAACCTGGACAATCTTTTCTTTGAGGAAATACAACTTCCAGGCTATGCAAATTTATAACTTTTGGCCCCGGAAAATATCGGAATATGGATGCAATTTTAATGACGGTGCAGACCTTCCTTTCGGTTTAATTGGTAGCTAAACCGTAAGTCGTATCACAAGAGATCGCATTTCAATTTGGAGAGATCTACAACTTTGGGCCTATGACATTTTGTCGTATCTCTATCCCCTACTCGTTAAATAGTACTGCATTTCTCGAGTTCAAGATAATTTTATACTTCTTACACGTGTATGTTATTGTTTAGCACACTTATAGGAAAGATGCATCATGGCATTGGGCACGCACATTGACATGACCAGTTGCCATATGTTCGCAAAATGTTTTGATTCCAGGTCACATCATCATCATCATTATCATTATCTAAAGGCTTCGCCTTGTCGCTGCAACCATTGATCTCTTCTCTCTGCGATCCTTTTCATCTCTCCATAACCTTGGCATCCCATCATCTCAACTACCTCTTCAATGATCTTCTTCCTTGGTTTCCCTCTGCCTTTCTTTCCCATCACCTTGCCTTCGAACAAGTTCTTTATGAAGTTATTATGCCGGAGAATGTGACCGAAAACTGACGCTTTTCTCCTTTTTATCGTTGTTATTAAATGTCTCTGGGTGTTTATTTCTCTAAGCACATGAGTATAAAAAAAATAAAGTAGTATGTGAAAACTGTACCAAATTTTCACCCCCGTTCAATGACTAACTGAATCTAACCCATAAATATAGGAGATACGAGAAAATATCATAGGACCAACCATGTAGAACACTGAACGAGTCGTCTGATGGTGAAGTCCGTTTGTAGGTGCAATTTAATATAGTCTTACTCACTGCCTTTACAGTAACTTACAGAGAAATCCGTATACAGTGTAGAATACCGTAGCGAAGCACGGGTACATTTGCTAGTTAAGGAATAAATTTGTTGTTTTTTTATTGTATCTTACATATGACAGTACACATGAATAGAATATTTAACAATGTTATTTGCTTTACGTCCCACTAACTACTTTTATGGTCTTCGGAGATGCTGAGGTGCCGGAATGTAGTCCCGCAGGAGTTCATTTACGTGTCAGTAAATCTACAGAAACGAGGCTGACGTATTTGAGCACTTTTAAATACCACCGGACTGAGCCAGGATCGCAGCTGCCAAATTGGAGTCAGAAGGCCAGCGCCTCAACTGTCTGCGCCACTCATCCCGGCAATATAATATTTAATTTGAACTCTGTATATTTAATAGTTCCTCCGTAAAGTGTACCCGAAATTTAGAATGAATACAAAAAATGATATTGTACTGTATTTAAAAATATTGAATAATTGTTTCCTAGTAATATTAAAAACTATGAGGATGCTGGAATTCAAGATATAACTGGATGAAAAAATGTTTACACATTCATGTTGTTATGCTCTCTGCCCTTCGCCTATCATTTCTCTCACCTTACATTTACCTTCATTAATATCTCGAACATTTTCCTCAACACTTTCGCGGGGTTTGATGTTAAAAATTAATTTGGACTTTCACGAAACTTTTAAGCCCACAAAAAATATAGATCACCGCTTTGGAATTCAAGATATAACTGGATGAAAAAAATGTTTACACATACATGCTGTTATGAGTAGCCACCATTGACATCACCGCACCTTATACTTATGTCTCTCTCTGCACAACGAAACCGCCTACCGGGCTGCGTTCTACTCTAACAGTTAAGAAAAAGTACAGATTTGCCTCTTCTTTATATTGCAAAAGTGGAGTAAGAAATTCTAGTTCAAATTTTACCTATTTTTATGTTGTCCACCTCCCCAATTGCGATATACTCGACTGATTAAATATTAAGCAAATAAGAGTTTTACACATTGTTACACTCATTTTACAACTTCTGACTGAAGCAACAGCGACGTATCTTCCCTCAGACAGTACCTACCTATCAAACACTCATCAGCGTTACACCCGATCCACCCTGTCGCTTAATACGCCGTACCTATAAATCGTATATCAGTGTACAACCGATCATTTCTCGCATCCGGTCTTGGCTATGGAGTTCTACCCTAATGAGAGTAAGAAACTGCACCAGGTTAGCCTCTTTTAAAAGATCTTGCTGGGATTTCTAAGTGCGAAGACATTTTGTATGAATGCACGGATGAATATGAAAATGAATGATGTGGTATTTACGATCCACTGCCAACGGCCGTAGCCGCGTTAAAACACCGGATCCCGTGAGATCTCCGAAGTTAAGCAACATTGGGCGTGGTCAGGAGTTGGATGGGTTGCCACGCGCTGTTGGTGGGGGTAAGGGAATGGAGGAGCGGAAAGGAACTGGCCACCCTACCGCACGTAAACTCCGGCTCATAAACACCTCTGCGGAGGTTCGGACCTGCCTTCGGGCAGAATAACCCTTACCTTACTGCCAACGGCCGTAGCCGTGTTGAAACACCGGATCTCGTCAGATTTCCGAAGTTAAGCAACATTGGGCGTGGTCAGGAGTTGGATGGGTTGCTACGCGCTGTTGGTGGGGGGTAAGGGAATGGAGGAGCGGAAAGGAACTAGCCACCCTACCGCACGTAAACTCCGGCTCAGGAACACCTCTGCGGAGGTTCGGACCTCCCTTCGGGCAGAATAACCCTTACCTACCTTACGATCCACTAAGACAGATAGACCATCAGTCCGCTAGGAATGGTACATGTTATGTTATAAGCAGAGCTCGGAAGCTGAGGAAAAATCCTTTTTTCTCCCGAGTGTACGCTATTTTTAATTTTGCTAGTGGCTTTATGTCGCACCGATACAAATAGGTATTATGGCGACGATGGGATATGAAAGGCTAGGAGTTTGAAGAAAGTGCCCGTGGCCTTAATTAAGGTACAGCCCCAGCATTTGCCTGGTGTGAAAATGGGAAACCACGGAAAACCATCTTCAGGGCTACCGACAGTGAGATTCGAACCCACTATCTCCCGAATGCAAGCTCACAGGCGCGCACGCCTAACCGCACGGCCAACTTGCCTGGTGATGTAGCATTTCAAAAGAGGACAACGCCATAGGAAACAAGCAGAAGTATGACAATAGGGCATGGGACTGTTCGAGTGTACGAAGACGAGGAATTCATTCTGGGTCATTACAAGCCAGAAAATGGTGGGTTTTACGGGTATTTGTCCCTTTTTGCCTTTTTGGAGGGTTTTTTTGCTAGGGGATTTACGTCGCACCGACACAGATAGGTCTTATGGCGACGATGGGATAGGAAAGGCCTAGGAGTTGGAAGGAAGCGGCCGTGGCCTTAATTAAGGTACAGCCCCAGCATTTGCCTGGTGTGAAAATGGGAAACCACGGAAAACCATCTTCAGGGCTGCCGATAGTGGGATTCGAACCTACTGTCTCCCGGATGCAAGCTCACAGCCACGCGCCTCTACGCGCACGGCCAACTCGCCCGGTGGCGTTTTTTTTCTTTTTTGGCTTATTTGTCCTTTCTAGCCTTCTGGCGTTTTTTGGCTTATTTGTCCTTTCTAGCCTTTTGATCGTTTTTTGGTTTATTGGTCCTTTTTATCCTTTTGATCTTTTTGGCTTATTGGTCCTTTTTAGCCTTTTGATCGTTTTTTTTTTTTTGGCTTATTGGTCCTTTTTAGCCTTTTGATCGTTTTTTGGCTTATTGGTCCTTTTTAGTCTTTTTGCGTTTTCTTGGCTTATTGGTCCTTTTTAGCCTTTTGGCGTTTTTTGGCTTATTGGTCCCTTTTAGCCTTTTGGCGTTTTGTGGCTTATTGGTCCTTTTTAGCCATTTAAGCACTTAACGGATTTTTTGCAACTTCACCTCTTTGGGACTATATTTTTACTGCCCTTCTCAATTCGAATCATCATTAGTTCGTCCGGCTCCGTGGCTTAATGGCCCCGGGTTCGCTTCCCGCCGAGTCGGAGATTTTAACCTTAAATGGTCAATTCCCTTGGCTCGGGGAGTGGGTGTTTGCGCTGTCCCCGACAGCCCTGCGACTCACACAACACACATAACACTATCCTCCACCACAATAACACGCAGTGACCTACACATGGCAGACGCCGCCCACCTTCATCGGATGGTCTGCCATACAACGGCTACACCCGGCTAGAAATAGCCACACGAAATCATTATTATTATTATTATCAATAGTTCATCCATCATATCTTTATCATCTCTCTATTAAATACATACAGTATATTTGAACCACATCCGAAAAGAGAAAAAAGGAAAATGAAATGAAATAATAAATGAAACTAGTGCTAAAATTCAGGGGTATCAAATTATGTGCAAGGCAAATGAAATATTCAAAGGAGAACATTTTGATATGAGTGTTTTTGCTTCATGTATGAACCCTTAACATCCCTTGATGGAGAGAGAAGTTTCTCGATGTTACGCAACGTGCTGTCTGAAAACGGACGATCCTTCACACCCAAGAACCTGGAAATGACCACTGTGATATACTGAAAGACCAACTGTTAAGAGGTTTAACATAGAACTGCTGCCATGTTAATTTAACACAAGTATTAACAATTTACACTGACTGACAGAGCAAATGCAACACCAAGAAGGAGTGGTCAAAACTTTATGCCAATTGCAGGGTAGACTGACGTCACTGAGGTATGCTCATGATGTGAAATGCGCCGCTGTGCTGCGCACGTAGCGAACGATAAATGGGACACGGCGTTGGCGAATGGCCCACTTCGTACCGTGATTTCTCAGCCGACAGTCATTGTAGAACTTGTTGTCGTGTGCCACAGGACACGTGTATAGCTGAATGCCAGGCCGCCGTCAACGGAGGCATTTCCAGCAGACAGACGACTTTACGAGGGGTATGGTGATCGGGCTGAGAAGGGCAGGTTGGTCGCTTCGTCAAATCGCAGCCGATACCCATAGGGATGTGTCCACGGTGCAGCGCCTGTGGCGAAGATGGTTGGCGCAGGGACATGTGGCACGTGCGAGGGGTCCAGGCGCAGCCCGAGTGACGTCAGCACGCGAGGATCGGCGCATCCGCCGCCAAGCGGTGGCAGCCCCGCACGCCACGTCAACCGCCATTCTTCAGCATGTGCAAGACACCCTGGCTGTTCCAATATCGACCTGAACAATTTCCCGTCGATTGGTTGAAGGAGGCCTGCACTCCCGGCGTCCCCTCAGAAGACTACCATTGACTCCACAGCATAGACGTGCACGCCTGGCATGGTGCCGGGCTAGAGCGACTTGGATGAGGGAATGGCGGAACGTCGTGTTCTCCGATGAGTCACGCTTCTGTTCTGTCAGTGATAGTCACCGCAGACGAATGTGGCGTCGGCGTGGAGAAAGGTCAAATCCGGCAGTAACTGTGGAGCACCCTACCGCTAGACAACGCGGCATCATGGTTTGGGGCGCTATTGCGTATGATTCCACGTCACCTCTAGTGCGTATTCAAGGCACGTTAAATGCCCGCCGCTACGTGCAGCATGTGCTGCGGCCGGTGGCACTCCCGTACCTTCAGGGGCTGCCCAATGCTCTGTTTCAGCAGGATAATGCCCGCCCACACACTGCTCGCATCTCCCAACAGGCTCTACGAGGTGTGCAGATGCTTCCGTGGCCAGCGTACTCTCCGGATCTCTCACCAATCGAACACGTGTGGGATCTCATTGGACGCCGTTTGCAAACTCTGCCCCAGCCTCGTACGGACGACCAACTGTGGCAAATGGTTGACAGAGAATGGAGAACCATCCCTCAGGACACCATCCGCACTCTTATTGACTCTGTACCTCGACGTGTTTCTGCGTGCATCGCCGCTCGCGCTGGTCCTACATCCTACTGAGTCGATGCCGTGCGCATTGTGTAACCTGCATATCGGTTTGAAATAAACATCAATTATTCGTCCGTGCCGTCTCTGTTTTTTCCCCAACTTTCATCCCTTTCGAACCACTCCTTCTTGGTGTTGCATTTGCTCTGTCAGTCAGTGTATATTCAGAAAATATTTTTCGAGATGCTCTTTATGGAAATACTCAAGGAGTATTGGTTAATGGTTTCATCATAAACAATATCCCGTATGCCGATGACAACGTGCTACTTGCAACCAATCTCCAGGATGTACAGGAACTATTTAATGCTGTCACTGAAGCCAGCAGCGCAATGGGCTTGAGGCTTAACGTAAAGAAGACCGAGTGGATGGTTATAAGCAGGAAGGAAGATGGCATTCGAGGTAAACTTACAGAAGCAAACATTTAAATACCTGAGATGTCACATCAGTTATGACTGGGACCTTGCTCATGAGATCCGGTGTAGAATTGAGCAGGTCAGAACTTATTTTCAGAGACTTAGAAAACTTTTGACCTTTCCATTACACTACGGACACGACTACTCCGGTGCTATGCTTTCAGCATTCTGTTATACGGCGTTGAGGCATGGACACTAACTGAGACCATGTGCAATAATTTGCAAGCATTTGAAATGTGGACGTACCGAAGGATGCTGAAGACATCTTGGGCAGCTAAAATGACCAATATGGAAGTTTTGCACCGTATGAACAAAGAACTAGAAATTCTCACTGCCATCAAGAGAAGGAAGCTAGAATACTTTTGTCATACGATGCGGAACATTAAATACCACTTCTGCAAGTAATACCCCAAGGGGAAATTAATGGAAACGTGGTCCGGGGAGAAGTAGGACATCGCGGCTCGACAACTTGAGCCAGTGGTTTGGGGTGACAAAGCTTACTCTGTTCAGAACAGCTATGAACAAACAACAGATCGTGCTGCTGATCGCCAACGTGCTGCGAGGACGTGGAACATTAAGAAGATGAATAACTTGTTAGAATCCGACTCATTGGCTGAATGATCAGCGTTAAGGCCTTCGGTTCAGAGGGTCCAGGGTTCGATTCCTGACCGGGTCGGGGATTTCAATCGCCTCTGATTAATCCTTCTAGCCCGGGGACCGGGTGTTTGTGTTTGTCCCAACACTTTCCTCTTCATACTCAGACAACACACTACACTACCAACCACCACAGAAACACGCAATAGTGATTACATCTTTCCATAGGGTAAACCTACCTAACTTCGTGATATTAAGGATTGTAAGTAATATATCATGACAAATACTCGATCTAAAAATTTTATATTTTACAAGCTGAGTACCAATACATTATTCTACAAACACATGATAAAGAACGTTCAAAAAATGCAAAACATTTGGAGTTATAACATGTAAGAAGCGAAGTAGGCGTGCTACTTAATTTCGTGATAGCATACCTAATTCCGTGACACAGTATACTTAACTCCGTGATAACTTTTCTGAGCATTGTTACAGTTCAGTTCACGCACTTTTCACTCATTGTTAGTATCGGTATCGTTGTCACTGATATATTCACAAATACTACACATAAATACAATAGCATCAGATGAACCAATTTAAGAAAAGTTCACTGTTAATCCATTCACTCCGTGACAGGACTACTGAGGCGTTAGGAAGGCACCATTCGTCAATGAATCTGACATTCTCACTCGTTTAAAAATGATTAGAAGTGGACCGAATTCACCTGCAGGATTTCCAGCTTGCACAATTTTTCACTTCACTGAATGGGAACTTTGTCATTGTTTGCATATTGTTTTTTGGCCATAGCATACGCAACATCTCTTATTCGGTAAACGTTCAGACCGATCCCTGTTTCCTGCATTTTTACTATGAAATTAACGAACTTAAACTCCAGTTCACTCGTAAGGGCAAACGGTCTACCCATTTTTCCAATTGTCATATTTTCTTTTAGAGTACTCCACGGAACGGTGAAATGTTTAGCAGCCGTGTGTATAGACCACTTTTCCTCCAAAACTTTCTGAAGCGCTTCCCGAAGGTCAACTGATGAATAGGTTTGTCTTCTTAGGTCACAAGACCCGTTTTTTTTGAGCTTGTTGGTGTTTTCCTTCTTCACACATTTGCTTAACGCTGGAGCCATTATGTCTGAAATGGACACAAAACGTAAGAGTCGTAGTCATTTTCTTAAGCAATTATATCATTAATAACGCACTTAAATCCATCTCTGGCTACTGATATTATAAGTGAGTTCCTTAGAGAATATAAGTGCATAAACTTGTCTGAATAATTACTTGACCAACTAATCTTACTAACGTTTCACTACAGGGACAGACCAACAAGTAGCGTGTTTCCATCCACACAACATACAATCAACTGCCTGTCCTTCACCCAGCTGAAATTCCCGCTCAAAATAGTTTCCCCGTGTAAAAGCACTCCTGAGGACTGTTGGAACTCAGTGTAAAACGCCTACCTTATTTCAGGATCAACAATATGTCGTGTATCACGAAATAAAGTATGTCACGAAATAAGGTAGGTTTACCCTATAGCGTTGGCATCAGGAAGGGCATCCGGCCGTAAAACAGGGCCACATGTGCGCCGCCGTTGGCACCCGCAACCCCACAGATGTGGGAAAAGCCGTTTTTTTTGCTATGGGCTTTACGTCGCACCGACACAGATAGGTCTTATGGCGACGATGGGATAGGAAACGCCTAGGAGTTGGAAGGAAGCGGCCGTGGCCTTAATTAAGGTACAGCCCCAGCATTTGCCTGGTGTGAAAATGGGAAACCACGGAAAACCATTTTCAGGGCTGCCGATAGTGGGATTCGAACCTACTATCTCCCGGATGCAAGCTCACAGCCGCACGCCTCTACGCGCACGGCCAACTCGCCCGGTGGGAAAAGCCGTATAAAAAGAAGAAAAAGAAGATTAACAATTTGTTAGAATTAACAATTCTTGATGAGACGGCCATTTTGTACAATTATGTGTTAAGTCTTCTTAACAGTAGTTCTAACACTTAACATTCGTTGAAGAAACTGGGCTACAGACTCGTGCGATCATTACGGCCAGTGCTGTGCCGAGCTGAACGCCGTCGGTTAAATTGCGGACATCCGGTATAGACGTTGGGTGGTAGGCAGTTAACGTTACATTAACATAACAACCAAATAAATTTTGCATATTTTCGTCATATTTTACTCTATAACACTGTGTTAATCACTATGGTTAACAAAAATTGATTTATAAAATAAATACTTAATTACTTAGGAGTAAGAAGACTAGATACTTGACTAAGCGGTATGTTCCTAGCTGTTAGTAATGTTCACATTATATAAACATAGTATGTAGACCTGTGTTTAAATTAAAAAATTACTCTAATAAACAAATACAACGTAAAATAACAAAAAAAATCCAAATAGGGTTGAAAACAAAATGCTATGAAATATATTATCAGACATGTCAAGAATGAAATGGCGTATTGTTTTTAGAGTCCGAGAACAAGTTAGGCTCGCCAGATGCAAGTCTTTTGTTTTGACGCCTGTAAGCGACCTGGCGAGGATGAAATGAAGACGAAGGCGACGCATACACCCATCCCACATGCCAGCGGGATTAACCAATGATGGTTAAAATTTCCGACCCTGCCAAATATCGAACACGGATGCCTAGTGACCAAACGCCAGCACGCTAACCATTTAGCCATGGAGAAGGACGGACATGTCACATTTCCATATTGTTGTTAAGAAACAAAATCTCGTATCTCACGATGTTCTTCCTATCCATTATTTTCCTTAAGACTGGTCACGCCTCCCAGTCACATATCCATTTTCGTTGAAATCATTTTACTAGGCAGAAGTTTAAAGGAAAATAAGTATCACAATGTTTGCATGACATATTTGCACACTCCTAGAGTATACCGTATTTAAGGTTCAATTTGCTTTACATCTTCAGATAGGAAGATGAACAGAACGGACATTGTTCGGATGTGGCTGGCAGGCGTGACCAGTCTTATGCAAAATAGTGGATAGGAAGAAAATTGTGATATACGAGGTTTTAGTTTCTTCACTGTTTATTTGCTGGTTGCACATTTTGTTCTTATATTTTACGCATCTTTTGTTTCATATTATGTTATCAACATCTGCAATCATTCAATATTAATTCTACTCAAATCTGAATCTGTAAGTTTGTTACGGTAACATAATTCAGTCTGTTTCGGCTTTGAAAACAATTGCTCACACATTTATTTGGAATGAAATATTGGCGTGGACTTAGCGGCAACTTCATGAAGCCTCGGACAACGTGACTGAGGAAATTCTTGGTAAGCCTGCCTTACGCTACGTCTAGTATGTAAAATGGTTCACATGTGATTCTCGATCAAACGCCTCTTCACGCTGCCTACAACTACCTTCTTCATCCATAATTGACCTGCCGCTCTCAGAGTTAACAATACAAATGTGTACGTGCATTGACGGACCGTCACGTGTAAGGTAAAACTGTTTGACACTGCTGACTCAATCATTCCATTGCGTAGGATTCGTGTGGGTAAATACCCATATCCTCCACCATCACCACAGGAAATTCGGTCCAAAACCTGTGCTATCCCCGTCACAGCTCCTTCGTTCTCACATACAGGGTGGCCAAAATGTACCTGGCCTGGATAATATACATGGTGATTCACCTAAGCTCTCCGCCTAAAATATCTTCCGTCACTCACTCACTCACTCACTCACTCACTCACTCACTCACTCACTCACTCACTCACTCACTCACTCACTCACTCACTCACTCACTCACTCACTCACTCACTCACTCACTCACTCACTCACTCACTCACTCACTCACTCACTCACTCACTCACTCACTCACTCACTCACTCACTCACTCACTCACTCACTCACTCACTCACTCACTCACTCACTCACTCACTCACTCACTCACTCACTCACTCACTCACTCACTCACTCACTCACTCACTCACTCACTCACTCACTCACTCACTCACTCACTCACTCACTCACTCACTCACTCACTCACTCACTCACTCACTCACTCACTCACTCACTCACTCACTCACTCACTCACTCACTCACTCACTCACTCACTCACTCACTCACTCACTCACTCACTCACTCACTCACTCACTCACTCACTCACTCACTCACTCACTCACTCACTCACTCACTCACTCACTCACTCACTCACTCACTCACTCACTCACTCACTCACTCACTCACTCACTCACTCACTCACTCACTCACTCACTCACTCACTCACTCACTCACTCACTCACTCACTCACTCACTCACTCACTCACTCACTCACTCACTCACTCACTCACTCACTCACTCACTCACTCACTCACTCACTCACTCACTCACTCACTCACTCACTCACTCACTCACTCACTCACTCACTCACTCACTCACTCACTCACTCACTCACTCACTCACTCACTCACTCACTCACTCACTCACTCACTCACTCACTCACTCACTCACTCACTCACTCACTCACTCACTCACTCACTCACTCACTCACTCACTCACTCACTCACTCACTCACTCACTCACTCACTCACTCACTCACTCACTCACTCACTCACTCACTCACTCACTCACTCACTCACTCACTCACTCACTCACTCACTCACTCACTCACTCACTCACTCACTCACTCACTCACTCACTCACTCACTCACTCACTCACTCACTCACTCACTCACTCACTCACTCACTCACTCACTCACTCACTCACTCACTCACTCACTCACTCACTCACTCACTCACTCACTCACTCACTCACTCACTCACTCACTCACTCACTCACTCACTCACTCACTCACTCACTCACTCACTCACTCACTCACTCACTCACTCACTCACTCACTCACTCACTCACTCACTCACTCACTCACTCACTCACTCACTCACTCACTCACTCACTCACTCACTCACTCACTCACTCACTCACTCACTCACTCACTCACTCACTCACTCACTCACTCACTCACTCACTCACTCACTCACTCACTCACTCACTCACTCACTCACTCACTCACTCACTCACTCACTCACTCACTCACTCACTCACTCACTCACTCACTCACTCACTCACTCACTCACTCACTCACTCACTCACTCACTCACTCACTCACTCACTCACTCGATAATCCGTATAAAACTAAAAACACAAATACAGTACATGTTATACAATCTATTAACATAAGTTATACAGTAATACCATTTTTTCAATTGTACAAAAAAGTATAAGAACACTTTTCTTACATTTACGGTTTTATGCCCTAAAATAATATGTGAGCTTTTTCTGTTTTACATTATTTTGTACAGCGTCTGTGCGCAGCAAGATCACGAACATCAGTTTTGCCGATGTGGTTTCAAGGCCATCAGTTTGTCCAGCTGCATTGTTGCCTCTCCTGATGGAGCGCCAGTTTCATTTTCGAATTCACCATCACTCTCGTCATTACCTGCCGAGGAACAAGAGGCAATAATTAATGCATCTCTCATTATGCCGTACCCTGTATTACAGTCATTTTTCAACCCGTCATTTAAGTCGTTCACATCTACGTGCGAACATCCGGGAATGCGTGCAAATGTGTCAAGAAAATCAGAAGAGTCCACAGTTTCCCATTCTCAATTCCAGGCGAATGCCGGGATGGTATATTTGATATACCGTGGCCGAATTACTTCCATTTCCTGTCCTTAGCTATCCTTGGCGGAAAAGACATTCATGAAGAGTCGACTCCGTAAAAAAGAATACTGTACAAGTAAAATTACGTTTTTATTATTTTCAATCCGGATAAACTAGAGATCCGGATTAACGAGGGCCGGATAAACGAGGTTCTTGTGTAATTACGTATGGGATCGAAAGAAATAAGACAGTATTTTAGAAGACAAAAGCAAAGCAAAGCAAAGTCACCTCCGTACAGGCCATAAAGGCCCTTGAGGAGTGGAAGGTAAAGGCTTCCACCATCGTTAACCTCGGCACGTGATGGGGTAGAGTTGGTAGCTCTACGCCCGGCCGCCTTTGCCCCCAGGAATTAACCTGATACTCATTTTTGGTGTAGGCTGAGTGAACCTCAGGGCCATATGCCCCTCCGGAAGTGGAAATCTCGTTTCTAAAATTTTACGACTTCCTGACGGGGATTCGAACCCACGTCCTTCCGCGCGAACCGAGCACGCCTTTACCGCCTTGGCCAAGCAGCCCGTTATTTTAGGAGACCCTTAATACAATTTCAGAATTTGAAAATATAATATCTTTAACGAATCAGAAGAAATTTGAGGTGGACAACTTCGCTGAATCACCCTGTATGTAAGAGTGACGTGGAAATGACCTTTGCTAATGAACAGGAGAACTGCTCATCACAGGAAATGCTGGAAACGGTGATTTCGACGCACCAATGCGTTGCTGTCAGATATCTGCGCGTGCGCACCTCGCGAGTACGTCGCTGTGTCATTACGTGTAAGTTAGTGAAAGGAGCAGGCGTGTTTAGTGATCAGTTGAATGCAACACCACGCCCGAAGTTGTAAAATTTCTCACTTGTGCACTAGATATTCTAAAACATTTTTAAATGTTTACGAGTAGCGCATCTTAATAAATCATACAGCATTTCATTCAGCAGAGTCCAAATAATTGTATGAGACAGCGTTTGAAAAAAAGTAATTTTTTGAAAATTGCTTTCCCACTCCCGTTAAACAAGGAAACTAAACCAATCCCTTGAAACAACCTCAAAATAGGTCATTGAACAACAATCTTATCCTCTTCACCACCAAAACATACCAAAAGTCAGGATAAATCAGCGCGTGTTCATTGTCGAGTGTTACGAAGCAAGGTACATGGAAAACCTGTGCAGAACTGTTTGCGCAAGCTTTCAAGACTGGAAGTGTTTTGGGAAAACTTCCAGCAAAGTCTCCAATGGCAAAATGCCGTGAAACGGGCTCTATAGCGAATAAAAATCGACCACCAGAAAACATTGCTAGAGTGAAAGAAAACTACGAACGAAGTCCGACGAAATCTCAACGCCGTTTAACTGTGCAAATGGGAATGAAGAGATCGTCGTGTCAAAACATTGTCAAAATGGACTGCATCTTGTATCTTTACTAACATATTGTTGTGCATGCGTCAAAGTGTCCAGACAAACCTTCGCGTGTTGACTTCTCCCGGTGGTTTCTGAATGAAGTAGTGTCAGGACTTTTGTATTCTCTCTTTTTCATTTCTTCAGATGAGACCTGGTTCAGCCTTTCAGCGTATGTGAACTCACAGAATGCGCGTCATTGTACATCAGAAAATCCCCATAAATACGTCGAAAAGCCGTTGGATAATCTCAAGACTGGTGTGTGGTGCGCAAGGTCTGGTGTCCGCATCGTAACACGATTCTTTTACCAAATTGTTAATGTTAGCCGGCATATTCAGACACTGTTTAATCCATAAGTGCATCAACTTACAGAAGCTGAACGACTGTATGGGTATTTTCAGCAAGACGGAGTAACAGGTGTACTCCAGGAATACTACAGCTATTGGTACGCGTGTCTCACATTTTGATAAATCAAGCACAGGGCTGCGGCGATAATAACCCATTATAAGAAGCAGATCTCAGAACCAACCAATATAATAGCGCCCTCCACCAGTTAGCACCAGCACTTACCATGCCACAAACACTTTCGAACCCACTACCACTTACCTATCGCAAACTCATTAAGACCAAAATCTCCTAGAAGCAATCCTATTAACTTTGCTAGTCAAGTTCGGCCCCCACTACGAACCAAGTCACTACAAGTCCAATCGACCACCACCTCATCTCAAGCCAGTCGTGAAATACTTTTTTCTAGTTCACTAGCAACATTAAGGCATAAAATAACTCGCTGAAAAAAATGATCACTTTATCTTGTATACTCCATGAGATAATGGGTCAGACATGTGCAAAAAATATCAATTTTCAGAAACTGAGTTCAAAGTAAGACACAATATTCACTCACACATTTACCCATGTCAGCATCTAAAAACAGCCTGGTTCATAGTCAGCATTATCTGAGTGTTTGTTATGACAGTACCGGCAACTTCTCACGCATAATTCTGGAACAGATTAGTGAAAACCACAGCCTTCTAGATCAAACGGTTACGAAAGTAGGTAACTTCAAAGAGAAGCATGCCCGAAGTTGCAACATTTCACACTTGTGCACTAGATAATCTAAAACATTTTTTCTATGTTTACGCGTAGCGTATCACAATAAATTATACACCATTTCATTCAGCGGAGTGCAAACAATTTTATGAGACAATATTTAGAAAAGGTCTTGTTTGGAAATTACTTTTCCACTTTCCTTAAACCAACAAATCAAACCAATCCCTTCAAACAACCTCAAAATTAGTCATCAAACAACAATCTCATCCTCCTCACTACCGAAAACATACCAAACGTCAACGCTCTACGAGCCCCATGTAAAAATGGATGTTGTACATTATCCAAATCCTAACAGAAATATATAAAAAATCCCAAATTCACACGGGGTTTCGAGGAAGAGGAGAAGACTGTACAACATACATAGTCAGAGCAACGAAAATAGATCCAATCGTTGCGCATGAAGGCCTACTTGGCCAAGAGGAAGGCTAGAAAGTGTTGATTTCGCGAGGTCCTAATTGACCCATTCGCGAAGAAGAAGAAGAAGAAGAAGAAGAAGAAGAAGAAGAAAATAAGAAGAAGGAGAATAAGAAGAAGAACTACTTCCTGTCATGCAGAAGCTGCCTTGCGACAAAGTATACTTTTGTATTCAATTTTAGAAGATAAAAATATATTCTTGAGAAATGTTGATGGCAACCTAATTGTAACAATGATTTCTTAGAATTATCAAAGAACCCCTTAAGGCTATGAGACAATCTCCACTAACGTTGTAATTGGCAGAGACATCTGCTTCCAAACATTGGCGACAAAAACAGGAATTGTTCCCCTCGCTCCAATCATCAGACCCACTATGTCGATTTCCTCTAGGTGGTATTTCTCCCTGTAGTAAGGAATTGTTGGTAGGTAAATATTCCCCTCCTCGAGGTTGACATCTGAGGCTGTGACTTATGGCTTTCAAAGCGAACAGTGAAGTCGATGATGTAATCACTCTTCTTATTTTTGAAGGCAATGATGTCGATCCTTCTTTGGCTTCCGTTGCCCGCTAAGGCATGAACCTCTTCAAATACCTGGAAACCATGGTCTTTCAGCGTTGTCGCAATTAACGAGCGGATGTTATGATGACGCGTATTCCTTAAAAGTCCACCATGAGGAGAAGATCTCAGAACATGCGCAAGAGTTTCAATCTCCTCGAGGCAGTGCCTAAAAGGGAATCGTTCTGAGATCTTCCTGATACCGATCGGACTGCTGAAATATTTTCTATTATTTTAATTGCCTCACGCCATTCACTACATGACAAGTCTTGATGGTCTCGAATCCAGGAGTTGGCAGGACTACATTCATTGTATAAACATACAATTCTTCCTTTCTGCTGCAACTTACACCATTCAGTGAATGCCCTTTCTCTCAGAACTCTTCTCACTTTTCTGGCATCTGTTATTTTTAAGCGAGGATGTAGCAAATTGTCAGATCGAGGGACATTGAGGGATTGTAGTGAGAGAGTTATTTCTTCTTTCAGATTTCTTGTAGTATGGATGTGTTCGTCACCTGAGCTTAATAGTACCTTTACAGATATTAATGTGCTGAAGATGCGCTTCCGAAGTAGCGCAGAAGAGACCCAACCCTTTATATTTTTTTATCAGTGTAGACCATTCCATTAGGAATATCTGCAGGTATTTGAAGAATTTCATTAAGACCGCTTCGTATTAGTATGTCTGTATCAGCAAGGAACTTTTTCCGAATTTTCTCTGACTTGATAATTTGAAATGGGTGTATGAGAGATGGGCATAGCCTATAACGGTGAATATTACTTCAAATTTCTGATCAACATGTAGTAGTGGATAAGAAATCAATTTCTCCAATTTTTTGTAATTTTTAAGTTCCTGTGTACGTTGAAAATGATATTCGAAAAGTTAACTCCCAGATAGCGGATTGTTTCTCCACGCTCTTAAATTGTGCTGGGTCTTCGATTAACTTTCCGCGTTCGATGCAGATTCCCTTAGATTTCATTGGGTGGTTATAAAGCCCTATTTAATGAAGTCTCCTCGTAACTACTTTCGAGAGCTCAAGTGCTGCTGTTCGACAATTCTCTGTGACAACCAAGTCATCAGCGAAACCCATGATCGTTAAAGGTAGAAGGTGTGGTGGCTTATGAGAGAGTCTTCAGTTAGTTCGTCTAAAATATGATCTGTTGCTGTATTGTAGAGACAGGGAGAAAGAGGTGAGCCCTGCATAACACCGCTTTTTAGACTTAAGGTGGTTGTCTTTCCAGTTACAGTGTCTACCTTTTTAGCGTTTCCTGTCTGGAGACTATTAATTCCTTTAACTTCTAGGAATTCCTAATGTTCTAAAGGTCTCGTGTAAATGATGGTGCCCAACATTGCCAAAAGCCTTTCTGACGTCTAGAAAAATCACTGTTATATCAGTTTTGTTCAGTTTCGCAGAGTTTAAAACCGAATCGAGAGCAGAAGCATTGATATGAAGATATACATCCATCCCCGTTGTTGTGGATTAAAGGCAAAGTATTGTCTTAGGCGTTTATCAAGAGCTCGCTAGATTACTCTCCTAACAATGGAAAATTTTGTGATTGATCTCCAGTTTGCAGTGCCATAAACAGCACCTCCGTTGTGTATAAGACCAAATAGGTCGGGAATTTCAATTTCGCTACGCGAGGTACAGGCTCATCGATGTCAACAGTGGCCATTTCCAGCATATTCTGTGATGTTAATCAACACGGATCAATCTATATTGTAAACATTTTTCGGGACAGTTTTATTTTGCCCACAAGTACCTTTTTCCTTCCTATTTGCTTTTCGTCGCACCGACACAGATAGGTCTTATGGCGACGATGGGATAGGAAAGGCCTAGAAGTGGGAAGGAAGCGGCCGTAGCCTAGCATTTGCCTGATTAGAAAATGAGAAACAACGAAAAACCTTCAGGGTTTCCGACATCAGAGATCGAACCACCTATCTCGAATGCAAGCTCTTAGCTGCGCGCCTCTTTCCGCACGGCCAACTCGCTTGGTCATGGCAATTTTTTCCACAGCTCTTTGATAATGATTTCTTCGTTTTGATGCCGTATCCATACACCAGGTTTCATCACCGGTTATGACTCTCTTTATGACAATCACGATGGCTAGCTCCTTACCGGAAAGTGTTAAAATTTCTCATTTAATTGACAGTTTCTAAGTTCAGATATTTCTGATGAAAAAATCATCATTCCGTATAATATAAGGGGCAGTCAAATGGAAACCGAACACGCGACAAAACACACAATCCCCGCGAAAGATGGCAACACTGTTGTTAGTGGCATCGCTGTGATAGGAGAACTGAGAGTGACAACTCACAGGCGCACGCACTTGTTGGGTTATGTCTTTGTTGATGCGCGGACTGGTCTAGTGTGTTCGTCCAGCTGTAGACATGGAGGGTAGCAAAGACGAGCAGAGAAGTGTGGTTCGTTTTCTGGTGCCTGAGGATGCTGAAGTACGCGAAACTCATCAATGTTTATGCAGTAATAGGTTAGAATGCAAACTTCCTGAAGCGAGTAACAAGTATAGTCTACCTTCACAACGACTATGCTACAGGGTTTGCATAAACAATAGGGGTACGGCCCATCAAAACCCCTATAATTTATGTTACTGTTGCTACATTATGGAAGAGCGGGTGGCCGACACTTCCTACTAACCAAATTAGTTTGCAATCTAAGCGGTTACTGCATAAAAATCCGGGCCCTACTGAGTCATCGTCGCATGTCTATCGTGTGTGGCGAACACTGCAAGTCCGTGACGAGTGTGCATGAGTGGCGTAGGAGATTCCGAGAAGGGCGCGCATCACTGCAAAACGAAGCGCGCTTAGGACAGACCCATGGATCCATTACTTTTGATGTGAGAGGGCGGATTGATGGCCTTATCGGGGAAAGCGACGGAGGAAGAAAGACATTCGTGGACTTCTGTTTCATTCGGACGAGCAAGTGCAAGAGTGGATCGGTAAGCAACCTACTTCTTTCTACAAAACTGGAATTGATCGTCTCATCTCCCAGTCGGATAATGGTATACCGCGTTTGATGATTACTTTTGAATAAAACCATTCCATAGTCACGTTATAGCGGTTGTTGATTTTCATGTGACTGCCCCGGGTAGAGTAGTTTTGAGGCAAGGACACGTGAGACATATAAAAAGCAGGAAAGATATAATGAATTGAAATGAAGATACGAACAGAGAAGGTAGGGAAATATAAGCAAATAAGAACTGTGATGTAGCAGTTTTTTTGCTAGTGCCTTTAAGTCGCACCGAAACAGATAAGTCTTATGGCGACGATGGGATAGGACAGGCCTAGAAGCTGGAAGGAAGCGGCCGTGGCCTTAATTGAAGTACAGCCCCAGCATTTGCCTGGTATGAAAATAAGAAACCATGGAAAACCATCTTCAGGACTGCCGAAGGTGGGATTCGAACCCACTATCAATAGCGCATGGGACTGTCTTATGAATTAAATAAATAACTAGGAAAACAAGTGGACATTTGGCTGAGCGGGTTGCAGTTGTAAGGCTAGAATCGGGAGATATGGTTTTGCGTAGTTTTCCATTTTCACACCAGGAGAGGGCCAGGGCTCTATTTTATCGGTCACTACTTTTCCATTTCAGAAATTTTCCTACCACATCGTAACCGAAAACCTGTCTGAATTAGTGCGACGTTTAAATAAATAACGCCGGGCTGAGTGGCTTAGACGGTTGAGGCGCTGGCCTTCTGATCGCAACTTGACAGGTTTGATCTTGACTCAGTCGGGTGGTCAAATACGTCAGCCTCTTGTCGGTAGATTTACCGGCACGTAAAAGAACTCCTGCGGGACTAAATTCCGGCACCCCGGCGTCTCCGAAAACCGTGAAAGTAGTTAGTGGGACTTAAAGCAAATAGCATTAACATTATTAAATAAATAACAGAGAAAAACCTGATGAGAGCGTGATTACATCAGTGGCTTACCAGCAGGCCTGTCACCCGCAAGGCTGATGTTCCAATCACAGTCGATAGTGGAATGAGATTTTAATCTAGAAGATGCCGTAACGTCACGAAGTGCACCCGAGTTTAACCCCCCCCCCCCGGCTGAATGTAAAATGAATCTACGTCTCGCAACCCCAGGAAGAACAGAAATAAGCTAAAGAAAGTTCACAATAATAATAATAATAATAATAATAATAATAATAATAATAATAATAATAATAATAATAACTGACCAACTAGGGTGTTCAGGGTGGGATAAGCCTGGGTCATAAGAAGGAACGGCCGGTTGTAGATTGTCTGGCCTTGGCTGACGACATGACGCTGATTGCCGATTCGCTGTATACAGCAACAATACAAGTTAATTGCCTCAGAAGACAGGCAGCCAAAGTGAGTCTTCAAGTGTCAGTGGAGAAAACAGAGTTTTTCACCAATATCAAAGAAGCTGGCAAAAAGATACTACTAGAACGGGGAAGAAATCAAGACTGAGAAATGTAAGTATCTCGGCGAATCGATTGAACCAATCTTATCAGAAAAAGCATCATTATCCATGAGAGTCAACAAGTTGGAAGTGGCCTATCGAGTGTCAAAGAACATTTATAACGTAAAACTGAAGCACTAGACGTCCGTCATACGACCAGGAGCTCTGTATGCTATGGAGTGTATTTCACTGAACCGAAGAGGTCTGATGGAGAAACTGGATGTCACAGAGAGGAGAATTCTCAGGGAAAACTTAGGTCCGATAAAGGAAGATGAAGAATTCCGTAGGCGGCACAATTCCGAGCTCTGGGAACATATAGAGAGGCTCTCTGATTGTACTATAGAGCATCCAGAGTTAAGAAAAGACTACAGGCCCTATGGGCCTGCTGCCTTCCACTGTTGCCATACTCGCTCACTCACCGCGGCTCGGACACTGCTTGTGAAATACAGCGATGACATAAAATTATACATCGCTTGGTACAGCTGTTGCAAGACTAATAATAATATAAATGCCAGATTATCTCCAGTCATTAATGAAATTACAGTCATGAAATTTCGTTTTGCCATAACATTTCTAAGGATAATAGCCCACTGACTGTACCATTCGAAATAGAGTAAGAGTTTGAACATGCAGGGATACGGACAACATGTCCAGAAACCGAAATGATTGTCTTGTTTCTTATATCTGAGAAAGTTTCATGATCGTTGTTGCTTTACGGGAGCGCAGTGCTGAGTCTATTAGCCCCCAGAAACATTTCATTATTAAGGCATATACTGTGTGGTTACAACACAGGAAGCTGACGGCGAGATATCTCTATCTCGGTGATGTATCCTTCAGGTCATTTCAGATAAATTTACTCGTAAGTGACAACAGCTGCAAGGGCTTCATGTTTATCACCAAATACGATAACTTTAATATTCTTCCGCAACATAAAATACAGAATGCTGAATGACCTATTCGTATGATTTCTTAAAATCAGGTAGTTCGGGGTTGCTGTTTACGGAAGTGAGGATTGTGTTCAGAGTTGGCGGTTCATCTCTAAAATAGAATTCATGAACAGTGCGCCGTATTCCACTTCTGACAAAATCATCGTATTTAATGAGTCTGGAATTACTGCGAATTGACTTTTTCCTTTCCCGCTTCTTGCTGGGAATCTGGAGTGGCTCTTCGCTGGCTTCCTTCCTTATTTTGAAGACGGAAGACCTCGAAATTCCTGAAAAACTTCGCGGCTGTATCTACTACCCAGTTTACACTTCGTCCTGGATGCTTTGTTTTCAAATATGAAAATGAATTAAGCACCATTTGCCGTTCCTTTCTCCTGACAACTTCACTATTTCTCCTTTTCACATGTTCAGCTATAATTTAAATGTATTACTCGCTGATCGATTATATAAAATACTAAACAGACAAAAATAATACACGATACACACAGCCAAAAGCAATGCAATACACGAAAAATGAAACACAATATACTGTATTTATAACAAAACACTATGCGCCCCAGGAAGACGATCACTTCACTCTGCCGAATATCCCCCTTACATAAGCAATCACTGTAATGAGTGACACACACAAAAAGGGAAACATGCCGCACTGACCTCACCAATGATGATTCGCAGTGGTTAAGCTGAGTTATTACACGTGTTGACTACTGTACACACTTCCGCACTACACGCTGAAATATGGCGCGCAATGAGACAAGCATGGCCGGCTGTTTCGTGTACTGAACCGCATATACGATATTTAAAAGGATAAACTCAAAGATATCAAAATGATTTTACGTCTTCTTCAGTATTGTATGGCACAATCAATGCTTGTTTCATAAGAAAAATTATACATTTTGATAGGAATTCATTATAATTTTTATATACATATAGAACTAAAGTGGGTGACACCAATAGAAGTGAAAGCCCATAAGGCCTGTAGTCTTTTCTTAACGCTGGATGCTCTATAGGAAAAGGAGAGTAGTTTTCTATTTCCATATAGTAAGACTGCCTCGCAAAATACTGTCTGTTCATCTTCTGGCAGAACAAGAAGATTCGTACCACTTGGCTGACAGAAGCTGAGAAGGATATTAAAGAACTGGGAATATCAGGTCTCCAAGATAAACGGTCTGTATCCTACGACATAAAAACTAAACCCCATGGCACTACAGCCCTTGAAGGGTCTTGGCCTACCAAGCGACCGCTGCTCAACCCGAAGCCCTGTAGATGTCGTGTGGTCAGCACGACGAATCCTCGCGGCCGTTATAATTGGCTTTCTAGACCGGGGCAGCCATCTCACCGTCAGATAGCTCCTCTATTCTAATCACATAGGCTGAGTGGACCTCGAACCAGCCCTCATGTCCAGGTAAAAATCACTGACCTGGCCGGGAATTGAACCAGGGGCCTCCGGGTAAGAGGCAGGCACGCTACCCCTACACCACGGGGCCGGCATCCTACGCCATACCCTGAAATAAATCCGTGGATTTCAGGAAAACCCCGGAAGAAAGTTACTCCCTGGACAGATGAAAGAAAGGAGTTACACCGACAGAAAATGAGCAAAGGTCAAAGCCCAACAGTTCAACAAACGTGGTCCAAAGTAGGCCCATTCGAACCACATAATAATAATATGGCTTCAACTACCGTCTGTAGATATTTTTAACTTGACGGTAACACATCAATTTTGACGTTTCATTTTACTCTACCCGATTACAGATCTCCTAAACGATCTAGTGTATGGGTCTGAGTTTTAATTAATTTCGTCGGGTAAACGCCAAATGTGTCACCAGAGATCTTTTACTTGCCGACATCGTACGACATGGAGTGCCAAATGGACTTTCTTCTGCCCTTCAAAGTTCCGACTACCTCTGCCGGGTTTGACCCCTCTGTCTTGGGATACGGAGGTCGAAACTCTACCCCTGACCTACAGAGGTCGCCAAACAACTGACAGACAGCCACAGGAATTAACCTCGATGGCAAATGTCGCGATCGTCGGTTCAGGGAGTTCAAGGCTCTATTCTCGGTCAAGTCGAGGATTTCAACTCGCTCTGTTGGTGAACAGTGGAGTTTTAGTCTGTGAGTCCCAAGATCATGGGTTCAAGCCCGAAAGTTGTACTCCATGCAGCACAGTGGAGACATGTCTTGATCTCCGGTGACACATTTGGTGTTCACCTGAGAAGGTTAAGTAAAAATTCAGCAACATATTTCCGATTTATTTTGCCATCTGGTGAAGCAAAAATGGAACGTCACAACTATCACAGACCGGTAGTCACTCAAGAAAGTTTTCCACTTTTTGCAAAACTTACTTTTTAATGCTAAAGAAAAAGTATTGGTCTCCGTACTACGAAAAACGTAAAATTAAGCAGTTTCCTCAATTGTGCCGAAAAATGAACGGTTTCAAATTGTCCGTTTTGGATAGCTCTATCAAACTAAAAAAAATCAAATTTCGAAAATCACTTCGGGCCTAAATTCAGTTCCGGAAAAAAAGCCTCAACTACAAGTTTCTTTAGTCATTTTCTTTTTTATTCAAATACTAGCCAAATGAACTTATTTACATAATTCTTTCTGTGATGTTTCCTTTGGTTCAACACCCTCAGAGTATTTTTATTTTTTGAAAAAGTCCTCACCGAATGTAGTTATAAGGGCTTGTGTGAAACTCTGCATTGACTCACATTAGTTTTTTTTTCCTAGTAGCTTTACGTCGCATCGACACAGATAGGTTTTATGGCGACGATAGGATAGCAAAAGGCCTAGGAGTGGGAAGGAAGCGGTCGTGGCCTTAATTAAGGTACAGCCTCAGCATTTGTCTAGTGTGAAAATTAAAAACCACAGAAAACCATCTTCAGGGCTGTCGACAGTGGAATTCAAACCCACTACCTCCCGGATGCAAGCTCACAGCCGCGCGCCTCTAACCGCACGGCCAACTCGCCCGCTTCTCCCATTAGTGCTCGTAGTGGTAGAAAAAGGCTAACTGCGAATCTAATCGACCGGATAAGGATGATTAATAAAAGGATTGTAATTTTTAGGAATAAAGAATATATTCTCATATTTTATTATATTTATTTACCTCAGATTCGTAGCTCATATCCCTGGGATATTTTCAACGTTGAGTTGCTTACCTGAAGGGCCAGAACTGTGGATTATTTTGGTCTTCGGAGAACCCTGGTACAGGTCTTTCGAACTGATGACCTCCGCGTCTGTGAGAGGGGGGGCCCAACTTAGATGAATTAAAATGCTGAAGGCCAGTGCGCTAACCATTTAACCATGGAGCCGGACAAACTCGTATGCTCATCCCGAGGTAGTTCAGCTCTTTTCAGGCACATCCCCAAAAGAGGTGAGCTGCAGGGACCATTTTAAACACATACCTGCCATTCTCAAATTTCTCGCAGTACCGGGAATCGTAGGCGGACCTCCGAAGACAGCAGGCAATAGTTACACTACAGAGGTGACACAATCATAGCGATCTCCTACCTATAACACATTGTCTTGGATGTCAGGAGTTGTGGACATATAAGCAAAAAATACATCAAAACAAAATTGGGAATAGGAATGAATATAAAGCAAAATGTCTGCCCGCCCATCCGTTCCTTACAAAAATCCACACCGTTCCACCGATCTGGTGATGATGGTAATGCTTGTTATTTAAAGGCGCCTAATATCGAGGTCATCGACCCCCAATGGTGCGAAATGAGACGAAATGAAATGACAAATTAAAAGCCCCAAAACATCCACTGACCACAATTCAAAACGTGAGGACGGAGAATGAATGAATGGATGGATATGAATTTAAAACGATCACTGGAACCGACCCACAGTGCCTCACATGCACAGAAGCTGGCGTAGAACAATAGTATTACTGACCAAGGGACTGCTTGTATAACACAATACTGAATCGATGATACTTGTAGTCGAAAGGGGTCCAAAATCCGAGTCAGCAGCCCGTCACGATGGTACATATCGCTACTAAAGTAGAACCATGCTATTTGTCATGTTGCGGTACTAATCAAGAGTAGCGTAGACTCGCGGTATTCCACACATTATGGTACTACTCACAGGTAATGAAATTCGCACATATATTACAGGCCTACGCTGTTTCACACATTGCGGCGCCATTTACAGGCAATACAAACCTATGGTGTTCATCACATAAGGGTGCTAACCACCATCCCGTGGTGTTCCTCATATAGTGGGTACTAATCATAGGCAAGCTACTAATCACAAACCTATTTGGTACCCAACATAGTGGCACTACGCGCAAGTAAAAGCGACCCATGGCGTTCCCCGCGTGTTCTACCGATCTGAACCAAATTTTGTATACTTGATTTTTAGGACCCTGCGGGTGACGACCCCATTGTTTAAGAAATTTTGACAGCCCTCTGCGTTCTCTACGTTTAAGCTCTTTGACACATTAACATAGGCGAAATATCGAATTTGTCGTACAAGAACGAGACAAATCTCATTTAAGCCTCAAGACGCGAAGAACAAAACTCGGTAAGGCTCTACGGGTCCCGTAAACCATGTTTTAAGGGCCTAAAACCAACCGTTATGGAGATACTGGCATCACTAACCCACTCTAGGAATCGCATGAAGAAATGACTAGCCTTAACCATGGCAACGTCAGCTCAAGAATTCTACAGTAGAATACAGGCTTGGTGTTCGAAGTAGGCAGGTGCGTAAATGTACGCTAGGCCAAGGAGAGATTCTGCTACACATATGATTGTCCGAAAAAAAATCACTGTCGGGGTTAAGGGACTCCTAGGGTTGGAGTTGGGGAGGGGGTGGCATATAAAAATAATCTAAAATAGTGTGGGGTCGCTGAGATGAACAGTGACACTCCACATGTCATTTAAGTCCGTAAACAATCAAAGTGCCAGAGCAGCGCCAGGCAATATTGCTAGTCAAAGATAAAATAAGAAAATGACACACAATGTAAATTGAAAACACGAACCAAAGTGATGTAGAACACAGCAGGAGAAAGCCGAACCCGTACGGATTAGAATATAAGAAAATATGAAACAAAATGGGTCTGTACTCTGCAACAAGTTACAAAACAAAAAAGAAACACGAAATAAATCAACATCACAAAATGCAAAGCTACAAAAAAGAAAAGAAACAGGAGAACGGAGCAAGACAACACAACCATTCATAACAAGAAAATACCATGATGAAGCAGAATAACATAGGAAACGAAAATAACGCAGTAAGACAAAACAAGGAGAGAAGGGAACAAAACAAAGTCAGAGTACATACATAATATTCAGCCAAACAAATCAAATTAAATAGAGAGCTAGCTGTCTCCGATTATGATGATTGATCGATGTTGGTTGACATGACAGAGTCTATCTAACCTCTAAACTATCAAGAACATTGTATTGCTAATCTTGTAAATGCAAATAAGGACCCCATAACGTAATCTGCTTTGTTTTAGTCGTATCAACCTGTCTGTTATGAACGATTATACTGTCTTGCTCTGCAAATGAATAATTTATATTCTTCAACTTTTTGTGTTCGTTTTCATAGCTTTGTAATTTGTGGGCAATAAATTGCTGAGATTACAGGGGTCAGACATCTTGGTTGTTCATAGTATACATGGAATATTTACTTAAATTATCAGGGAGGATTCAGGTGGATGGATATGTAGCAATCAGCTTGGTTTGTGCCGATGAAGAATTTACTACAAAACCGCTAAATTGTACACGTAGAAAAAGGTTTTTCCTAAAATGATTATACTTTTTAGTAGCGTTGGGACTAGGAATTCGTTTTTATGAATTGACTGCATTAATATCCTGCAATTTAATATCTTACACATTATTATTATTATTATTATTACTTTTTTCCATAAATTGTAGATACAATATTCAGATATGGTGAGTGGAGAAATGACATAGCCCCACGTACACGAAGTTTCCTCCATCCCTCCTTAAAAATTACAACATTAAATAATTACAAGCACAATGTCGGCCAAATCTGAATTGAAAGTAGGCACAATAGCAGGTTGCTCGTAGTAAAGGTACAATCCTTCGGGTTTCCATGACAGTAAATTATAACACGGAGGATCGACTCACTTTCCTAACTACGGGAGTGGAAGAAGTTCACAATCTTAGTGATAAAATTAAGACAAGGAGAAAAGGACATTTTACATTTCTCCGATATCACTTCAAGCTAGCAAGTGTAGGGAGAGCTACAAGGAGACAGTAACATGGAGCTGAATAGCTTGTTCTCCGTGAAATATACCACAGAGACCAGGAAGACGTCCAACTGTGCATACGTGCTTACCTCCTTACACCTCATCTCTCGCATCGTATGCCACAGCGCTTCCACAGTCCAGGTGGCCTTGAAGTACTAGCGACCACTTTGGCCAATCAGAATGCTGGATTTTAATAAACATACGGTACGAGGTGTGTTCAAAAAAAGACCGAACTTTGTAAATTGCGCGCAAACCGCAACATTGAGCGAATTGTGACTGTGGCGGCGCCTAGCGGCAACTTCTGACAACAGACCGCTGCTTTCCGCATTCCATTGCCTGCATTATCAGTTGAGTTACAGCATCTGAAGTGATTGCGTGTGTCACATGTTCGTCGAATTCTATAATGAAACAGCTTGAGGAACAACGCGTGTGCGTGAAGTTCTGCTTCAAAGTTGGGAAAACGTTTGTGGAAACACTGGAGATGAGACGTGGGTGTACGGTTACGATGTCGAAACCAAAAGGCAATCATCACAGTGGGTGGGGAAAGGTTCTCCTCGACCGAAAAAAGCACGAATGAGTCGTTCAAACATCAAGGTGATGCTGATTGTGTTTTTTGATTGGAAAGGCATTGTCCATCACGACATTTGAGAGATGCTGTGCGCAGGAAGAGGCCTGAACTGTGGGAAAACAAATCCTGGATGTTGCACCATGACAATGCGCCAGCACATGCCTCTCTCTCGGTCCGCAGTTATCTGGCAAAATACCAAATTCCTGTTGTGCCCCATCCGCCCTATTCTCCCGACTTGGCTCCAGCAGACTTTTTCTTATTCCCCAAATTGAAAACCACCTTGAAAGGACATCGTTTCCAAGACATTGAAGAGATCAAGGAGAATGCGACGAGGCAACCTCGCGCCATCAAAGAAAGTGCATTCCAGGAAGCATTCCAAAAGTGGACGAAACGTTGGCAACACGCTGTTGATAGTGCAGGGGACTATTTTGAAGGGGACAGCCTGTGAAATGACGTAAGCTACATAATAAAGTTTTTCTAGCCACAGTTCGGTCTTTTTTTGAACACACCTCGTATATGGCAAGAATGTTTTATGCTTTTGAAAACACTCTGAAAATCTACAGGCCAAGAGCTTTCGTCAGAATGCTTTACGATGTCAATCGATTCAGCAGTTCTCTCAAACTCGTAACAAAAATCAGCCTAATGTTTTAAATATATAGACAGTTATATGGTACAGAATGTGCTTATTTGCACTTACTGTATTTACATACAAGGGGCACTAGGAAAGTTTTGCAATACGCAAAAACGGTTGGCTGGACACCACTGTTATAGTGAGGGATGAAAAGAGAGGTGAAAACCGGTCTACAAGACAGCAAGGTGCGAACTTCACACCACTTGTTACCTAGCAATGGGATTGAAAGCAAGTTAAGATGTCAGTTTAGTCTAAAGGTGAATATCGCGCAATTATCCGCTACAATTTTGCGCGTGAATTAACTGTTGACCAGTACCTGGAGGAAATGACTCCTGTGCTGGAGAAAGACTGTCCACATCGGACAACAATTTTCCGCTGGTACAAAGAGTTCCAGAGGGGAAATTTTGGGGTTGACGACGATCCTCATTCTGGGCGACCATCTGAATCACTGACTGAGGAAAACATTGAAGCTGTGAGGAAAATGTTGCAGCAAGAGAGGGAGTTAACATATCGGCAAGTAGAAGAGACCCTCCACATCCCTGCACCAAATATTCATTCAGTTCTACACGACCATCTCCATGTTAGAAAGGTTTGTTTCCTTTGGGTGCCCCATTCACTTTCAGAGGAGCAAAGGGCACATCGAGTGAAATGGTGCCGAAAAATGCTAAAACAATTTGAAAATGGAACTTCGCGTAACGTCAATAGCATCGTTACAGGTGACGAAACTTGGCTTTATTATTACGATGTCCCAACAAAATCCCAGAATAAGGTGCGGCTGTTTGAAGATGAAGGTACTACTGTGACTGTGCGAAAGTCAAGGTCAGTGAAGAAAAGAATGATTGCAGTATTCTTCACTAAACGGGGCATCCTGACTCCGGTTATGCTAGAAACAAAAAGGACAGTTACTGCGAAGTTGTACAGTGAGACTTGTCTGCCTCAGGTCATGCAGGCTCTCAAGCAGCTCCGTCCAAGTTCACGGCTCAACGCTTGGCTCTTGTATCACGACAATGCTCCAGCACATCGTGCTAATGTAACAACGGACGTTCTTGCCAGATCAGGGTTGACTGTGCTTAATCACCCTCCATACAGTCCTGATCTTGCCCCATGTGACTTCGCACTCTTCCCAGAAGTGAAGATGAAGCTGAGAGGGCGGCGTTTTGCATCCGACGAGGAGCTTCTGGCAGCATGGGATCAAGAGTGTGAAAATGTAACAGAAGAAAAGTGGCAGAGTTGGTTCAGTGACTGGTTTCGACGTATGGAGAAGTGTATTGAGTGTGGTGGAAACTATTTTGAAAAAGTCTAGAGCGTTCACTCACATTTCAAAACTTTCATAGTGCCCTTTGTAGAAGTATTATTTACATTATATTCATAGGACCTGTTCAACGTTCAGATAATTCTACTCAAACACACACACACACACTTGAATTCCCACATATACTTCAGCTTGGCCGGCTCATCCATACGAGCACACAGTCTCACTCACTTGCGATCACATATACTTTCAAACGTCCTCCAGGCATACTGAACATTCACACATTAGAAATATCCTGTAGATCAATGGTTCTCAACCTGACGGGCGCACTCCCTCCCCTGGGGAGGCGTTGGAGAATTTCAGGTGAGGCGTGGTGAGCAAAGAAAAACACACAGAATTTGCTAAATAGTAAAAAATTGTGACAAAGAAAAGAATTTACTACAAAATTTAATCTTCGTCACCGCTAAATCGTACACGTAGAAAAAGGTTTTTCATAACATTATTATATTTTATAGTAGCATTGGGAAAAGGAATTCGTGTTTATGAATTGTGTGATAAATGTATAAAAAATTAGAAAAATACGAGAATTTTTATCATGAAGTACAGTTAAAATTATTGCACTTTTATAACTTTTTACACAAACATTTTCTACGTGGATAAAGAAATGTGATAAAACAAGAAATTAAAATTAAATAATAAATCAACTGAACAATATGAATGTATTACAAATTTACAGGAAATAATTTTAACATTCTAATTTTATTAAGATATTAACTCTAACAGAAAAGTACAACATTTCTTTTTGCTATTTTGTTTTACGTCGCACCAACACAGATAGGTCTTATGGCAACGATGGGAAAGGAAAGGCTTAGGAATGGGAGGGAAGCGGCCGTGGCCTTAATTAAGGTACAGCCCTAGCATTTGCCTGGTGTGAAAATAAGAAACCACGGAAAACCATCTTCAGGGCTGCCAACAGTGGGGTTCGAACCCACTATCTCCCGGATGCGAGCTCACAGCTGCGCGCTCCTAATCGCACAGCCGACTCGCCCGGTAGTAGAACTTTTTAAATCAATAATTCATTAGGGGACGTGGATGAAAAGGGGGCGCAGGTCCACAAATGCTGAGAATCACTGCTATAGATTGTAAATAACTTATCTCTTTCATATTTGTAGATGCGCAGTGAAAGAAAATGGATATACAGGGTGGTCGAAAACAACGTGAACCATATATAAAAGCGTTAGAGGGTTGGTCATACTGATAAATAATTTGAAAACAATAATTCGATATCTCACCCCGTCGTCATTTTATCAGCTGCTGAAGTTAGCCAATCAGATCGCTTCCCGCGCGAATTCAAATGGGCTTCGCCAGTCGATGTTGCTAAATAAGGACTAGCTTACGCCCGGCTTGGGTAACATTCCGCGAAATCAGCATCAAACACACCGTAGCATACTTGCTATGTTGCCATCTTGTCAGCAATGTTGCCAGGTCTCCCGAAATTTCAGGAGAACTCCCGATTTTTTTGCAACACACCAGAAAACCCGAAAAAATAAAAAGATCTCCCGAAATTTCTTCCAGTCCAAATTTGAGAAAAATGAATAATAATTATAAATGGTACATAATATATTTGTGCTGAACAACTCTTTCTTCGTCTCACTGTGTGAAGTTTTATCGATGACATCATTCGTTAGGTACTTTACCGCAGTCATTTTAGGCTCAAATTACGTAATCTCTCCCCTCTTATTGAACTCAAAACTCACCCTTCACTGCATCATTCGAAGGGAAATTCCCGACCCGCATATAGTTAGATCAGGATGTTAAGTGAGTGAGTCCAGTCACTTGATCAGACCATTTCTAGCTGCGTGTTAAAAATCATATTCAGAAGCTTGACACTGAGTGGCCGATATTATGAAACACGGAGGTGGATGTTGACAGTACAGATCCAATAGAACTTTGGAATGCAGTATGTAAAGTCAAAAAGGGAGATGGATCACAAATGTTTCCTAAGCTATCAAACCTGATGTTGTCACTCTTGGGTTTGCCCCATTCATCTGCTAGTGTTGAAAGGATTTTTTCTGCTATCATTCGAATGAAAACAAAAACCAGAAATTGACTGAGCACTCAAACGATCTCCGGATTTCTTCATTCAAAAAGGAATACACAATTTGCACCCTGCTACTACTTCAAAATTGCCACGCTAGATGAATAACGACATCTACGGGAAGAGTGGGGAGAAAGAAGAAGAATCATAGATTGGCTAGAGGGTAAGGGTGAGTTAAATTGTACAATTTTCTCATAATAACTTCGCATTCTTGAATTTAGTTATATTATAACATTTCAGTGCTCGAGAAACTACCGAAATTTTCAGTAAAATTCCCGAAATTTTACGTACGATCTACGGAATTTTTGTAGATCTGGCAACACTGCTTGTCAGCACGGACTATTGCATTCTTGAATGTAGTTATATTATAAAATTTCAGTGCTCGAGAAACTACCAAAATTTTCATTAAAATTCCCAAAATGTTTATGTTTAATCAACAGAATTTTTATTTATAGATCTGGCAACACTGATTGTCAGCACGAAGGTTCGTGTTCAAATCTCTGGCCTGCAGAAGATTATTTCCTCGACTGGTGCTCTCACGCCCGTCTTAAGCTATGTGCAGATTTAGCAACACCGCCTCGCAAAGTGCATTTGAATTCGACCGCAAACAACACTCCACGCAAGCTATATCTTGGGATCGAGTTCATTTAGCCTGCTGTGATCTCTTATACTTCTCAAAGTAACCTCGAACTTGAAGTTTTGAGCGAGTGCTTATAATCAGAACTGCTGTGACATGCGTTAGCGCTCTTTCTTTACACGTGAGTTGTAGTCATGACCACGCGCGCGACCACTGTCGTAAGGCTCCTTTTACACTGCAACGGTTTCGACCTACGGCTCTTTGCCGCGGAGATGTTGCTTTCACACTGCAACGGTTTCGACCGTACGACTCTTTGCCGTGGAGATGTTGCTTTCACACTGCAACGGTTTCGACCGTACGGCTCTTTGCCGTGGAGATGTTGCTTTCACACTGCAACGGTTTCGACCGTACGGCTCTTTGCCGTGGAGATGTTGCTTTCACACTGCAACGGTTTCGACCGTACGACTCTTTGCCGTGGAGATGTTGCTTTCACACTGCAACGGTTTCGACCGTACGGCTCTTTGCCGCGGAGATGTTGCTTTCACACTGCAACGGTTTCGACCGTACGGCTCTTTGCCGTGGAGAAGTTGCTTTCACAGTGCAACGGTTTCGACCGTACGGCTCTTTGCCGCGGAGATGTTGCTTTCACACTGCAACGGTTTCGACCGTACGGCTCTTTGCCGCGGAGATGTTGCTTTCACACTGCAACGGTTTCGACCGTACGGCTCTTTGCCGCGGAGATGTTGCTTTCACACTGCAACGGTTTCGACCGTACGGCTCTTTGCCGCGGAGATGTTGCTTTCACACTGCAACGGTTTCGACCGTACGGCTCTTTGCCGCGGAGATGTTGCTTTCACACTGCAACGGTTTCGACCGTACGGCTCTTTGCCGCGGAGATGTCGCTTTCACACTGCAACGGTTTCGACCGTACGGCTCTTTGCCGCGGAGATGTTGCTTTCACACTGCAACGGTTTCGACCGTACGGCTCTTTGCCGTGGAGATGTTGCTTTCACACTGCAACGGTTTCGACCGTACGGCTCTTTGCCGCGGAGATGTTGCTTTCACACTGCAACGGTTTCGACCGTACGGCTCTTTGCCGCGGAGATGTTGCTTTCACACTGCAACGGTTTCGACCGTACGGCTCTTTGCCGCGCAGAAGTTGCTTTCACACTGCAACGATTGGAAGCTCAATGGTAGTTATGCAAGGGAGTCTTCGAATAGATCGTGAACAAATTATTGCGTTAGGAGAGAAGACGTGGGATTATTTTACACAATGTTTGAAGATCTCAAGAAGATGAACATAAATTTTTAACCTCTTCCGTATGACAATTGCCACAGCACAGGCCTGGTTTGGACTAGAGTACTCAAAACTTCAGAATCAACATCAGCCATTTCGCAAAATTCAACAATAAATTCAACAAAACAATGAACTGAACATTTGACTAACAAACCAGAACACTGCAATATTTGTATAATATGCCTACAAACTAAACTAAACTATACTCAAGTTATCTCTCGTGTGCGACCTCCTAGCCGGCATACGATTGAAAACCGTACAGTGTGAAAGCATCCATTTAATTATTTTCTGATAGATCCTTGGTCATGCCGTCCTTCATATCGTTAATTTGTTGAAACTGTGCTTCGAAAATTTCTTTGGTCTGGTCAGCCTGAGAAGCATCGCGGACAACTTCCTTGACTATCTCCATGTCCTCCAATGTCAATGGGCCTGCGTTCATCTCGACGCCTCCGATGACTAATAAAATAGCCACTATAGCTGCCACCATCAACAGTTCTGTCAGTCCTATTTCTTTATTAACTCCTAATTTACGCTCCGTCTTGATCCACTTAACCCGGTTGTGCCATCGCCCTATCACACTCCTATACTGCTGCACTGTTACGCCCATACTGCTTTTCCTGCACTTCCGGATCGTTACCACGCACGTCTGCTCACTAGCTCAGCTCAGCAAAGACTGCGCATTTAATTACGTGCGCCACTGAGTCAACGGCAGCCGTCTCTTCCAGTGGCAATAAACTGCTGCTACACTGAACGGCAACGGCACCGCACCGTAACCGTGTAATGCTCTTCTTCACGCCACTAAAATAATGTGGTCGTACGGCGAGAACCATGTAGTGTGAAAGGAGCCTAACATTCCCGGCATTTTCTCGCTTGAGTGGTGAAAGTCTCATTTTCTATGAAAATGTGTAGCTATGAAAGCAAGGAGGCTACAATAGGGGATCTTTTAGATTACAATATTGTGAGGAAGATTTCGATGAGTCAGATCCAGAAGAAAGTGACAATTGTGAGGAACTTATCCAAGACAGTGATACAGAGTCTGATAGTGAAAAAGATAATGACGGACAGAATAATAACGATTCAGTTCACAATGAAGGTGGAAGTCATTACTTGGATAAAGGTAAATAAACTAAGTAGAAGAAGGATCCCCCTCCAAGGAACGTTAGTGAATCTCACAATACGTAAAAAAAAAAGTATGTACTACAGATGGGCACTATCGACTGATAACTATCGAACTAGTCGATAGTTTAAACTATCGTAACAGTCGACTACTTTAAAAAACAAGTCGACTGAATTCAGTCGCATTCCCGCCACGCATCTCTCCACGTTTCACTGTCCAGTCAGCACAAAACAAGTCGACTGAATTCAGTCGCACTCAAGTCACAGCGACATGGAAGCGAATGGAACTATCGGTTTATGGTCACTTTGGATATGTAATATATAATTATGTTAACTTCATATGTACCTACGATAAATATCGATTTTCTCCTGTCGTTTATATACTCTTTATTTCGTTGCATATTTGTTTATGTTAATTACGTTAAGCCCTATTCATACATAAGGTACCGGGCGAGTTGGCCGTGCGCGTAGAGGCGCGCGGCTGTGCGCTTGCATCCGGGAGATAATAGGTTCGAATCCCACTATCGGCAGCCCTGAAGATGGTTTTCCATGGTTTCCCATTTTCACACCAGGCAAAGGAACAATTACAGGTTAAAGAAAGGAAAATCATGAGAAAAATCTTAGGGCCAAGAATTAAAAATGGAATACATTACCCCAAACCCAATTCATAAATATACAGGTACAATGTGACTGCGACGAATTCAATTTATAAGCCATTTGTAAAGAATGAATAACAACAGACTTACTTATCAAATACACTTTTTTTTGAAAATCAAACGCATGATATCAAAATGGTATAAGCAAGTAGAGAAAAACCTCACTGAATTATGATCACCAAATCTGCAGGATAGAAACGTTGAGCCAATAATTCTACATTGCAGAAGAACCGCCGCACGGCTATGTAGAGCAAGCTGTGAGAGGGGAAAAAGGGCATCCATCTTTGCAAATAGCTATCCTGATTTCCTTGCTTGTACTCACAGTAGGAGGTGACACAAAACATCGCGCAAGAACGGAACATTTCGGAAGACCTCGGGAAATTAATAATACAATTTTGGCTAATAACCCCTACTGGGGGAGATTTCGGCAATGTCATTAGCAAGGAAATAATTAAGAATTTTGGAATCATTTGATGAAGCTCACTTCACAGGGAGAAATATATTTAATTATACCCAGACAGAAGTTCGCCTGTCAATCGGCAGAGTGGGAATGACATAAGGCAAGGTCATCCAGTCAGAATATGCGGGAAAGTCACACAAGAAATCAATTAATTAGTCCGTGAAAGAAGCAGGAGAAATCAACGAATAACACCATTTTGATCGGGAAAAAAGGCGGAATCTCTAGTCTGAGTTTCAAGAAAATCGGTCTGGTGGTATAGAAGATGGGATGATTGCGCAACAAAGGGGACGCGTAGTACCGCATCCCTAGATTCCGTATAAATATCCACTCTGACCACGAGAGAAGCACTCAGCATTCATCGGTCCGAGAGGGTGAACCCGCGACAGTCGAATCCAAGAAGAGAACTTACAAAAATTTAAAGCGTTGGCTTGAGATATATCAAATTTTTAATGTATTGAGGAGGAATACAGACAACTTTGATATTAAAACATTTTATTTACGGCATTTATCCTGGTTGGTGGGAATATATTAGTGGCTATTTGTAGGATTCATGACCTTCTGCGAGGGAGGCAGGGAAGTCCCAGACAGTTCATTTAAATTATTATTAACACGGTACCTTTGACAATCTGTAAGGGAGAACAGTTGGTTTCTTATGAGAGATAGTATCACCGTCCAGCGGCTACATTTGACAAACACCTGGCGAAGGGTAGGAGCTTTCTACGATTTTCATCAGTTGACTGGTCGAGAATGGAGCGGTGTGGTCCATTTTGTGTTATGTGCATAATAAAGGTTGTTATTGTGCTAGCTCAGGCTCAAGAAAATTAATTTTTGTTGCATCAAGACAAGTGCAGAGTCAGTGTAATTGATAAGTTAGTATTTAAGTGAAGAATTCCACCTATCATTATAAGGCACTAAGTCGCAGGATGCTGGCTTGCTAAATGCATCCAAAATGAGGCACATCAATCAGCACATCTGCAGGTCTGTCTAATTCCAATGTTATGTCTTTCTAGTTAAACATGTAAATGCTTGTCCTTTTAAATTAGTAAATCATGACACAGCGAGGTATATGTGGCGTATGAAGAATTACGTGTGTTGCGATGATAAATGAGTTGGACTGCATTCCGAAAACTAAGATTCATCCTCACCAACAAGGATGTTCCAATTAACCTGAAGACCAAGGTTTATAATACGTGCGTGCTGCCAGTTACAACTTACGGTCTGGAAACGATGACTCTGACGAAGGAAAGTGCTCGCAAGCTTCAGCGAACACAACGAGCCACGGAGCGACAGATGCTAGGTATCAGCCTTAGGGATAAGATCCGTTCAGAGGACATCAGGAGAAGAACTAATGTAACAGACATCCTAGAGATAGTAGCAAGACTAAAATGGCAATGGGTAGGACACGTAGCTCGACAAGACTACAACAGGTGGACCTCTAGGATTGTTCACTGGAGACCATGGGGACACAAGAGAGGCATTGGAAGACCCCTGAAGAGATGGCTCGACGACATAAAGCTGTTGGCTGGAACACGCTGGTTCCAAGTGGCTCAAGACCGAAGACGATGGAAGCACATGGAAGAGGCCTATATCCAGCAGTGGATTGAAATAGGCTAGAAAAGAAGAAGAAGAAGAAGTCCACAGAAAGTACCAGGAAACACTGTACGTGCGAATGTCGGTCATTTCTGCAGCCGCGACGCATAAAATTGTGTTAATTTTCTAAACATATGAAATTAAATATTACAATAAAAATCAGTTAAACGTGTTCACGCCGGTAAAAGTTGTAATGATGATAAAGTAAAGATAACAATTTTAAGTGTGATAAAGACGAATAATAACAATAATATTCGCATTAGGAGTAAATGGAGATAATAATAGTGAGTTCAGTACTTGTGTGAGCGAGATTTACAGTTCCACATGGAAATCCAGTGAAGTGAGATCATTTTGGCATTTGGAAATTTAATTTTGTGACACCGTGTATTGGAGAGATAGAACCACGGCATGCTATTTTGCTCCTGAGGTCTGGGAAAATTTAGAGAAGCTACTTTGAGATCATTATGAAGCTGTCTGGTTATGGGAAAACTTGTACTTAAAATTTGATCAAGCAAGAAGAAATGGATCGAAATGAGGAAGGAAATGTTTATGAGAATAATTAAGAAGGCAGTTTATGAGTGAGAAGTTCTAAGCAGGGTGCCGAAGAGAAAAGTCCTTATAGTCTGATGGAGAGGAATTTTTGTGACAGGCTGTGTAAGAGGAGCGACATCCTGTAGCGATCTCATATTATGTTAAATAGAACTATGAATGCAAGTATGAAGAATGAGATTTCCACCTAATCAATACTTTATTACAAAATGTTTAAAGTTATCTACATTAAAACAGTACCGGTTTCGACCTGTAAAAAGGTCATCATCAGCTGTTGGTGAACCTGCTTAAGCGATAGTACGTAAAACATTACTAAAACTAATTTAACAAGAATGCGTCATTCTAATATAATATTACTTAAGATATATACATATGGTACAATATGGGGCTCAGACTTATTGGAGTTCCATTCAAAAATCTGTGCTGTTGCCAACATTATGTCAAACAATATACATATATACATATGGTGCAATAAAGGGCTTTGGCTTGCTGGAGTCCCTTGAATGCCACACACTCCAAAAATTGTATAACAGAGGTTGAAAATACAGTTCCTTTAGAATAGAGGATCACTGAGGTTTCGGTGTCAAGTTGAAACGTCTATGCAGCACGTCGGCACTGAGACCAATCGTTGTGAATACACAATCAAGGTGCTTTGTTGGGCCGCAATTTTGCGGGGAGCGTAATCGACTGAGTTTCTGTTGCTTGTTCATTCTTAGTGTATGATGTTGCTGATAAATACACTGACTGACAGAGCAAATGCAACACCAAGGAGGAGTGGTTCGAAAGGGATGAAAGTTGGGGAAAAAACAGAGTCGGCACGGAAGAATAATTGATGTTTATTTCAAACCGATATGCAGGTTACACCCATGCGCACGGCATCGACTCAGTAGGATGTAGGACCACCGCGAGCGGCGATGCACGCAGAAACACGTCGAGGTACAGAGTCAATAAGAGAGCGGATGGTGTCCTGAGGGATGGTTCTCCATTCTCTGTCAACCATTTGCCACAGTTGGTCGTCCGTACGAGGCTGGGGCAGAGTTTGCAAACGGCGTCCAATGAGATCCCACACGTGTTCGATTGGTGAGAGATCCGGATAGTACGCTGGCCACGGAAGCATCTGTACACCTCGTAGAGCCTGTTGGGAGATGCGAGCAGTGTGTGGGCGGGCATTATCCTGCTGAAACAGAGCATTGGGCAGCCCCTGAAGGTACGGGAGTGCCACCGGCCGCAGCACATGCTGCACGTAGCGGTGGGCATTTAACGTGCCTTGAATACGCACTAGAGGTGACGTGGAATCATACGCAATAGCGCCCCAAACCATGAAGCCGCGTTGTCTAGCGGTAGGGCGCTCCACAGTTACTGCCGGATTTGACCTTTCTCCACGCCGACGCCACACTCGTCTGCGGTGACTATCACTGACAGAACAGAAGGGTGACTCATCGGAGAACACGACGTTCCGCCATTCCCTCATCCAAGTCGCTCTAGCCCGGCACCATGCCAGGCGTGCACGTCTATGCTGTGGAGTCAATGGTAGTCTTCTGAGCGGACGCCGGGAGTGCAGGCCTCCTTCAACCAATCGACGGGAAATTGTTCTGGTCGATATTGGAACAGCCAGGGTGTCTTGCACATGCTGAAGAATGGCGGTTGACGTGGCGTGCGGGGCTGCCACCGCTTGGCGGCGGATGCACCGATCCTCGCGTGCTGACGTCACTCGGGCTGCGCCTGGACCCCTCGCACGTGCCACATGTCACTGCGCCAACCATCTTCGCCACAGGCGCTGCACCGTGGACACATCCCTATGGATATCGGCTGCGATTTGACGAAGCGACCAACCTGCCCTTCTCAGCCGGATCACCATACCCCTCGTAAAGTCGTCTGTCTGCTGGAAATGCCTCCGTTGACGGCGGCCTGGCATTCTTAGCTATACACGTGTCCTGTGGCACACGAAAACACGTTCTACAATGACTGTCGGCTGAGAAATCACGGTACGAAGTGGGCCATTCGCCAACGCTGTGTCCCATTTATCGTTCGCTACGTGCGCAGCACAGCGGCGCATTTCACATCATGAGCATACCTCAGTGACGTCAGTCTACCCTGCAATTGGCATATAGTTCTGACCACTCCTTCTTGGTGTTGCATTTGCTCTGTCAGTCAGTGTACTAGTTTCCAGGTTCCTTGTTGAGGCATGTCATGCTATAGATGAAATTTTGAAATTAAAGAAAGGTTGATAGGGTTCTCCCCTTCACACTTGCATTTGTGCTCAGGTAAATTCAAAAATCTGAGAAAGAAAAAGGAAGTAGGATTAGAATAACTGATAGAGAGTGCCTGCTAAATGGAAGTAGGAATTAGAATAACTGATAGAGAGTGCCTGCTAAATGGTTTGTGTGCTATAGGGTGTGTGTTACTTACGTGTGGGCTGGATATGTCTTCAAGTGTAGTCGGGAGTGTGCTGGGTGGGGAGGGGGAAGCAGCTTCTGGAGGGGGTGGGGTGGAGTGGGTTGTGTCCATTTAGCAGGCACTCTCTATCAGTTATTCTAATTCCACTTCCTTTTTCTTTCTCAGATTTTTGAATTTACCTGAGCACAAATGCAAGTGTGAAGAGGGAAACCCTATCAACCTTTCTTTAATTTCAAAATTTCATCCATAGCATGACATGCCTCAACAAGGAACCTGGAAACTAGTATTTATCAGCAACATCATACACTAAGAATGAACAAGCTACAGAACCTCAGTCGATTACGCTCCCCACAAAATTGCGGCCCAACAAAGCACCTTGATTGTGTATTCACAACGGTTGGTCTCAGTGCCGACGTGCTGCATAGACGTTTCAACTTGACACCGAAACCTCTGTGATCCTCTATTCTAAAGGAACTGTATTTTCAACCTCTGTTATACAATTTTTGGAGTGTGTGGCATTCAAGGGACTCCAGCAAGCCAAAGCCCTTTATTGCACCATATGTACACTCATGCTCATAAATTAAGGATAATTGCAGATTGTGGTGCCACACAACGTGACACTACACAAAACTGGCGCTAATAGCATAGGCAAATAGTGAACACAAATTAAACATATCTGTAAGTCCACGGTATTGGTGATAAGTTGAGAAAACCGCCCCAAAACATATGTGCTACAAAACGCCACTGTTTCCTGCGCATGTACCCCGACATCAATATGGGATATTATCACCTTGCACACCTACATAGGCCGCACAACGGGTTGGCATACTCTGGATCAGGTGGTCGAGCAGCTGCTGGGGTATAGCCTCCCATTCTTGCACCAGTGCCTGTCGGAGCTCCTGAAGTGTCCTAGGCGTTTGAAGACGTGCAGCGATACGTCGAACGAGAGCAACCCAGACGTGCTCGATGGGGTTTAGGTCTGAAGAACAGGCAGGCCACTCCATTCGCCTGATATCTTCTGTTTCACGGTACTCCTGCACGATGGCAGCTCGGTGGGGTCGTGCGTTATCATCCATCAGGAGGAAGGTGGGACCCACTGCACCCCTGAAAAGGCGGACATACTGGTGCAAAATGACGTCCCGATACACCTGACCTGTTACAGTTCCTCTGTCAAAGACATGCAGGGGTGTACGTGCACCAATCATAATCCCACCCCACACCATCAAACCACTACCTCCATACAGGTCCCTTTCAAGGACATTACGGGGTTGGTATCTGGTTCCTGGTTCACGCCAGATGAGACCCCGCGAGAATCACTGTTCAGACTATACCAGGACTCGTCCCTGAACATAACCTGGGTCCACTGTTCCAATGACCATGTGCTGTGTTCTTGACACCAGGCTTTACGGGCTCTCCTGTGAACAGGGGTCAATGGAATGCACCTTGCAGGTCTCCGGGCGAATAAACCATGTCTGTTCAGTCGTCTGTAGACTGTGTATCTGGAGACAACTGTTTCAGTGGCTGTGACAAGGTCCCGAGCAAGGCTACCTGCAGTACACCGTGACCGTCTGCGGGCACTGATGGTGAGATATCGGTCTTCTTGTGGTGTTGTACACTGCGGACGTCCCGTAATGTAGCTCCTGGACACGTTTCCTGTTTGCTGGAATTATTGCCATAATCTTGAGATCACACTTGTGGAACACTGAGGGCCCGTGCTATGACCTGCTGTGTTTGACCAGCCTCCAGTCGCCCCATTATTCTACCCTTCATAACGTCATCTATATGTGTTCGTTGAGCCATTTTCACCACACAGTAACCATTAGCACGTCTGAAAACATCTGCACACTTACTCGCCGCACCGTACTCTGACATGCACCAAAACACCTCTGCGTATTTGGACTGCTGCCAGCGCCACCGTGCGACGACCGCAGGTCAAATGCACCACATGATCATACCCCGAGGTGATTTAAAACCGAAAACCGCCCACCATAGCGTTGTTTCACCATGTATCAGCATTATCCTTAATTTCTGAGTATGAGTGTATATATGTATATTGTTTGACATAATGTTGGCAACAGCACAGATTTTTGAATGGAACTCCAACGAGTCCAAGCCCCATATTGTACCATATGTATATATCTTAATAGTAATATTATATTAGAATAAGGCATTCTTGTTAAATTAGTTTTAGTAATGTTTTATGTACAATCGCTATTAAGCAGGTTCACCAACAGCTGATGATGACCTTTTTACAGGTCGAAACCGGTACTGTTTCAATGTAGATAACTTTAAACATTTTGTAATAAAGTATTGATTAGGTGGAAATCTCATTCTTCATACTTGCATTCTTAATTCATCAATACGGATAATAATAATTTCGTGTGGCTATTTCTAGCCGAGTGCAGCCCTTGTAAGGCAGACCCTCCGATGAGGGTGGGCGGCATCTGCCATGTGTAGGTAACTGCGTGTTATTGTGGTGGAGGATAGTGTTATGTGTGGTGTGTGAGTTGCAGGGATGTTGGGGACAGCACAAACACCCAGCCCCCGGGCCATTGGAATTAACCAATGAAGGTTAAAATCCCCGACCCGGCCGGGAATCGAACCCGGGACCCTCTGAACCGAAGGCCAGTACGCTGACAATTCAGCCAACCAGTCGGACAATACGGATAATGAAGCTGATTGATTATAATAAATAGAACTATTGAAAAATGTAAGGGATGTCAAATCCAAGTGAGTGCGTTTTAACGCACATTTGAAGTACAAGTGATTATTATTTTACGTAAGACTGTGGATAATGTCAGTTAAGTGAAGTTGACGATTCTATTTGATAGCAGCCAAGTGCATTTTGTTATAATCGACCTTACGAAAAAAAAAATACATTCTTGCACACGGTCGAGGTAATACTTGGTTATTGGAAAATGAATTTTATTCTGTATATTTACAAGGCGAAAAACATCGCGAATTGATGAAAGTTTACTTTACTGGAGAGTTTACAATGACAGGTGTTTGGAGTGCTGACATTGCAGGTTATTTGGAGCCTCACACTCTAGGCTATGCCGCGAATATCGTGGTGATTGCGATTATTGTTTTCATTAATATCACATAATATCAGGCGAGATTTGAGTTTACTTTTATTTAACGAACTTCACTTCATGTGTTTGAATTTTAATGAGTGATGGATTGAACTATTCAAGCCCGTTATTTAATTTCCATTTCACACTTTATCGTAGGAAATGGACATAGTTAATATTATTCCAGATTCGAGTTCATTTCTGTAGCGGATTTCACTTCATGTGTTTGAATTTCAATGAGAAGTAGATTGAAACTGAGACATTGTTTTAAATTTTCGCTTGTGCCCGACAGTATCAGTAATGTGTAGATACCATAGTGTTGGCTCAATGATAGGTTCGGGATGCCACCTGTACATGATTATTGTTAGTAATGTGTATACACTTTAGCGCTGGCTCACCGGTAGGATCAGGACGCCGTTTGTGCATAACCAAGTCATTTTCATAACATTTTCATGAATCGATTTGAACGATGATAGTGTCTGCAGTAGGGGATGCAGGTGTGGAAGATATTAGCTGGCACAATTTAGGCCACGTTTCGTTATAACCATTACTAGCTGGAAAGTGCTCTCATAAAAGCGTTGCATCGGTATAGGCTTAAATGTAAGAGTTGTCCCACGAGGAAACCTGGCTAATGGAGACTGGTCCCTACTACTTAGTCGTTTGCGTTTAAGCTCAATGACCTTTAATTTTCTATTTTACATTGTTTTTCTTTTACTTCGAGATTTATTTTTCAGCGGTACGGTATGTTACGATAGTGCAGTGTGTTGACACTCAGTTAATATTTTTGTACTGAGGAATTTACACAACGAATGCAGTTTCGATTCGTCAGCTGTTATAATATTTTGTTTCATTTTGCGTTATTTACATTACTTAGGTGAGACGTTGGTCTACCGATCACTTGTAGTTTTGTTTAAGGGGACAAGTGGAGGTAGACAGATTTGTAATTGTAGTTTTAGTTACGTAGAATTGGAAAGATTTCATGTTGGTACTTTTTATATTGTGGACTTGTACTTTAACTAATTTAACAACGTAACTGTTTCATAACCTGAAAGTTAGTTTTCGAGTGATTTTTCACTTGTATTTAACTTCAATATTTGGCGTTTCTTCTGAATGCATAATGAGTTCATGTTTCCCTGCATTTCGCAGTTTGGTTCCTTCAGAACGATGCAACGTAAGGTCCTCTCGGATCAAGTGTTGTTGGCATATTCTGAAGATCTGTTTAGGGTGATGCATATTTCGGCATTGGATTCATCTATAACTTAAGAGTGTCACGAGATGACAACACACCGCGTTATTTTATTTCAGATTGTGATAATTGCTGTTAACTTGTAATAAACACCATGTTTTCAAATCATATTTCGCAACCTATCCGGAGCAACTGATAGTTAATTTGGTTTGATTAAGGATCCATTCGGGGATGTTCCCATATTCGAGAGGATATTCGACTGGTGAATAACCTTAATTAAATGTAAGTCTCGAATTCTATTTGTTAAAGGTCATATTTTCCACAAATCATGTGGGTTAACTCTCAGTTATCGTTTGGATCAATGTTTTCTGTTCTTTTTCTGGTTTTCCTGTCCGCAAATTTCATATTGCGTTTTTTAAACTTGGGAAGACAGTAATGTTAATAATTTCAAGATACTTTCGCCATTCATGTTATGCGATGTGACTGATTTGTGATAAATTTAATTTGCTCTTTTTGGTTATTCAGTAAATATGATTGTGGTGATTTCGTTCAATAACATTTTAGTAAGAATATGTCTGCTCGTAATTTGAAGAAGTTATGCTCTACTATGAACCCTGTCAATCGGTCATGAAGTGACAGAAAAGAATCCTACACGACCCCAAGATCTAAGAATCAATATTGTTCTACCGAAGCAACCGAGACAGACGAGCGACGATGGAATGGTAGATTCAAGGGTTATATGTAATCAGGAAAATTGTTCACACAAGGGGATTTGAGGAAGATAAGAAGAAACAAACACGGCGTACCTGGTCGGAGGAACAATAATTACAATAATCGCTGAAAATGAACAACTAGGCCAAGAAGGAAAGCTCAACAAATGTTGATTCCGCGCGGTCCTAAGTGACCCATTCGCGCAGAAGACGACTTGGCACTTTTGTGGATCTATATTTCACATTTCATGATTTTCATATGCTATTCTCTATTGTAAATTTGTATGTATGTATGTATGTATGTTTAGTCATCAGCCCGAAGGCTGGTTGGATCCTCAACAGCTCCACAATGAGCTGTCATAAATGGCCTAGGCATCACTGAAGAGGCGTACTAGGGAAATGAGGAGTGAGGTAGTTTCCCGTTGCTTTCCTCACCGAGCCAGAAGTTGCTATTACATATCAGTCTGCCAAGCCCACTGAAATGCATGCACCAACCGACCCTATGAGCAACATTTTCACACCATTCATAGCAGGGACTGGCTGCGTAAGGAATGGCATTACTAGCATCGGTCATACCTCAGTCACGTTCATATCGTCAAAGCCAAGGATAAGACAGAGACAGATCAATGAAAGTAACAAAATTGCTCTAGCCCATACCAGAAGACATAGTGCAGTGTAAACACTAGGTCCCGCCAGCAAAGGCATATTGTAAATCTATATTACACATAACAAACACTTCCTTGAGAAAATACTTCCTCTACATAGATAATGCTTAAGAAATGAGTGTTGGGGTGATATCAGAATCTCGCGCGACTACTAACGTTACAAATGAGTGAGTGACTCCGTGTGGGTTAAAACGATAATCACCATTGGCGTAGATAAGACTTCCCTTGGGGGCGTATGGATGATAATAATAATAATAATAATAATAATAATAATAATAATAATAATAATAATAATAATAATAATAATAATCTATATATTGAAGCAGTTTATGAAAAACAGCTTTTTCAAATCTGTCCGTGCATTCTACAAGACCGAATTGCTTCATTTTTGTTCTATTCTCTCCGAAATGACTTGCCGGTGGATTATGAGTCATTGACATGTCTCTAAATTCAGCCAACTTTGAGTAATCATAAAATCAAGTCATTAAATGATCAGGCCAATAACTGTAGGCAAAGGCTTACCTTAACCTGCAATGCTGTACATTCTGTACTTAGCAGGTTCCTAGGCGACTAACAATTCCATTAATATTCTGATATATGTGATTTTTAATTATTAGTAATGTCACTGAATGTAGCCATGTTTGATTACTACCTTATACACTTCCTCTGATCACGAAAGCATACTATCCCCTGCTAGATACTCTTTGATTCTCTAACCTTTCCCAGCTTCCAAATATATTCAACAGATGGCAGAGTGTTCCTAATAACTTACATGCTGTTAAAACAAACAAAAAAAAGTCTACGTACAAACAGACCCCATCGTAACATACGCCTTAGATAATATCTGGGAACACCTATCGGAGGATAACCTAACTACACTAGAAATACATGAAGGCCATATATCTTAAAAAAGTTCTGTCTAGAAAAAAACGTTCCTTCGAGAGTAACTTATGAACCCACAAGACAACCGTTCCAAATAGAAGAACTGCGATTTAGAAATACCTTTGCCTTCTACAACAACACAACACCAAACTTTACATCAAGAACGGCAGGATTAACAAGCGAATATATTGATAGATTTTTACCAAACAAACAGCATATGACGACAGAATGGATGAATTCTGACTACAAACTACGGCATACCATAACGTGCTTCCTATTAAATGTTCATAAAACCATTGAAAATGCCAATCAAAACACTATGACTATGACAGACATATCAAGACGAGTTCTCTGACCTATTTATAACGAGTGCTGCGGACTAACACGGGTCTTGTAGTAATAATAAACACATTTCAAATGGGTAGGGGTTCATTTAAATACAATGTGCGGGTGAATTAAAATGAAAATCCACAGCCTCTTTTCAATTTCAACCGAGTCAGGAATGGAATGAATGAAGCTTTGACCTAGCGATGAGGATACGAACTATGCCGGCTGCCGAAGCCTGTCCCACTCTTCTGATGCAATTATTAATGACTGAGAGATGAAATTACTGTATATTGGAGAGAGTTGCTGGAAGTAAAAATGACAGGGAAAACCGGAGTACCCGGAGAAAATCCTGCCCTGCCTCCGCTTTGTCCAGCACGAATCTCACTTGTAGTGACCGAGATTTGATCCACGGAACCCAGTAGCGAGAGGCCGGCGCACCGCCGCCTAAACCAGTGGATATGAATAGTAATCATAATACAAATAATTAATAAGTAATTTCGTGTGGCTATTTCTAGCCGAGTGCAGCCCTTGTAAGGCAGACCCTCCGATGAGGGTGGGCGGCATCTGCCATGTGTAGGTAACTGCGTGTTGTTGTGGTGGAGGATAGTGTTATGTGTGGTATGTGAGTTGCAGGGATGTTGGGGACAGCACAAACACCCAGCCCCCGGGCCATTGGAATTAACCAATGAAGGTTAAAATCCCCGACCCGGCCGGGGATCGAACCCGGGACCCTCTGAACCATTCAGCCAACGAGTCGGACATACAAATAATAAGACGCAGCTAAAAACGGATGATTTTTTTTCAAATTGATGCTTTTATTATTTTATTATCTATTGGTATCTGTTTATAAGATCACATTAGGTAAGAGAATTGGTCATTTTAATGGATACTACATTGTCCTTCAAACGATGCATTGAAGAAAATTATAAATGAAGCCTACAGATCCATAGGTTTTGTGGTTCGAAATTCGAGGAACCAAAAAATGTTGGTACATTAATTACTGTGCTCTCTATAATACATTAGTGCGTAGTAAACTTGAATAGGGGCTGCCTGGCCGAGGCGGTAAAGGCGTGCTCGGTTCGCCCGGAAGGATGTGGGTTCGAACCCCCGTCAGGAAGTCGTAAAATTTAAGAATCGAGATTTCCACTTCCAAAAATGAGTACCAGGTTAATTCCTGCGGGCAAAGGCGGCCGGGCGTAGAGCTAACGTGCCGCGGTTAACAATGGTGGAAGCCTTTACCTTCCACTCCTCCAAGGGCCTTCATGGCCTGTACGGAGGTGACTTTACTTTTTTTTAACTTGAATATGGTATGCATATATTGTTTGGATACCTCATTATCAGTCTCATATAAATAACATCGAAAATGTTCAGAAAACATTTCTTCGCATTCTGCATTACAAAACGCATCATACTTCAACACTGACAGAAAGGGTTTCAAACAATAACACTTGCTAAATGAATTTAAACTTTTCATCATTATGTAATAGAAGGGATATTCTGCAACAACAATTTTATTTTATACGAACTCGTAAATAATGTGCGTGATGACTGTGAGCTACTTGCTAGAGTAAACTTCAATATGAACATTACGAATTTACTGACAAGACAAAACATTTTACTGTGAACACTCTAAAATAGTGAGCCACAAAAATTCTCTCGTAGTTAGAATGTCCCATATTTAACCAAATTGCTGCATGTAATCAAAGAATTGATTTTACAATGACTTTTCGAGACTTCATGCGTCATGTGGAAACTGTAGTTTGACACAGATAACATCTGTAATACAGCGGTAATTGTAGCTATATATGCTGCACTTCCTTTTTGTCAAAACAAGCGATTCGATTCCGCTCTCATCATTACGGACTCTCAAAGTGTTATGAAGAAATTACAAAATCTTCAGTGGAATTTCCAAACGCATGGTTACTTGTATTGAAAGTATTGAAAGTATTGAAAGTACAAATAAAGTACAAATAATTCGCTCTCTTATACTACCTATATTTGACTACTGTGACACTGTGTTGACTGGAATAACCTGGGACAGTAACAAGAAACTGGACCGGAGCCTGAACAGCTGCATAAGATATATCTTTAATCTGCGATATGATGCTCATATATCACCTTATTATAAGGAGCTGTCGTGGCTTCGAGTGCACCAGCGCCGTGAACTTCACATGCTATCGCTTCTGCACAAAGTTCTTTCCACTAATACTCCCGACTATCTGTCTTCATCTTTTTCTTACCTCTCGTCCTATCATGACCACAATACAAGATCTGGTTCCTCTCTTGCCTTACCTATAAACCGTACTGCTGTGTACAACCACTCCTTCATAATCTCTGTGTCTAGGTCATGGAATTCGCTACCTGCGAACATTAGAGAAAATCCTTCTCATCGCAAGTTTAAAGTGGCTTGCCGGGAGCATTTGCTGGGTAGATCCCGCTGACTTGCTGGATAATTGTTGAGTGAATGAAGGAATGAATGGGATGAATGAATGGATTACTGCAGTTAAATAATTTAAGTGTACGTTATTTTGTGTATTTTAAAATTAAGGATTCTTTCATTATTATTATTATTATTATTATTATTATTATTATTATTAGTATTATTTGTTTTATTTGTATTCGAAATTATAAGTTATGTATATGTATACTCATCTAGTGGTTAAGTGTAAGAGAGGGCCTTGAGCCCTAACTTCGCCACCAATAAAGGCATTATCTATCTATCTATCATGATTTTAACGTCTACTCTTCAGGTTGCTCCGTAGCACTTCCTTGGGTCAAAGGACACAGTAGATTTCTTTGCAATGAAAAGGCTGTCGTACACTACATAGCCAAACATGGTGCATCCGAAAGTCTACTTACAACGCTGCAAATCCCATGGATGTACTTTATTCCCACTATTCGAGAACACAAGTGGTCTACGGAATGGGAAACATGTCAACTTCACAAAGGTAGAGCTTATGTCTCAGACAATGCAACATCCCTCCTAACCCATGGTACTATAAGTTTCATCGATCACGAGGTCTAACGGTTTCAGTAATCCGAATGAGCCTAAATCACGGATCATTCCCTTGACATCTACATCGCATATGATTCTGGATTCACCACGCTGTCGATGTCGGTATATGTAGAATGGCAATCGCAACCACATTGTATTTAAGTGTGGCCTTTATGATTCTTCTCGAAGAATGAACTATGTAATCTACAAATGCCTTTCCCGACCAGCGCTGAATTGGTGTTGCAAGGTGAAAACAATTCAGTCATCAATGCTGTGATGGGCTTTTTTAGAACCACGGATATAAGAATTAGACTTTGTGCTCATCGCATTGTTGCCAGTTCTTCTCCACTTCTCCTCCCAAAAAGGAGATTCAGTGTCGTTTCATGTACTTGATGAATGTGGACGATTTGGCTTCTTAGTTCTTATATGTATTTTGCGCTGACAATTCATATGTTTGTATGTGTGCCGTGAGTGTTCATCATCGCAACACACACACAACACAACACAGATTCGCAGTCCAGCGCTCGCACTGTGCAGACGCTCCCAGCACCAAGCTCCAGAGACTAGCACCCTGAAAGCTAGCCCTCTCACATTTACTGCGATAACTACGGTACCCAGTACCAACCAAGCAACGAAGGCCAGCCACCAGACAGCCCCTAGCTCGCAGAGAACAGGCCACCTGCCATACAGCCTGTTCGAACCAACAATCACCAACTGCCAGTCAAGAATAGGCAGAACCACGTCACCCAGCACAGAGCAATTTGTCAGAGCCCTCAGTGTGGTCACTGGTTCGGAACTCGTCCCGTTGCGACACGGTAAAACTACACTTGTTCCGACCGTGCCCACTGAGCGTGCACCTAACAGCGCGCCGGTCCTCTTATTGGAGTTTGACCGTTCCAGTGTTTTATCATAAACACCCCAGTCTCCCCAGCCCATACCAGCCGTCAGGACCACCTTGGTGGATTGAGTAGCCAAGACACTGACGTTCCCATCTCAAACCATGTCCAGGAAACCCCCAACCACCCCCAATTTCGATCAACGTCTAGAAATTCGCACCAATAACCGAAATACCTGGTATGATCCCTTCATCTTTCCCATACCTTATGAAGTCAACCTATCCACCGTCCGGCCCTACCACCGCGAACGCATATACACAGCCATACAGCCAGTCATACAACATGTCCAGCTCTTACAGGAGCTCTCTAACGGATGCATAATTTTATTCCCTATGGATATCGAGGGCAGCTATAGCGCCATACTTGAACATCTCAAAACTCAGGCCATCCGTTACAGAGTGTGTACTGGGTATGCGCCAGACGCCGAAGCAGCTACCCAACCTGAGCTGGATGTAACACATGCAGAAACTCAAACCAACCCTACACCACTAACATTCACCAAACACTCACAAACTCACTCAAACCACGCACACCAGACAGTACAGACAGACGACCCACCAACCATCACCGACTCACCCCTCTCTCCCCCACCAGCATCCGAACCCGGGACTGAGACCCCTTTAGTCTCACAACCGAGTACGGAAACACACTCCAGATACACTCAGACTAGGAGCAGGCGTAAAAAACCTGTCCCTAAGTCAAAGAAATCACCAACATCTAACACCTCCCCCACAGAGACTCGAACCCGCACACCCTCCCACACAACACTCATTACACAGTGTTTCAATTGCCTTCGTCTGGGCCACTCTGCAGCCTCGTGCTCAGAGGCTCAGCGGTGTAACCGGTGTGGCGGTCCCCATCGTCACACTGAGTGCACTGTACCACGCAGCCAGCCGAGGTGCGCGAACTGCCAAGGTAGTCACGCCGCCTCATTCCCTGGCTGCCCGTTCTTGAAGAGGGCAATTCGAGACCATTACAGACGCGCCAGGCACTTACAGGCTCACCACTACACACCACAGACACCACTCAGCCTTAATACACTGCATCACTCGAACCCAGGACCTTCTACCAACGCCCATACGACCCAGCCCTGCCAAGCTTCCCACGCCCTGATCAGTCTTCTTACCAAGCTAATATCAACTCCGGATCAGCCTCTACTTCCCATGCCTGCCAAGCAACTGATCCTCAATTAAATTAAATCCCGCCCTGACTACCGCCCCCGCCCAGTAAAGCAAAGACCTCACTCCTCACTTCCTTAAAGCACTGGAACTCACGGAATCCGAGGCGGGAGCACTACATAAATGCTGCTACTTAACAATGCTGTACTTTCAAACTCAACACCTATAGATGCTGTAAAATTATTATTTAACATCCGCAGATACTTGCACTTTTAGAGTAAAAGTGCAAGTTGCGAACTGTCGACACGATGAAGCGTTACAGACTTCCAAACGTAACATATGCTAGGCAAACCCTGCTCCAACAGGGTGAGCCACATCGTCCACAAAAACAGCTGTGCTAGCCATGATTACTGAATGTAAATTCTCCTTAGGTATCAACACACATAAACACTACTTGCACAAACAGTTAAGCAACATCGGGCGTGGCCACCCACTGGATGGGTAACCGCAACAAGTACACTCACACATACATTTAACAAAACACGTCACCACCTACATACATTAATAATACCAATTTACTGAAAATCAACACACAACAAATAAATTAAACATACGAGCTTTCACACAACTGCAAAATAACATTAAAGGCCGACAGAGGAGTCTCGAAGAGACACCGGTATCGGCACAACACTAACACCTATCTCTCGAGATAGGTGTACCATACTGAAACCTAGGGAAGTGTTCATCATCGCTCTTCCAAACTCGGAATACGATCTATGCCAGTTTTTACTACGGCTAGGGAACACTCCAGTCTCCACTTCGTACCCTAGCCGTGACAACAAAGCACAATCAGGCCAAGACACCAAACTGGAAGTCGGCCTCCCACTACTATGCCCAACTGCATCCTACCTGGCGTAGATCTTGCCTACACAGACGATGTTCTGTTCCGATACCTGAAAAATGAAGGAATCCCGATTATAAACCTCCGGAGAATACATCAAAACTACATGCCTACTGACCGGGTACTCCTCCAACTTTCTTCAGAACGAGCTGTCCAGACTGCAATAAGATATGGAATCTTCATCAACGCTAAGCCGCACTACGCCGAGCCCTGCCCACCCCAACTGGAAAACGAGTTCGGATCGGACCCGGGAACCAAGCCACCTTGCCGGCCACCTCCAATAAGGACACCCCCATACATCCCACCACCCCAGCCAACACCCATCCCCTCACTACCCTAGTCACTACCATCACCACCACCATGGCTACTACTCCTGCCCGCAGCTCTCCCTACACCCCTACAACCACTACCACCATGACCCACTCCTCCCCTATTATGATGTCCCCCGTTTCCCTACCCAACCCAATCCGACCAGCGACAGAAGAAGCAGCCCACAATACCACCATGGACACAGAAAGACCACCGTCACCGCCACCAGCTCCCGAGTCCGAGTCCGAGCCCAATAGAACAACCCTGCATCCACCAGCTCCAGAACTTCATACCAGCTGTGTCATTAGAGGAGTGAATCCAGCCATCCCACCGGAACTAATAAACCAAGAACTTCAACGAGCAGGACTACAACAGAAGAAAGTAAGCAGAATCTACAACGCAACAGGACCCACCTACATGATAAGAGTTCAACTCCAGCTCCCCGAAGAAACCCACCGCCTGACCGAAAACGGAATCCAGCTCTTCGGGAAGCACCATCGGGTGGAAGCATCACGTTCCCCTCCGCAAAAACCCACCCACCCCAATCGCAACCCTTCCCAGAACCATACCCGTCTAGCTCCCCCTACCAACTCACACAACAACTCCCAGCTCCTTCTACTACTCCTAACCTCCCTAGCAAACATCACCTCCTTCTACCACCAAATCATCCCACTATTCCTCCCAAACAATCGCAACCTCATTAGAATTTAAGTCTATCTATGTAACCAGCCACTGTATGTAAACCGTAAAATAATTCCAATTAATGTATGTAACCACAAAGATATCAATAAAAAGCAAAAGAACGGATACTGCACCTCAGCCAAGAGGCCAATCCCTCACTTCAACAAATCCAAAGCTCCTTCCCTTTAACTTAAAACCTCTCCAAATCCCCGAACCCCGCCAAATCTCCTGGCCAGAGAGAAGGCGTAACCTTCTAGGTGGCCCGCCCCTTCCCTTCGGGAAGGGGAATGAAAACTTCCCCCTTGGTCCTTGGAGTGTTCATTCCGGGACAGTTCGTAGTATAGGCCACGGCCGCCTACCCCCTCACCTTCTCCGCACATCTCCTTCACCGTAACAAATCTGCCGGCCTGAGAGACGGCGTCACCGTCTAGGAGGCCCGCCTCCCCCTTCAGGGGAAGAATGAAAACGTTTAGTAGTAGTAGTAGTAGTAGTAGTAGTAGAATGTTCATTGTACGTGGAGGATGACCATGGATGTTGTCACAACAAAGGTCAATTAATTACAAAAACACAGATAACATACTCTGATAAAAAATCAAATATTGTATCATTTAGTAGTTAGTGTAAATAGAAAATCGGGTATAACAGGCGTTTGTTAAAACATTACGTTAGAGAAAATGTCTTTCTGTACAACAAATATTCTGGTGCAAACAGCAGGCATACCGGATACTGAATTGATTGTATTCTCATGTTTGTATTTTTTTCTCTTTCTCTTATTTTTTCACATTTTGAATACTATTTCATGTTTGTTTGTTTTTGGTACAAATTATGTTCTTTATAATGTGCATAATGTTGTATGAAATACACATGTAAATGGAGAATGTCTCTGTTGGTTGTATTTTTTTAAATAAATAATAATGAGTATAAGTGTCTCCTGATGGGGTGATATCCCCCTTTCATGTCCCCCTCACACACCCCACTGATAATCATCACCACAACCACGTCGACGTCAGACCAAGAAATATCGGAAGGAAGGGGGGGGGGTGTGAAATGCAATCAAATTATGCCAGAATCAGCTCAGGGCTGTGTTAATGTTGTAAAGCTAATGAGCGATGAATGTGTCACCAAACAAGACACGTTTGCTCCTAATTTCAAGTTCGCACGTGGCCAGTGACTGTATTCCGTATGAGAAAGACCTGGCTCGCTTTTGAATACAATGGACTTGTTAGCCTTGCTAAGGTCCCTTAATATTGAGGAGCTACTTTTCACGACTCATTTTTAATCTAAAGTGATCTAGATCTGTTCTGCGATAGTCAAGTCAAGTCGTGCCGTTATAAAAGCAACTTGACCAGACAAATTACCTTCTTCATTTGCTTCCTTCTTTTGTTTTGTTACCTAAATGCCTCACACTCGTGTAATACTTTTAATGGGGGGACCAACACCTTGAACTACTTAAAAAGCACACTTAATAACACATGTTATTTCTCAGAAGCAGAAAGGGTGGCTAAAATGAAATTTGATGAGGAAAATATACAGTTCTTTCCCAACAGGACCATATACGTCAATGTCACATAATGCATGTCATTACAGAAAATCAGGTACTCAAAATAGTGGCTGCATAATGTACACACATCTGCCACTTTCATTATAATATTTATGAATATCAATATTTTTTCAATTATTAAAATGTTATATCTACAAGCTTTGGTAGAATAAGCGAATTATTTCAAGTATTAATATACTTCAATGTTGAAAACTACGAAAAACGTACAATTATGCAATTTCCTGAATTGTGCCGAAAGTTGAAGGGCTAAAGGGACCGAAAAGGTTTTAAATTGGGAGTCTTGGATAGCTGTATCGAACTTTAAAAAAATCGAAAATCACTTCCGTCCTAAGTGGGGCTCCGGAAAACAGCCTAAATCGCTTATTTCTTTACTTCTTTTCTTTTTTGTTCAAATCACAGCCAAATTAACTTATTTAAATTATTTTTTCTGTAATGTGTTCCTTGCTTCAATACCCCCAGGCGTTTATTAAATTTTTGATAAATGTCCTCACCGAATGTTCTTACAAGGGTTTACATGAAATACTGCATTGACTCATGTAGGCGCCCGTAGTGGTAGAAAAAAGCAAACTGCTAATCTAATCGACAGGATAACGATGATCAAGAAAAGGATTGTAATTTTTAGGAATAAATGAAGAATATATTCTCATACTTTATTATATTTTATTTTCCTAAAATTCGTAGCTCATATCCCTAGGATGTTTTCAGCATTGAGTTGCTTGCCTGCCTGCAGAGCTAGAACAGTGGATTTTTAAACTCTGCTTTTCAATGTTGTATCTACAAGCTCTAGAAGAATAAGTGAATTATTTAAAGTATTTATATATTTTTATGAAGTTGCATTTTTTTTTGCTAGGGGCTTTACGTCGCACCGACACAGATAGGTCTTATGGCGACGATGGGACAGGAAAGGCCTAGGAGTTGGAAGGAAGCGGCCGTGGCCTTAATTAAGGTACAGCCCCAGCATTTGCCTGGTGTGAAAATGGGAAACCACGGAAAATCATTTTCAGGGCTGCCGATAGTGGGATTCGAACCTACTATCTCCCGGATGCAAGCTCACAGCCGCGCGCCTCTACGCGCATGGCCAACTCGCCTGTTCAAGTTGCTTTTAAGCACAAAAATGTCGAACAGAAATGTTGTTTTTAATTTAAAATTTAAAAGACAGAACTTCATTTCTACTACGGGTTGCTCGTCTTTACACACTGAAGAATATTTTTTTTAAAAATTGATATTGAATTTCGATATTTCTACCAATCTGTTGACAAGGAGTAAAATAAGCTGTCAGTTTTGCCCTTAAATACAATTAAACAACGTAAAGTGTTCCTCTGAGACAGCTTTTTATTAATAAATTACTGTTCAAAATTTGGTGCCTTACACCCTTGTAATGTTAGATATCACAAAACGAAGGTAGTTTCTTAAGTAAAATTCTGGAACGATTTGTACCAATCAAACGGGGACACAATGCCATATCTGTCCTTGGTCGAACTCATGGCAAGGAGCATGAAAAGTAAGGTTCTATCTGAGTATTGACACAATCTAATAGTTACAAATTTACTTCACTATAAACTACTTTCATTCTTTAAAGGAAGCAATGACTAACGCGACACGTTCGCTCACCCAATAATGCAAGGCTAACCGGACCGTTATCTTCAAGAGCTTCGCCCGTACCTAGACACGTGCAGAACCACTGTACGCCTGCATGAGGTGATAATTTTCACTTCAATTCAGGTTTCCGCTACTGTGTCACTCCACAACTGATATTTTGGTTTATTTGTATGTCCACAGTATCTCCAACCTGTCCTAAAAGGTGACCTGAAGCCCTGAAGGGCACTCCAGAGACTTGCAACTTCAGAGCGTGAGGGAGGAAGGGAGGCGCGGAGAGAGGAACTTCTCTTGTATGTGCTCCTACCTATCGGAAGCGTGCCTCGTCATTTGGGTAGCTGATAGTCCAAACCTGTCCGTCAGTTGTGTGTGAAGCGTTGGCTCACATGGATCACATTGAAGATCCTGAAAGGCAAAATCGGAGATTTTAAGTTCTCAGCATTAATTTATCTAGACATTTAAGTGGTGAATTTTCCACATTATTTCAATCGTTGTTTCGCCCTAAAGATACATTCAAAGTGTGAATGAAAATCCACAGCCTGTTTCCAGTCAGGAATGGAATGAATGAAGCCCCTATCTAGCGGCGAGGATAGGAAACGTGCCGGCTGCCGAAGCCTGTCGCACTCCTCTGGGGCAATGATTAATGAATGACAGATGAAATGAAATGATATTGGAGAGTGTTGCTGGAATGAAATATGACAGGGAAAACCGGAGCACTCGGAGAAAAACCTGTCTCGCCTCCGCTTTGTCCAGCACAAATCTCACATGGAGTGACCGGGATTTGAACCACGGAACCCAGCGGTGAGAGGCCGGCGCGCTGCCGCCTGAGCCACGGAGGCTTCACATTCAAAGTGTATTTTCGAATAATTATTGTGAAATTTCAACTGCTATTTCAATGGTATTGCTATATAACGTATTATATTTCTCACATGTAAAAGTGTAATTTTTCAATGTAGTAAGTTTTTCGCATGCCATTTTTAAAAAACTCAGTTGAAATGTCTTTCAGAAACGTAAATATCCGCAGAGGAAGCTATCACCATGTACGGCATGGACTCAACGCCATTTTTAAACACCCAAATACTCTACGGACGTTACCGAAATTAAATTCTGGCTGGAGAAGCGGAAAGAATATTCTTCCGTCAGGTGTGAGCGGGCCTTTACTGTCGACTAGCATTCCAGAGATAGTCGGTTCGAACCCATTTTCCTTATAGGAATTTCTTCAGTACTTAATATTATACACAACCAACTATATGTATTAGTAAAGACTGATTACCATCTCATCATTTTTCCAATCATCTGTGACAGGAAGAAAAGAATATTCTATTCATTCTGAAAATGAAAATGAAAACCTACAACCTGTTTTCCAGTCATTGACCGGGTCAGGGATGTAATGAAAGAAACATATATAGGCTGTTATTACAATGGGGTTCCATAGCTAAATGGTTAGCGTGCTGGCGTTTGGTCACAGGGGTCCCGGGTTCGATTCCCGGCAGGGTCGGGAATTTTAACCATCATTGGTTAATTTCTCTGGCACGGGGACTGGGTGTATGTGTCGTCTTCATCATCATTTCATCCTCATCATGACGCGCAGGTCGCCTACGGGAGTCAAATCAAAAGACCTGCACCTGGCGAGCCGAACATGTCCTCGGACACTCCCGGCACCAAAAGCCATACGCCATTTCATTTCATTACAATGGGGTTGCCACTGCCAAGGTGATTGATTAATGAGTGATAAATGCTATGAAATGATAATGGAGAGTGTTGCTGGAATGAAAGATGACAGGGAAAACCGGAGTACGCGGAGAAAAACTTGTCCCATCTCCGCTTTGTCCAGCACAAATCTCGCATGGAGTGACCGGGATTTGAACCATGGTATCCAGCGGTGAGAGGCCGACGCGCTGCCGTCTGAGCCACGGAGGCTTCTATTCTTTCTATCCATTCATTTTATTTCAAATTCCCTGCTTGTCATTTCATATTTTAAATGTTATTTAAGGGGAGACGTAGGCAGATTTACAGTCACGTTTGACTGCACATATATTCCACAATTTTCATCGTATCTAAATGAAATGTGGACACTCATTTAATATGACCAAAAAGGTTCCTGAGGATGTGATAATTTTACAGTATTTAAGTTAGTGAAATATTAATTTTTCATACGCCACTGCTGTTTTTCAGTACACACTTTAAGTAAGTTATTGCATAAAATGTAAACTTTATTAACAATCTACCTAAGTACGGAGACTTTAAAGTGAAGTAAGTTTTCCTAAATATACCGTACTTCTTGATTTTCTGTAATATTTTGCACTTGATGGTAATTTTTCCACAATATCTTTTCAATATTTTAATGTAAAATATTGTTCTTATTCCTCACTAAAAACTACTCCACTTCAAGCTTTATATTTTGACATGAAAATGTCTTATGGCTGGGGGCCACGCGACACTTCCGGATTTAGCCTTGTTAAAATGGGAGACAATTCGCAAGTGGCGCTCCTAGTGGCGTGACCTGGAAATTCACGCTAAATTCAAATATCAATGGAAATGGATAAATAAATTACGTCTAGAAAGAAAGTATTATTAAGATATTAACTTCAACGTTGGACGTAAAGCAAATTGTAAGAAAATATAATAAAAATCCATTGAAGTCAACATCACCTTCATTTTGATGATGTCCCACTAACTACCTTGGTAGTTTTCAGAGACAGCAAGGTGCCGAAATTTTGTCCAGAAGGGATTCTTTTACGTGCCGGCGAATGTACCACAACGAGGCTGACGAATACGAGGGTAATTCTATTTTTTTAATAGATATATATAAATAGAGACATCTGTTCGTGTGGCTGTTGGTCACAATATTGTGAAGAGTGCTCTCCTGCGCTCGCATATAACCATGCGCACGCCGCGCTGAGGCAATCAAGTCTTGCTTGACAGCCGTTGAGAATGGAGCTCCCGTTGAATGTTACCGCCAAGTGCGAAGTGCGCGCAGTTATTCGGTTTTTGAACGCAAAAGGTACTGAACCGATTGAAATCCATCGCCAATTGACGGAAGTGTATGGTGAGTCGTGTATGGATGTCAAGAATGTTCGTAAGTGGTGTAGAGAGTTTGCAGCCGGTCGGACTTAAATTCGCGACGAACGAACAAAGGAGCGGGAGACCGTCAATTTCGGTCATGAAGGTTGGTCAAATCATGCGTGAAGATCGGCGGATCACCCTGGATGATCTCTGCAGTTTGGTTCCTGAGGTTTCCCGAAGCGCCGCTCACAACTTCCTAAATAGTATGGCGGCGAGCTTGTATGACATGGGCACACAAAAATTGCCACAGCGTCTACAAAAATGCATCGACCGAAATTGTGATTATGTAGAAAAATAGCTAAATTTTCAAGCTGTAAAATGATTTAAACCATTGTAGAAATAAACAGGTAGATAGATAGATAGATAGATAGATAGATAGATAGATAGATAGATAGATAGATAGATAGATAGATAGATAAAGCCTTTATTTTCTGTGGCGAAGTTAGGGCTCTTGGCCCTTTCTTACACTTAACCACACACATATTGTTATTATTCCGTACAATGACATTGATTAACTTAAAATACCAAGAACTACAAATAACACTAATTTTTAAGACAAAAATATGAATATAGACTATACACGCAAAGAAGAAAGAAAGAAAAAGCAACTGCCTACATAATACAGGTTTGAAAAAAAATTCAATACACAACGAAAGAAATACGAATGTAAAATACTAGTAAGCTTAATAAAAATATTAAATGAAATTTAACTAATTGTATCCTTGCAAGACTAGATCTAAGTTAAATACTGTACTTACTACTAGCTATTTTTAGGCTACTCTACTTCGTAAATACAATATGGATGTTTTTAATTTAATTTAAACCGGGCGAGTTGGCCGTGCGCGTAGAGGCGCGCGGCTGTTAGCTTGCATCCGGGAGATAGTAGGTTCGAATCCCACTATCGGCAACCCTGAAGATGGTTTTCCGTGGTTTCCCATTTTCACACCAGGCAAATGCTGGGGCTGTACCTTAATTAAGGCCACGGCCGCTTCCTTCCAACTCCTAGGCCTTTCCTATCCCATCGTCGCCATAAGACCTATCTGTGTCGGTGCGACGTAAAGCCCCTAGAAAAAGAAAATTAATTTAAATTATCATATTAAACCAATATTTAATTTATTGTGCAATAATCTCATATCATTTTCACACACAATCACTCGTTCCACTCATACAGGTACTGTACCTTGCTGGAAGCACTTAACGAGGAACTGCCGGTAGGAGGTTTTAAATATACTTTTTGATGCAGCATCCTTGATGCCTTTGGGAAGAGCATTCCACCATCCCGAAGCGGTGACAGTAAATGATCGAAGGTATGTGGTTGTTCGGTGGACAGGTATTTCTAGGTGGGACACTGAATGAGTAACATGGAGATGTAAAGAACCAAGGTGACGAAAATTGCTGGAGAGATAAGCAGGGATGTCTTCCGAAAGTACCTGGTACACAAGAGTATTTGCATGTAGTTTACGCCTGTCGTCTAGTCGTAACCAAGATAATTGTTTATAGTAGGGAGAAACTCGAGCGTCATACCGTAAATCCATAGCATATCTAAGACAAGCATTTTGAGTGCGTTGTAGTTTCAAGCTTAATTCTTTTGTTATATCCGTAAGAATTACATCACAGTAGTCAAAAATGGGAAATAATAATGACCGAACAAGTTGAATTTTTAGTGATCGAGGGAATACATTTCTGAACCGTTTTAAGGGGTGCAAGCCACAATAAACCTTTTTGCAGATATTCTATGTATTTATTAAAAAATTGGAAACCTTATATTTGGGATTACCTTTGTATGAGCACCTTCAAGTACCATAGAACATGTGAAATTCGCTCTGCACCGTCTGAGCCCCTCAGTCCGGAATGACTTTAGTTTTGAGATTACTGTTTTAGCACGAACATGTTTTGGGCTGGGGGTCTGTCTGGAAACAGTGTAAGCAATTCAGCGCGGACAAAAACTGACACCGTCCTAAGCAGGCAACGAGTGGACGTCGTATGGATGGAAGAACGACGCCATTTTGGTGGACGGAAAGACGACTGTGATGGTGGACGTATTTGATCCATCAAGAGACGGTGTAAGCGAATAATGTTAACGAGAAATCATTAATTAAATTTCTGAATACTGCGGAAAGAAGAGAAAATTATTTATTGGACATAAAATCATGCGCCCTGGACCAACAGCAGGTCATACTTTATTTTATTCTCATCTCCTTTGCAGTACTACCGTGACTTCGTGATTCCGTCCACCAAAATGGCGTCCTTCTGTCGTCCATTGTCTATCATTGTTTATGATTTCTTTTTTGTGTCTTAGTTGATAACGCCAAGACTTTAGAACAAGATACCAAAGCGCAGTGATAGAGGTAGGTAATGGTTTCCGAGCAGTACACTACAGTAGGTCATATTATACGCTATAGCAGGGCCTCTCAGGGTGCATGCGCGTGGTGCATGCACTGTGCACGGTGCAAGAGACGACTTGGCTTGGTTGACCAGAGTGCAGACCCCCCACTCCTCGATTTGGAGCAATAGCGCTTACTCTCTCTTTCCTCACGCCTGTCTCGCTCGCTCCGCCTGTCTCCCTCTTCCCCACTTGCGCCGTAGCGCTCCAAATCCAAGCTGACTCGAGCCGAGCATAGGCGAGTTGAGCCGAGCTTAGCCGAGTAGTCCAGAGACGAAGCGTTGATCCGAGCCATGCCGAGCGGCAGCGATGCACAGTGCACGGAGCTCTTGCGCCTCTATCTGCACGCGTGAGATTTTGGGCGTTTGAGAGGCCCTGCGCTATAGTATAAATATTTCTCGAAGAATAGTGCCAAGTGAAGTGGTGTACAGATAGATGGAGCCCATCACAGATACTATACGGAAGAAGAGTATATCTTTCCTTGTTCACATTGTGAGGACACTAGAAACCAGATTACGAAGAAAAATTATAGAGAAACTCTTGGATGCAAAGCAACAGGTAGGATGGATTAAGGAAATTAGAGAGGATATGAAAGAACTAGAAATAACTCTGCATGATTTGTAAAACCAAACATAACATTTAAAGAAACTGAAAAACATGAAACTAAGATTTAAACCAAAAATAGACAAACGGCATACAATGAAAAAGTTATTTACAGATGAGGAACGACAGGAAAGATCAGAGGCTACTGAGCAATTCGGAAAGAAAACTATCAAAGAAGATGACAAGAAAAGGATTGACTGAAATGGTCCAATTAGGACGTAAAAGTGGAACAATAATAATTGTTGTTGTTGTTGTTGTTGTTGTTGTTGTTGTTGTCGTTGTCGTTGTTGTTGTTGTTATTTATTGAAGAACGACACAAGAATTTATAGGAAGGCGATATTAAAGCGCAGTGTTAGAGCTAGGTAATGGTCTCATAAATAACAATATTTCATCATCTATGTATATTACGTCAATAGCATCATCTATACGTTGCTATAATAGAAGGCAAGCTCTTAGTAACGTGTTGTTTGTTTCCTTATAATGTTCCTTTCGATCTATTGGAACTACTTTCAATCACTGTTGTGGTGATGGTTTCTACATTCTGATTCCTTTCCTGAATTAAGAAATGGCCTATCCCACTAATGTTAAATTTGCTAACTTCATGACCCATTCTCTCAACAACTACTTAATGCAACTTAATAAAACTTTTGCAGTATACTTCTCTAGGTTGACATATTCTATGAGTTAGAACAGATTTTTTTCTGTTTTTTTATTTACATTTGTCCTTATTTATTTTTTTGTGCATTTTACTGAAAAATGACAGTCTATCTCTGCCATTCTAGAAGTATAATATTCCTGAAAACAACGTGCTATTTGTCTGAAAAAGATATGTTAAGACACAAGATCGATAGTACTGTACATTAGCACAACAGAAAAAGTAATCACACACGTTATATCAAGAATATCGCATGCACAATGTAAACAAGAATCACAACTGTTTTTTTGAGTCCTACCAACTTACTATAATTTCCACTAGAATTTAAGTCAAGCCAGAGCCTTGTAGACCTCATGGTTCTTGATATATTAATTTTTAACTGACCAATGATTTATGAAATCCTAAAAATGCCCTGTGCAGTTAATTAAAATTTAAAACATTGAAAATACTTCCACTTAAAAGAATGTAATAAATCGTATACCAAATTAATCAACAAATTCCAAATAATATTTATGGATTCAAGAATTAAACATTTTCAACAATAGGAACTTGGTTTGTGATACCCTTTCAGCGTCTTTTCTGTCGAATATGTTAAGACCGCTGATGCTTTTTAGCTTACGGATTATCTAGAAATTTAGTTTTCTAAATATTTATTTGTCACACTCTCCAGGAAACCATACCTAAAGCAAATACAGTAGAAACAATACGCGACACTTCCAGATTTAGCCTTGTTAAAATGGGAGACTAGTCGCAAGTGGCGCTCCTAGTGGCTTGACCTGAAAATTCGCGCTCAATTCAAATATCAATGGAAATGTATATACGGAAATGGATAAATAAATTACGTCTAGAAAGAATGTGTTACTAATATATTAACTTCAAAGTTGCTAAAGCAATTCTGGATAAATGGATGAAGAAATATTTAACAGGTTATTATTTAAAGACTGAAATTAGACATATAATCAAGATGTGAAATGGACTGCTGTGAAATGGCTTGATCTTTCATTTATGCATTACTTCTTTTGCTTTACCATTCATGCCTGAACGTTTACGGCTAGATTTGTCTTTTTCCTCATTTAAAGGCATTGTATCATCACATTAAAACACTTGTCAACAAAAAAATCGGCACATTCCTTACACATATGATTCAATGAATTTACATTTAAGAGCTGGACAATTTTCCTTTGAACTTGAAGCCTACTTGCCATAATGCCATTACATTAGGGTAAAGCAAATTTGCATCATCATATTGTTTCAACAAATTATATACATTTCTTAAATCACACTTATTTTCTTCAGTGATTGACAACGCATTACGGCCTTCCAAATGGGGTAACTTGAAACACAACGAGCCACACACGTATGCATATCTATTTTCCTGAATTAAATCAAACCCACAGATCACACCTACAACAACGCATCGGTATTGAAGGTTAACTGCTGCACTATACTATAAGCTTATTATATTTTAACCCAACTAGTGGGTCGCGCAAGTCAGAAGTTTAGGAAGTACTATAAAAATCTCTTTGTAACTGGAAGAATATATATGCAAACACAATATTTACTTACATTTTCTTGTCACGAGGGAAACGGAAGAAAGACCGCGAATCATTCTGCACTTCATAGTTACTGCAGCCAAACACAGCGCATATCATTCCACTCATATTGAGAGGGGATATAAAGGAATGACACAGGCTACTATTTACTTATGTCAACTTAACGCAAACGCATAAATAACGCCAAAAATTTCCCAAACAAATACGCGTGCTCTTATGAAAGAATCAGTAACTCTCAGGTCACTCCGCTACAAAGAGCCCTAATCACTGTCCCTCGATATCTCGCAGAGTGTCGCGAATTGTCTCCACTGTATTTGCCTAAAGTCGCGCGACAACATCTTACGCTACGAAGGAAAAAGGCGGGAAGGGCGAGAAATATCGATTTTTAGATTGAGCGCCAACTGTTAGCCTGATTCTTGAACTACGTGATGAAAGGAGTGGCAGAGATGTGACTATACGGAGAAGTATTCAAAATAATCTTGGAAGAAAGCTGTGTAGTCTAACAAAACCATACCTTAAATTGCAATGGGAATTTAACGTTGGCGACTTAAAGTATGGTTTCTTAAATGAAGTGTCGAATCCATGGATTTTGGAGTCCCTGAAATGAATTGTGACACTCTGGATGCCGTTTAAAACTCCTTCGCTGCGCTGTTTTTAAACAGAATCGGCCTACTTACAATAAAATGGCATTTTCTCATATTTTCGAAATGAACTGAAACTTTTCTTTTAAAGGTTCGTAACATTCAACACTAGTGTAGCTACTTTTAATTGACCTTTGGCAATCAAGAAGTGAAATTTGACCTTGAAACACATATTACTGTGGTACACCTCGAAACATGGAACTGGGCACATTGCAGGCTAATCTCGGCATTTCTTACAACAAAAAATACTGTCTGTTTTCTTTTGTATATCCTCTTTCCTTTCTTTGAACATTTCACTGGTAAAATGAAACAAACAAAACGATTAAGTTTCTGACTCTTGTCGTGCTGCTCCCCAAGAAAGTGACTCTCCGTCAGGCGCGCTTGAGGTATGTAATCAGATCTTCCTCGTTTCGCCGACGGACTTCGCTAGTACTCTCGTAGAAGTCTCACTTTTCACCATTACATAAAAATTAGCCCTGTCACCTAATTTCAATGTTTAAATTCTTAAGTCATCTCTAATATCCTGACAATCCGATACAAAAGTCGACTTCCGCAGCCTCCATCGGCATGGGGGTTGAGAAGAGGTGAAGAAGAATATGTCAACTCGGTACTTTCCCGTTACAGTTTCCACGTGCTTCTTTAATAAAGGGGCATTTAATAATGCAAACACCTTTAGTCATGTATTCACTCTATTCTAAGCATTGTTTGAAATAGTTGCCACCAATACTGCGCCATTGTTTATTTGTTGTCTTTCATCCGCCTGCCTGCGAACATTCCAGTCAGCTGTCTGTTCGGCAGCAGGCTTCAGTCAGCAGCCACGAGCGCTAGGAACAACATAAGTAGTAGAGCCCGGATTTTTAGGTGCTGATTGGTTAGACTGCAAACTTATTTAAGCCATTATGAAGTGTACCCTACGTGTACAACAGTTATGCTCTGAGGTTTGCATAGACATTAGGAGTACGGCCTATAGAACTCCGAGAATTTATGTTACTCTTGCTACGGTATGGAAGAGCGGGTTGTGCGACACTTCCTATTAACCAAATCAGTTTGTATTCTAACCTATTACAACCTAGAAATCCGAAGTCTAGACTAATGACAGTGAAGAAATCTTCCATCTCTTAGGTCCCTTTCACACGATCCACTGCTTTTCACGCTACTCCCCGCCACTCCACTCCGCTTCTCATACACTCTGCTTTTCTTTGCCGTCCACTTCCGGAAACTTGCTGGCAACTTCTATTTATGTTATTAGTGGTCCTATCGATAAATACTGCATAACTTAGGTTATATAGAATTAAATTTCCGATCATTTATGTCTTATACATTTTTACCGTACCGGCTATCATAAGAGAGGTATTCATGAATTTGTATTTTTGTTGCTAAGTCCATATCAACTCCGAGCCACGAGAAAATTGGTAAACAGAATTTGATGAAAATCGGTATATAGAGTCTGGGAATAAGAAACTACAGTCTAAGCTATAAACAACTGTATTCACCCCGAGTGAAATGGTAGTTTAGGGGAAGGCGCCAAAACATTTAATTTTTAAATACATATATTATTGGTCCTATAAAAAAGTACGACTAACAGAATTTATAGAGAACACAATTTCCGATCATTTATGTTTTATTCCGTTCTTCCGTACGGACTATTATGAGAGTGGTATTTCAGAGTCAGAAGAAAACTAAATGTGAAGGCCTACATTATCGAAAGCTCATAAAATTGATCAACAATTACATTACGTTGACCATTGTTTATTGGGTGATGTTCTTCGTCTCAATCAATCAATCAATCAATCAATCAGTCAATCAATCAATCAGTCACTACTGATCTGCATTTAGGGCAGTCGCCCAGGAGGCAGATTCCCTATCTGTTGTTTTCCTAGCATTTTCTGAAATGGTTGCAAAGAAATTGGAAATTTATTGAATATCTCCCTTGGTAAGTTATTCCAATCCCTGACTCCCCTTTCTATAAGTCAATATTTGCCACAATTTGTCTTCTTGAATGCCAACTTTATCTTCATATTGTGATTTTTCCTACTTTTAAAGATACCACTGGTATCTCCCCACTGACAGCTCGGAACATATCACTTAGTCGAGCAGCTCACCTCCTTTCTCCCAAGTCTTCCCAGCCCAAACTTTGCAACAGTTTTGTAACGATACTCTTGTCTCGGAAATCACCCAGAACAAATCGAGCTGTTTTCTTTGGATTTTTTCCAGTTCTTGAATCAAGTAATTCTGGTGAGGGTCCCATACAATGGAACCATACTCTGGTTGTGGTCTTACCAGAGACTTATATGCACTCTCCTTTACATCCTCACTACAACCCCTAAATACCCTCATAACCATGAGCAGAGATCTGCACCCTTTATTTACAATCATAATGCTGCAACGCATCTCCGTTAGATAGGATTTCTGCTGCGTACCGAGTATAACAGCCTGGGAATAGCAGGGGAGTTAGATAAATTTCTTCTCTAACATACCATTTCCCTGGTTCATACATTTTCTGATACTCCTGGTACGTAACACACTGCTTTATTATAGTACTTCAGCTGTTCGATTCCTGATCTGACGCGCTGATCGAATTGATCAGTGTGCACAATTAATGGAATGATAGAGGCTCACTTATGACCTGGTCTAGAATTACAGTTTTGGTCTATTCCAAATTATAACACCACAATACACTAAATAACTCGAAATTCATCTTTGAAATGAGCCGTTTCTTACGAAAAGCTTCCTCCTCTTCACTTTTATTAAATTCCATATTCATTTAATTCCGCCTGCCATAAATCCAACCCCTCGTCCACGTCGTGGGAGGTGGGCAACGGCATGAAGTAGGGGATTGCCTGTAGGGGTGATGTACAGCGGGGACTACGTGTGCCCCAGGACCGCTACGGTAGCTGTGAAGGCCTTTCAGGAACCCTGAAAAGTGATGGCTAACGGGGCTCTGGTGAAGTCCTCAATGGGAGGTGAGGTGGAGAAGGAGACCTTTGGAACGGCAAATCTGGCAGACGAGGCAACCCTTTTCCCTCGGAGTTGAAGAAAAGGGGGAAACCACTGCCCTGTGGTGAAGAGGGATCTTCAGAGGCTAAGGGAGACAACACCTACAGAAAACGGCAGGCTTGTAGGCTCAGGTGGCAGCCCCACCACCAAGCTCCGGTGCTGTGGGCTAATAACTCGCACATCTTAAATCCACTTATTAAAGAAACTGAAGTGAAATGAAACTGGATGGATACCTCGATGACAAACTTTGGCCCAAAACGGAAAATGAGAATTGGTTGTTGAAATGTTAGAACTTTGACAGAAGAAGGTAAACTAAAGCAGGTTGAGAAAGAGATGCAAAATTATGGCTTGGAAATTCTTGGTTTCAGCGAAGTGAGGTGGTGCGATTTTGGAGAGATCATGACGCAAAGTGGGAATACATTTATTTATTCTGGACAGTCTGGGGAGGATGCTGAACGGAGAAATGGAGTGGGTATGTTGCTAAATAGGACATCCAAGAACGCTTTAATTGAATGGAGACCCATTTCAGACAGAATGATGACAGCTAGATTCCAAGGTAAAATTCGAAATGTAACAACAGTAGTTTGTTATGCACCAACAGAAGTATCTGATGCCAACATGAAGGATCAATTTTATCATCAGTTGAATGAAACTATGAACAATATAAATAAAAGAGATATTGCTATTATTATGGGTGATATGAATGCGAAGATTGGATCAATTAATGAGGGACTAGAGCATGTGATAGGGAAACATGGATTAGATGAAATGAATGATAATGGAGAGAGATTTGTAAATGTGTGTGTCAGCCAGGAAATGGTGATTTCCTCACAAAAGGTGTCATAAGGTTACATGGGTATCGCCAGATCACAAAATAGGAAAACAGATCGACCCTGTAGCTATTACCAAGAAATTTAGAAGATCATTGACAGATGTGAGGAATAGAAGAGGAGCTGATGTTTGTAGTGATCATCATCTAGTAGTAGCTGAGTTTAAATTGAAAATAAAGGCTGCATCGAAGAAGTTTGCAACAAGAAAAAAGAGGTTCAGCATACAAATGTTAAACAGTGAAAAGAAGAGAAAAGAATTTAGTCTGGAGTTGAAAAATCGGTTTGATGTCCTTTCAAGTCTTGAAAAAGAGGAAGGGTGGAAATAACTTGGGAAAATGTTAAGAACACTTATATACAAACGAGTGAAAAAGTAATTGGCCATAGGAGCTATCAACAGAAGGACTGGATGTCTGAGGAAACATAATTGAAAAACGAACAGAGGCAAAAGCTATAGTAAACCAAAGCAGAACAAGACAGCAGAAGTCGAAAGCCCAAAGGAAATTGACAAAATGGTTAAAAGGAGTGTGAAAAACGACGAAAGAAGTTGGATTGACCAGCAAGCACAAATTGCAGAGGAAGCTGAGAAGAAGGGTGATATGAAACAGCTCTACAATATTACAAGGAAGTCGTCAAGAAGAGGTTATAGGAAGAGTAAACCAGTGAGGGACAAGCAAGGAAATAGGTTGTTATCACAAGAAGAACAATTGAGAAGATAGCAAGAGTATTTTTCAGAAATTTTAAATAAAGGCGATGGAAATGAGCAGGAAATGCAAGAAGAAGTAAATGAAGGCTTAGATAGTGAAGACTTCAAGAATAAAGCTAGATCCCCCAACAAGGCATGAAGTTAAGTTAGCATTGAAACAATTAAGCAATGGTAAAGCAGCAGGTATAGATAATATAGATCCAGAAATACTAAAAGTGGATGAAGAGGCCACCATTAATTTACTGCTACCATTACTGGGAAAATATGGAAAGAAGAGAAAATTTCAGCCAATTGGAAAGGGGGCTTGATCGTGAAACTCCCTAAAAAAAAGTAACACCACAGTGTGTAAGAATTCGAGAGGTTTAACACTACTGAGCATACCAAGTAAAATTCTCTCTAGAATAATTCTAAACAGAGTAAAGGACTCAATTGAGCAGCGTCTGGTTTCTGTAGACAACGCAGCTGCGTTGATCTAACAAATACGCTAAGAATAATTCTAGAGCAAAGTAATGAATGGCAGGCCACATTGTACTTGACATTCATAGACTTTGAGAGAGCATTTAATTCAGTAAATAGGACCGTAATGTGGAAAATCTTGGTAAAATATGGAGTACCGGATAAGATGTTGAATCTCATGAAGGCAATGTATGAAGGGTATAGATGTAAAGTAGTATATGAGGGAACGTCTCAGATTATGTGAATGTCACAAGTGGAGCTCACCAGGGATGCGTTCTTTCACCAACAATCCTTTTAGTGGTGCTCTTTGCCCTGGGACTCTCCGCCCAATGGGGAATGGGCGAAAGACTGGAAGATTTAGAATTTGCAGAAGATATTTGTCTTTTGTCTTCCAGAATTAGTGATATGAAACACAAGTTAGAAGGATTACGGAAGGAAGCTGAGGCTGCAGGACTCAATGTAAATGGTGTTAAGACCAAGGAAATGAGAGTAAATGCTAAAATTGATAAAAGATTGTTTGTGGCAGGAGAAGAGATTGAAGAGGTTAAAACATTTACCTACTTGTGAAGTGTAGCGACAAGAGAAGGGGGGTCGGAAGAGGATGTGAGAAACAGAATAAGGAAAGCAAATGGAGCCTTCATGCAGCAGTATACAGTAAGGAAGAATAACAACATTTCAAGGAAAACGAAAATAATTTTCAATACAAATGTTAAATCAGTCATTTTATATGCTTGTGAAACTTAGAAGGTTACACGAACTATCACTACTCTCTTGCGCATCATGAACATCAGATGGCCTGAAATTAAATCCAATGACGAGCTATGGAGAACAACAAACCAGGTTCCATTCGCAGCGGAAATCAAGAGGAGAAAATGGAAATGGATAGGTCATACTTTGAGGAAGCCAGCGGGATCTATAGAACGTACAGCATTGGAATGGAATCCGCAAGGTGCACAGAGGAGAGGTCGTCCTAGGAAGACCTGGAAGGAAGTTAAAGCATTGGCAAGTCGACGACCACAGTGGAGACGTTTCACGGATGCCCTATGTTCCAGTGGGAACGAGAGGATTTAAGTCAAGTCATTTTATTCCAAATTAGCAACTAAGAGGAAGTTTCTCCTCTGGCTTGGAGGAAAAACTTGCTTCCAAGTCAGATTTTTCCGCCGCCAGTGTAGTGAATTGAGATTTTCCAAATCATCGGGTACTCCTAGGAAACAGATGAGCAAAAGGGCATACTCTTTGCCCTGGGACTCTCCACCCACCCCCTCGCCCCGCTCCGAAACTAAAAGTGTTCACGGCTCACGGCTGTCTGCGGCCTGGTCATTCCAGCTTTGGAACTTCGGGCTGTTAGATCGGCAGCGTACTACTGTTCGTTAAAAGTGAGAAAATGTGTGATTTTTCATATGATCGAGTATTTTATATGATAGCATTGCTTTAAATCGCGACATTCCTACTGGCGTTATTGTAATGACCTATGTTAATATAAGTTGGGAAAACCACTAACGCAGTCTTTCTGAGGATTTAAAAAGGCAGGCGGAGAGTGAGAGCCTGCCATTATAATGACCTTTCCCCAACTTTATTGTGATTGATGATAGACAAGAGGGCCTACCATTGCAATGAAAATACCCTAACCCAGTCTTTACCAAAAAAAAAAGACGTTTGATGATTTCCCCGTCGCGTTTCTAGGTTAACGTTAAGAGCTATGCAATCTAATACAATCTCACTCACAACGTGTACAGTACCTAAACTAGAATTCTGTACACAGTGTAGAATTTCGTAGCGAAGCACGTGTACATCAGCTAATAAATAAATAAATAAATAAATAAATAAATAAATAAATAAATAAATAAATAAATAAATAAATAAAGGAGTACGGCAAGGTTGCGTACTTTTACCACTCCTATTCAACCTCTATGCCGAGCGCATCTTCAAAAGAGCCTTGCATATTGAGCTAAGTGTGAAAGTAAATGGAGTCGTCAGAAACAATATTAGATATGCAGACGACAGCTATATTATATGCTACACCATTGATGGTCTTCAAGAACTGCTCAGTAGAAATCATCTCAGTGGATTAAGATATGGTCTAAACATCAATACCACAAGTTCATGGTATTTATCAGAATCAACCATGAAGGTGCTTCCATTCCATTAAATAATCAAAACATTGAACGAGTAAGTCAGTGCACATACCTTGGGAGCACCATAACAGAAAATCTGGACCCTGAAAAATAGATCAGACATCGCATTATTATCATTATTATTATCATCATCATTGAATATCCAGTTACAAACCCTTTTAAAAGTAGTATATTAGGGCTATGGTGTAACGGTTCAAATCCCGTTACAAGATGATATCTGTATTTTTATTATTGTATGATTTTATCTGTATTTTATTATTATTATTATTATTATTATTATTATTATTATTATTATTATTATTATTATTATTATTATTATTATTATGTCAGTATTATTATTATGTTATCTGTGATATTGTTACTATTATTGTAATTATCAGTCTTATTTAATTCAATTTTCCAATGCCTGTTGCTTGCAAGATTGTACTTAGATGTATGCGTATATACGTATGTGTAGAATAACACTCAATACCTGTACAGTGAGAATTGTTGTATATATAAGAGATTGGATGTGACGTTGTTATATTGCGATACCAGTGGCGATTCTGCCAAGTCATCGCCGCGCCATGGCTACGGCATTGTATTTATTTAGATATGCGCTCACGGAGTTAGCCGCCTCCGGGCTATTTCACCACTGTATGTAATATCTGTCGCGTAGGTGGGAGTATGTCATTGTTATTTCTGGAGATTACGTAGCGGTGTCAACCAACGTCTATATAAGGTGGGTGCATATTGTAGCGTCAGTCATTAGTTATACGGATGCAGTACAGTGAAGAAGTCTACTAGATCAAGAGGCCTTAGTTGGTCAGTCAACCAGTGTGAACGAGAGATGGTGAAGACTCAGTGAGCCATTAATTATTGGTCATTGAGAGAGTGAGACCAAATGGTTGGTCCGTCACTTAGTGGAAGACACGGACGCAAGGGCTTACCATGAAGTCAGAGAGGGCAACCCTGGACCTACCAAGAGGTAATACCATATTGACTTACAAAGAAGTCAGATGATATGGAGAAGAAGCAGTCACAAGGATGTATCACCAAGTTAGGCGTGACACATCTACAGTAAACACCAGAGCAATGGATTACGTCGTAATTACACTCAAAGTGTTGAAGGTACAGTCAAGTGAATCAGTGAGGGAAATATTTCGTATAAATTGTTAAATGTCCGGTCAAGAAGAATTCAAATTCATGCCTAGTTTCTTTCTGTTGCAAATGTCAATTTCATATTCTCATCTGTTTTATCGCAACAAGACTCACTATTTTTTTGATATATTATTTTAAGAATATATATTGTTCTATCAAACGAATTCATAGTTTCATTTCATTGACAGTAAAATATCTTAACCTCAAAATTAATGGGGAAACCGAACGCCAATCTCCTTTTCCCAGAACTTATATGGTATGTTGTCAAAAGTAAGCTTATTACCCCACACCCTAGAGATAATCAAGAGTCTCATTGTATTATTGCTGCACTGAGTGGCAGCTGGCGCCCTTCAAATAACGTATGTGTAAGTAAGCAGGTAACAAGTAAGTGTGAGTACAAGGTCCAACAAGTGTGTATTTTATTTAATGAATGTTAATTTTCATAATTTCCATTTTAAATGCAGATATTTAATATTTTTCAAGTAAAATCCAGATTTATATATGTTTTTAAAGTTAGTCAGCAAGTTAGGAAGTTCACAATGGATAGTAAGACTAAGTTAATACACGACTATTGCATTTAAAATGGAGATGACTTATAAATGAGGTGGAGGAATTTAACAAACACTTCATAATAGCATCTTCTCTGAAATACCATAGTGAGAGGTGCTTGGTATTCAATATTACACATGTTTAAATGGATTAATAATTCATATCTAAGAGCCTCCGTGGCTCAGACGGCAGCGCGTCAGCCTCTCACCGGTTACACAGGGGATTGCTCAGAATAGCCTGGACAGATTTTGTAACCAATAATGAAGTGTTAAGGAGAGCTAGAGCTGAGCGTCAGCTGGCAAACATCATCAAAGCCAAGGAAACAGCTTATTTAGGCCATGTTCTACGAGGTAGAAAGTACAAGCTTCTACACCTCATATTCAAGGAAAAAGGAGCTGGTAGACCACCGACGTCATGGATCCAAAACATCAACCCCACCGAACAACTCATCGAGTTAGCTAAAGAAAGGGAGCTTTCTCCAGAGTGGTCGCTAACGTCTGGGGAGCCGGATGTAGCACTTGAAGAATAAGAATAAGAAGCAATATTTCAAAAGCGGATTCTGGTACGTCTATGAAATGTGGAAATCAAATTCTCCTCTATGGATAATATATATATATATATATATTATTTTTTATTTTTTATCTTTAACCGTGTTACTCAAGTCGGTATGACGCTTCTCAAAAAAGTTTTAACTCTTGTTTTAGCTTTCGTTTAAATTCTAATATTGTGGGTTTCATGATTAAGCAATAAATCCTTATCTTTATTCTTTATACATGGTGTCCTTGAAAAAGGTTCCAATATTTACAGAGGAGGCAACACACAACAAACGAAGAAATAAAAGTCCTATAAATATTGGTCGCAAACCCAATATTTTCGGAGTTACGGTCCGCTATCACCTGAAGAAAGTGACTGCGAGAACAATACGGTCTGTAGTACGCAGTTGACTCTAGCTCATTCCACGTAAAGAAAACAGTATTGCTCTTATGGACCTACAAGGAGTGAGCACAATGGCGGGAACGGCCATCACTTTGTTGCCTTTCTTCATTTTCCTTGTGTGTCGCTCTGGAACAAGTAACGCGCAATATATTGCTCTGTAAATCCTGCTGTAGAGAAGTTGTCTATTTACGTGTAGTGCAGTAGTGCCCCCTTGTCCTGTGTTGAGTTGGTGTAACGTGATTAATTAGCCTTAGTGTGGGATTTCTTTCTTTAGCAATAATACGGCGATTTATTTACTTTATGGATGAGGCTGAGGAAGAAATAACAGTAGACTGTTCTTTCTTTCTCTTTCTTTGAGTCCAACCCTTCGTAAGGGTGCAGTGGCATCACGCGACAAGCCTCTTGGTGATCTTCCTCCAGGAGTCTCTGCTTTCGGCATGGTGGCTGTAAGCTCATCCTGGTCAAGCTCTTGATCTGGTCCATGCATCGTAACAGTGCACGTCCTCTAGGTCTTCGGGCGTCGTCTTTTCCCCTCTATATAAAGTATTTCAATTGCCTCCTGTCTTCTGCCAATATGACGAAAATGTCTAAGTTGCTTTTGGTTGATAAGGATCGACAGTCTTTTCCTGATGCCGAGCTGCTGCAGGATCGATTCATTAGTACGGCGTGCTGTCCATGGTATTCGCAGTAATCTCCTATAGCACCAAATTTCTAGAGCATCAATCCTGCGTCGATCCGCCATCTTCATTGTCCAAGTTTCTGCTGCATAGGTCACGATTAGGGAAGATCAGAGTTCGAATGAGGGCGAGCTTTGTCTTAGAAGTAATGAATGTGCCCTTCCAGATGCGAGTAAGTTTTGCTGTTGAATTTCTGGCAATCGCAATGCGCTTACGGATCTCAGGTTCGCTGTGTCCGGTATTTGTGACAATAGATCCCAGATACTCGAAGCAACTGACAACCTCATAATCAGCAATTCCTGTTATGGCAGTTCTGTTGTTATTAAAACGATCTACAATCATCACTTTGGTATTTTTATTGTTGATTTCAAGACCATATTCTCTGCTTCGCTCGTTCAACCTCCGTCATTAACTACAGCCTTACTCCTTGTTTCTCCATCAACGACTTGAATGACAAATATCTTCCTTGTCCTGTCTTCATTTGCCTTGTCTTGTCTTTATTTGCAGCTCGCTTTCTTCCCCTCTTTATCTTGAACTTGAAAACAGAGTTTTGATAAATTTATGTACCACCGTTTTTCCTTTATGCCGTGAAAACCAAAATGAGCTCCCTATAAACCTTGGGTCTCCTTGAGTTCATAACAGTAATTTTCAGCTTAGTTTCTTACCTCTTCTATCTTGAACTAAACTACCGCGTTTCACACATTTACGTGCCAAAGTTTTCCCGTGATGCTGTTCGATGTGACAACCTCGTTGTCATAAGAACAATACTGTTTTCTTAACATGGAATGATCTATAGCAGGTTCACGACCAATGTATAGCCAGGAACGTATTTCCGTCTTTTGTTACACACGACCCTCCGTACATAATTGTAACATCGTGATCATTAACGATAGTGTTAGCGGAGCGTAACTCATAAGAAATTGGGTTTGTGACCAATGTTTACAGGAACTTGTCTTCTCTGTAAATATTGGAACCTTTTTCAAGGACACGCTGTATAGGTATGAACTTTTAATAACACATATATTCTATACATTACTGTGCCTCATTTATATTTATATATCTTGGTAAGTTATTACGATCCCTAATTCCCCTTCCTATAACGAATATTAGCCCCAATTTGCCCTCTTGAAGTCCAACTTTATCTTCATATTGTGATCTTTCCTACCTTTAAGCCAACGGCCGTAGCCGTGTTGAAACACCGGATCCCGTGAGATCTCCGAAGTTAAGCAACATTGGGCGTGGTCAAGATTTGGATGGGTTGCCACGCGCTGTTGGTGGGAGGTAAGGGAATGGAGGAGCGGAAAGGAACTGGCCAACCTACCGTACGTAAACTCCGGCTCAAGCACACCTCTGCGGAGGTTCGGACCTGCCTTCGGGCAGAATACACCCTTACCTCACCTACTTTTAAAGACACCACTCAAAACTTACTCGTCTACTAATGTCACTCCACGTCATCTGTCCACTGACAGCTCGGAACATAACCACCTAGTCGAGCAGCTCGTCTCCTTCCTCCCAAGTCTGCCCAGCCCAAACTTTGCAATAATTTTGTAGCGCTACTCTCTTGTCACAAATCACCCAGAATATATTTATATTTATATGTATATGTATATGTATATGTATATTTATATTTATATTTATATTTATATTTATATTTATATTTATATTTATATTTATATTTATATTTATATTTATATTTATATTTATATTTATATTTATATTTATATTTATATTAATTACATCATCTGTGGTGAACTTCAGGCTCATGGCCCTCTCTTACGCCTAACCCCATAATATATACAATAAACATCAGAAAACGTCCGACTCGTTGGCTGAATGGTCAGCGTACTGGCCTTCGGTTCAGAAAGTCCCGGGTTCGATTCCCGGCCGGGTCGGGGATTTTAACCTTCATTGGTTAATTCCAATGGCCCGGGGGCTGGGTGTTAATGCTGTCCCCAACATTCCTGCAACTCACACACAACACATAACACTATCCTCCACCACAATAACACGCAGTTACCTACACATGGCAGATGCCGCCCACCCTCATCGGAGGGTCTGCCTTACAAGAGCTGCACTCGGCTAGAAATAGCCACACGGAATTATTATGATTATAACATCAGAAAAGAGAATAATGTAATAATAAAATAAAATAAAATCCCAACCTCATTCGTTCTTCCATTCATACTGGCATTCACACCAGCTGCTTATATATTTAATAGGTAATCTCGGCAAGACCGCTTGAAATATGATACAGTATGTGCATTGTTAATACTTACAGATCCTAACCTGATGATTGCCAACGTTCGAGGAGCCGGCCACGACACTTGAAGAATAATTATAAAAGCATTTTTTTCTGGGACAAGTCCGTATACAGTAAGGGACCGTAGGGCTGTTGACTATGATAGTCCAACCTTCTTAGAGGACGCAACAACTAGAAGGACAAAGTCGTTCTAACTCAAATTGAACTACATACCTCTGCAGTAAGTTATCATGTGTTACGATCTCGTAGTTCTTGTTAAAATTCACTTACGTTCTCACGGCCTCTTACAGTAACTGCATGCCTAATGAATCTAAAAATCCTTTCACTTCGTGTTCGCGTCACGATTGAAGCGTTATTCTTCGACATGTGTCATTAATTACAGGCTTACTCCTTGTTTCTCCATCAACGACTTGAATGACAACAATCTTCCTTGCCCTGTCCGTAATCCTCATGACATACAAGTACCAAATGACCAGACATGGTCATAATAAATAACATCCTTTATTGGTTCCTATTGGAAATGATCCTCCTGACCCTACTTGAAAAATCAAATAAATAAATAAATAAATAAATAAATAAATAAATAAATAAATAAATAAATAAATAAATAAATAAATAAATAAATAAATAAATCATATGAGTGCTAGTGGTGTCTTACCCTCACAGGATTTTTTCCAGATAGTAAGTGATGTGTGTACCAGCTTTGGTTCAGAGATGTGCTGGAACATACATACATTTATTCATTTTGGATATTTTCTTTTTCACTCTTTCTAACCTCCCATTCCGACTGGGGCTGAACTTCCCCTTTCACGGCATCCAGAGTGTCACATTTCATCTTAGCGATCCCGAAAACTATAGTGTCTATGCTATTATCGGTCGTTTTCGAATTTTTGGGCATTTTATTCTAACCCCCCCCCCCTCCCGCCAATCCCACTATGCCGATAGGGACTGAAATTTGAACCAGACGGCACCTAGAGTTTCACTGTTCATCTCAGCGACCCGAAAGCTATCGATTCCACACTATTTTCGATTATTTTTATACACCCCTTTCCTACTCCCACTCCTACGAGTATTAGGCGTGGCTTACCACCACAGTGTTCGTCTCTAGATAGTAAGTCATAAATGTACCACATTTGGTTGAAATTGCTCCAGTGGTTTAGGAGGAGATGTGGAAAGGTTCTTCGTAAAACATGGCGGCATGTTTCTATCCTCCTGTGTACAGCCACGGCCATGAACTCCTAGCAAGAGAGGTACTCTTCATAAAACATGGCGGTATGTTCCCATCCGCCTATATACAGCCACGGTCACGGACCTTCTAGCAAGAAACGTACTTCATGAAACACGGTGGCATGTTTCCATCCTCCTATATACAGCCACGGCCATGAACCCCTAGCAAGAAAGGTACTCTTCATAAAACAGGGCGACGTGTTCTCGTCCTCCTATATACAGCATTTCTGAACGGGCTATCATGACACAGAGTAAGTCACTGTCACCTAGCGATAAGGCCGATCCAAATCTTAATGTGGCTTTGTAATTAAATTAATCATCATAAAAAGCTACCTATCGGATTTCGTTCAATCCATTTCCTAAACCCTCTCAGGAGTAATAATAACAAATTTTGAAATATTCAGCCTAGTCGGTCCAATACTTTTTGGGTATATTCGAGACGAAAAAACAATTTATTTATATATATATAATGCCTTATATATCTCTCGGTCATGGCCATCCATCAACGGCTAGTAATTTCAGATGACCTCCAGCCATAAGACACAGATTGCACGGTTGCTAGGTAACATTTTCTGGCCATCCATCCTTACTTTACATCACAGTCTGCACGGTTGCTAGATAACATTGTATGGCCATCCATCCATACTTTACATCACAGCCTGCACGGTTGCTAGATATTATTGTCTGGCCATCCATCCATACTTCACATCATAGCCTGCATGGTTGCTAGATAACACTGTCTGACCATCCATCCATACCTTACATCACAGCCTGCGCGGTTGCTAGGTAACATTGTCTGGCCATCCATCCATACCTTACATCACAGCCTGCACAGTTGCTAGGTAACATTGTCTGGCCATCCATCCATATCTTACAGCACAGCCCGCGCGGTTGCTACGTAACATTGTCTGGCCATCCATCCATACCTTACATCATAGCCTGCACGGTTGCTAGATATCATTGTCTGGCCATCCATACCTAAATCACCGCCCGCGCGGTTGCTAGGTAACATTGTCTGGCCATCCATCCATACTTTACATCACAGCCTGTACGGTTGCTAGGTAACATTGTCTGATACTTCACATCACAGATTGCACGCTTGCTAGATAACATTGTCTGACTATCCATCCATACATTACATCACAGCCTGCGCGGTTGCTATGTAACATTGTCTGGCCATCCATCCATACCTTACAGCACAGCCTGCACAGTTGCTAGGTAACAGGGTCTGGCCATCAATCCATACCTTACATCACAGCCTGCGCGGCTGCTAGGTGACGTTGTCTGGCCATCCATTCATACCTTACATCAGACATCATCACGTAGTTGCTCTAGGGAGCCGGTGTTACTTGCTCCGCTCGGGACAGGTGTTTGTCACGTGACAAGAGATCAGCAGTCAGGCGGGTTGCATACCGTGGCCGTACTGTACTTGCGCCACTGGCCTTCAGTACATACAGTACTACGTCGTGCACTTCCCCTACTTCTTCCCCTACTTGCTCGCTAAGCCGCTCTCGTTCCTCGAGAGCGGGGAGCAAACTGGCTCCGAAGGCATTTCGCTCTCGATTGACGATGCATGCCTTACATCACAGCCTGCACGGCTGCTATGGTTACACTCCTGCCACATATTTTGTTACATACATTATTTCCGTCAAAGACTTTAATATTACTTATCTAGACTCACAGAGTGCGCTGATGCTATGCGGAATATTGAACATTTTCGCGCATCGCCATGTTGCGGGCGCTTCAGCTTCGAATGCATGGGTGGCACGTGATAATGTTTACAGTCCCGTGCATGTTTTCGATTTTAATCATGTCTGTTAGTGGATCTGTTGTAGTATTATATGTGACGGAGTGATAATATATTGTCAAATATTTTCAAGAAATGTGGGAGCTGATACATTACGGTAGTTAAACTGATCGGCAATATTAGGCATAAAGTTAGGCCTTACTTGTGGAATAGAAAGGTATTCACGAATGTGAATTCGTGTGCAGCCTTCATTTGTACAGACTGTTATCAGAAGTGATCTGATATTTCTTTTCAAATGCGAGTAGAAATTGAACTGTCATAAAATAACTTTCAGTTACCATAATCGAGAACTAAACAGGTTATAGGGTGGATGATTCAGAGAGCAGGACGACATGAAATTTAGAATTTTTAGGCTTCTTTTTCTTGTTTGCCCTTTTCCAGTTCATCGAGGAACTAAACAGCTGTTCTGAAAAATACTACGTGATTTTCATACAGACTGTGTAGACCTACCGTTATTGCAAATTTGATAAACCTGGGCCTAGAATCCGTAAGACATGATTGATAAAGCTTGATATAACGCTTTTAATATTAGGGTAAAGTACTGCTTCAAATTATTATCAATTATCTGAAAAATGATTTATTAGTATCGTATGTCTTAGGTTCTCAAATTTTACACTTGGTTTATAACAAAAGAATACAATTTTTAATACGCTATTCCATAAAATTTGACAATGAAAATAAAAATAAAAATCCACAGCCTGTTTCCAGTCATTCGACCGGGTCAGGAATGGAATGACAATATGAAGTCTAAATAAAGCTCATTATAAACTTGTCAATCCTAGTCTGTATTAGCCACGAACCTGCTACGCTGGCGTAGCAGGGGGAGAGGTGATACTCCCACGTGGCGCAACCCAGGTGGCGGATAGGGGGGTCCTAACCAGCTTGCCGGCGGACTTGAGGGAAATAAAATACCTCTCGCGGACCGAACACACTACCCCCTCCGGGTGGAGGACGCACATGTAGAATACACCCGCGGTATCCCCTGCCTGTCGTAAGAGGCGACTACAAGGGGCGACCAAGGGATGATTGAATTAGAACCATGAACCTACTCTTGATTCGTACCATCATGCGGGGAACACCATGGGTTGCATGTACTTGCGAGTAGTATCACTAAATTGGTACGAAATAGGTTTGTGATTAGTTGCAGTAAAAAAGCCTGGCCTGGTGATTCTAGTACCCGTGCGTTGTACCCATGTGAGCAACACCGCGGGTCTGCGCTTAGCCTGTGAGTTGTACCGTGGGTCAGCGTTGCCTGTGATTGGTGCCCACTATGTGAGGAACACCACGGGAATACCGGCGCCCGTGACTAGTACACCTAGGTGAGGAACCTTACGGGTTTGCGTTGGCTATGAGTGGCGCCATTGTGTGAGAAACACCATAAGTCTGCGTTCCCTGTACGAATTGCAATACTTTTGAGTAGTACCATCTTGTGTGGACCACCGTGAGTCTTCGCTACTTTTGATCAGTACCCCAAAATGACAAATACCATGGTTCTATTTTACTCGCGACATGTACCAATCTGTGGGGCCTTAGACGTGAATTTAGCACCCCTTCAGCCATCAAGCAACATTGGGCTTTATAAATGGTCCCTTGGTCAGTAATACTCTAACTACCTTCTTTTTGAGTCTGATCCACTGTTTTTGTTTTGTTTGTTTGTTTGTTTTTTTGTACGGTTCATGTCCATCCATTCATTCTTCATGACATTTTTTATTTTATTTTGGTCAGTGGATGAATTTGAATTTTTTGTTATTTCATTTCGTACCATCAGGGGCCGATGACCTCGATGTTAGGCCCCTTTAAACAACAAGCATCATCATCATCATCAGTCTGTATTAGAAAACGCTCATCAAAATAACTGTTTAACTATGATTTTAATCTTCTTGCAGGTGTTTTACCTTCAACTTCATTTTTTTCTGGTGTAAATCATGCTGCCCATATTCGAGAAAAATTAGAATGCACTTTCAAGTTTTATTTGTGCTCAGATAATGTTAATTCAGATTGAGTTTGTAAAAGCAGTAATACGGGTATTTAAAAAGATAATATTATGAGGAGGGTTTCACATCTTAAATTGTAACTTTCTTACTTAAGCGTAAACGACTCAGAGAAACTCAGACTATAGACATTTATTTAATTTTAAGAAATACGCAATAGGGGCAGACTAGCGCCGGTGTAATGAATGTCAGGCAGCATTTACCTAAGTCTAAATCACATAGAAATGACAATTTAACTTCTACTAATCAAATTACGTTATTTCATATCCGAACCAAACAAAACCCCATGGCCTACGAAGCGATCGCTGCTCAGCCTGAAGGCCTGCACGAGGTGTCGAGTGGTCAGCACGACGAATCCTCTCGGCCGTTATCTCACCGTCAGATAGTTCCGCAATTGTAATCACGTAGGCTGAGTGGAATTCGAAGCAGCTCTCAGATCCAGGTAAACTTCTCTGACCTGACCGGGGATTGAATCCCGGGCCACAGGGTAAGAGGTAGACACGTTACCCCTATACAGCGGAGCCGGCATTTCATATTCAGAAAATGACAAAAAAATGTATCTGATCGTTTTAGAGAGATTTCTGCAGTTATGTACTTTTTAAACAATGTGTTCAGAGAATTGAGTAAAACTTGCTGTAATGACTTATAGAAGAGGAATCATAAGCTATATACCTTTCATAGAAAGATTTTATTTCACAGGTTTCCTTTTTGTTGATATTGAAGATTATTGCTATCGGTACCGGAGTTTGTAAATATATTTTTTTTTTGCTAGGGGCTTTACGTCGCACCGACACAGATAGGGATAGGAAAGGCCTAGGAGTTGGAAGGAATCGGCCGTGGCCTTAATTAAGGTACAGCCCCAGCATTTGCCTGGTGTGAAAATGGAAAACCACGGAAAACCATATTCAGGGCTGCCGATAGTGGGATTCGAACCTACTATCTCCCGGATGCAAGCTCACAGCCGCACGCCTCTACGCGCACGGCCAACTCGCCCGGTTGTAAATATTTAATGTGCCCTCCAGTCTGCTAAGCGACAGGCAATTTTTATCTCACGATATGTAATCGCACTTAAGTTGTAGACTGCTGTCATTTGAACATGTCTTCGTATTTTCAATAAATCAAAAGTGTAGAGCCTAGGTTTCAATTACATGTATCTGTTCCGAATGTCCAAACAAAACAGTTACAACATGACCCTTATATTAAAATGAGCGACATTATCATTTATGAGGTATCCGTAGGCCTGTAGACTGTTTTTTCTGTTTTCAGGGACTAAAATTCAAATATGTGTTTATTTATATATATTTATTTTTGTCGTAGTGTATTTTTCAGTCTCCTAAAGTTTTTTCTTTAATTTTTACTGTGCGCCACCTATGGGCTATCCAAAGAATTTGTATAGATTGTTCAGTTTTTTATACAGAAGTACCTTTTAATATTACCACAGTCCTGAAATTATGTATATTTATTGCGTGTGTACACGGTAGTCGGTATAGGCTGTCATTAGTTTACCAGGGCGGGTGTTTTCATATGTGCGAAATGTAAGTTCATGCATGAATTCCATACGATCTCCTCGTCAAGCTGAGGAGCGCCCGCAACATGGCGGTACACGCATGGACATGCGCAGCCAGCGGTATGGGGCCTTGATTTCCGTTACAGAAATTTTCGGATGACTCCCAGCTCTAAGACATATTTATGCTATAATCGAACATTACTGTATTTCTATTTATATGTGAGAAATCGATAATGCTTTGCCATGTTAATTTACTACTTTTTCAACGAACTCTACTAAACAATATTTTTATAAGGGGCAGTCAAATGAAAACCGAACACCCGCCATAACACACATTCAGCGCGAAAGGTGGCAACACTGTCGTTACGTATCGATACTGTCATCGCTGTGATAGAACTGCACAGTGACAACTCACAGGTGCACGCAGTTGTTGGGTTATGTCTTTCTTGGTGCGCGGACTGGTCTAGTGTTCGTCCAACTGTAGAAATGGAGGCAAGTAAAGAAGAGGAGAGAAATGTTTTCTGGTGGCTGAGGGTTCTGGAGTACACGAAACTCATTGTCGCATGTCTGGTGTGTATAGCGAAAACTGCACGTGCATTCTCCCCCCCCCCCCCCCCAAAGATCCGAAACCGTCCACACAAGTTCCGGTAAGTCATGATGTCCTCCTTTTTTGACTGCAGGGGCCCTCTGCTTGTCGACTTCCTCAAGCGTGGAACCACAATCAATGCGCAGCGCTATGAAGACACTGCGACGCGCCATAAAGTCAAAAAAAACCGGAATGCTGTCGGATGGAGTCATCCTATTACATGAATAATACTCGCTCCCATGTTTCCAATCTGGCGAAGACTACGCTTCGGCGATTTGGTTGGGAAACACTTCAACATCCTCCGTACAGCCCAGACCTTTCACCTTGTGATTTTCACATTTTTGTCGACCTGGAGAAAGACATTCGTAGACGTCAGTTTCATTCGGAGGAGGAAGTGCAAGAGTGGGTGCGGTTGTGGATCCGTCAGCGACCTACCTCTTTCTATAAAACTGGAATTGATCGTCTCGTCTCCCATTGAGATAAATGCATTAATGCTTTTGTTAGCGGGTGTTCGGATTTAATCTGATTGCCCCTTATAACGATTGACATTCTTACGGTCACATATACAAATATTACTGCTGGGGCTATGTAAGGTCCGGTTCACTAGGTTTTCGTCACAGCGCTGTCTGGCGCAGGACTGATTTAGAGATGAAATGAAGAACGGGAAGAAGACAGCTGGGGTATTCTGTGATAGGAGGGTGCCGGCCAGGCTTAAAGGAGAAGTGTACTAGACAGTGATTTATAGCATCGATATCTTGGTTTTGAATAAAGGACAATTCAACAGACAGAATTGGAGTGGCAGAAATGAAGATGTGCGGAGTAAGCAGATTGGACCGTATCCGAAACGAAGACATCAGAGAGACAATGAAATTTGCTGAAATATCGAGTAAAAATTCAAGAGCCTCCATTATAATAATAATAATAATAATAATAATAATAATAATAATAATAATAATAATAATAATAATAATAATAATAATAAAAACGACATAGAAACCGCTAGAGCTCAAGTTGAAATTTTAAAGGAAATTGCCGAACAAACTGGTTTGCAGATATCGTTTGAGAAAACACAAGTAATGACTAACATCAAAGAGGCTCCACCAAAACTCCATACAAAATACGGAGACATCACCCGAGGAGTAGACAAATTCAAATACCTGGGTGAGATCATCATGAAAATTGGACTGGACAAAGAAGCACTTCAGGAGCGAGTAAGCAAACTGGAAATAGCCTACCAAACATCCCGCACAATCTACAACAAAAAATGCCTTTCCCAAAACACCAAGATATGTCACTATGAAACAGTTCTGAAGCCAGTAGTTCTATATGCAGCCGAAACCCTGTCTCTAAATGCCAACAAAGGACTCCTTGAAGAACTGGAGAAAAGAGAACGCAAAATTGTGAGAGGAATCTTGGGATCAAAGTACAAAAATGGAATCCATCAAAAGAGATCCAACAAGGAAGTCTACAGCAAAATAGAGAAAATTACCGACACAATCAGAAAAGGACGGGCCGATTTTACGGTCATCTGAAAAGAATGGACGGAAGAAAGTTAACTAAAGAAATCTTTCACTTTTTTATTCAAACCCCAAAACCACAATTCCCTGGTTTAGAAATACCAAAGAAGACCTGCAAATGCTACATATCTCAGCTGAAGACGCCCTTAACAGAGATCTCTTCCGCAAGAAAATATTGACGAACGGGCTAAACCGAGACGAGCAATCGAAGAGAAGACACGGTGCCCCTTGGACAGAGGAGCGTAAGCAGGCCCACTCACAAAGAATGAGGGAAATTTGGGCTCTAAAGAAGGCCAAGTTCAGTGTCAAATGCAACAAGACTTAACGTGGTCCTTGATGGCCCCAGCGAATTATATATATAACAAAGTATATGAAAGAGACTAGATCATGTTTCGACAGTCAACCATTAATCACCAAATATTTATTTTATTTCTTTATGAAATGAAAAATGAAATGTCGTATGGCTTTTAATGCCGGGATATCCCAGGACGGGTTCGGCTCGCCAGGTGCAGGTCTTTCTATTTGACACCCGTAGGCGATCTACGCGCCGTGATGAGGATGAAATGATGATGAAGACAACACATAAACCCAGCCCCCGTGCCATTGGAATTAACCAATTAAGGTTAAAATCCCCGACCCGACCGGGAATCGAACCCGGGACCCTTTGAACCGAAGGCCAGTACGCTAACCGTTCAGCCAACAAGTCGGACTATTTATTTATGACATGTCTGTAACAGAGTTGCATTTCAATTACAACAGACATTACAAAATATAGTACAATGATATCTGTTTCAAAACAGAAAAAGATCACGAAAAATTGACAACAGATTTTGAAAAAGTATAATAAACAAATTTATAAGAAAAATGACAAAAACAACAATAGGTTATATACAGATCAGGATTAGATAGTGCTGCAATTACTGGCTCCTAATTACATAAGTAGGAAGAACTAGAAATTTATGTGCCTGCACATACATATGCGAACAGGTCAGGTGCATGATTAACAGTGTAAAAATAATATCTCGAAGTTTTTAGACAGTTAGGTGCTGCTTGGCCGAGGCGGTAAAGGCGTGCTCGGTTCACTCGGAAGGACGTGGGTTGGAATCCCAGTCAGGAAGTCGTAAAATTTAAGAAACGAGATTTCCACTTCCGGAGGTGCATATGGCTCTGAGGTTCACTCAGCCTACACCAAAAAGGTGGCCGGGCGTGTAGCTAACCACTCTACCCCATGACGTGCCGAGGTTAACAACGGTGGAAGCCTTTACTTCCACTCCTCCAAGGGCCTTTGCTTTGCTTTGCTTGCTTTGTAGAGAGTTGAATTCCATTTGGATTATTGACAAAGAGATAGTGTAATGAATTCTACTTTCTTTTAATGAGATGCGGTTTGTTAAGATTTTTTGAAGTCTGTTAGGGACATTGAGAGATCTATGTCGTATGCAAATATCGCTCAAGTAGACAAATGTAAGTATTCGGGTGAAATTATTGAACCAGCGGGGTTAAATCAACAAGCTAGCAAAGAATTCCAAAACTTCAAAGAGGATACAAAATTCCTTGGAACAGGTACAATAAAAGAATTATATTTAAAAAGGCAAAATTACGACGTTATAACACAATAGTTAAAGGAGAAGCACTTTATGTGTCTGAAACTATTACAATTGCTGGAAGATCTCGAAAAAATATGATCGAAATACAGGAAAGAAGAATACTGAAGAAAATCTTAGGACCAAAATGTGAAAATGGAATTTGGATGAAAAAGAAATCACATGAAATTTATCGTTATCGTTACAGTAAAAATCACAGATACAATCAAGAAACGGCGATTACAATTGTATGGTCCTTTATATAGAATGGACAATAACAAGATCACAAAGAAAATTTTAAACATAGCCTTATCAATGAAAAATCACAATAACTGGCTAAAGGAAATCAGTGAAGAACTAAATGAAATTGACATTAATGAAGAAACCGTTCAAGATAGAATAAACTTCAATTCACAAACACAAATTTTCTGTAAAGCCCACCCTACTAAATACAGTTTGGACTGAACAACGTAAAAAGGAACACAGCGAGAGGATGAACAGATATTGGGAAGAGAAGAAGAAAAGCAAAATGTTCTAATTACTTCAAACGCGCTCCTTAGTTGGACTTAACGAATTAATAATAATAATAATAATAATAATAATAATAATAATAATAATAATAATAATAATAATAAACCAAACTCCATGGCACTACAGCTCTTGAGGGGCCTTGGCCTACCAAGCGACCGCTGCTCAGCCCGAAGGCTTGCAGATTACAAGGTGTCGTGATCAACACGACGAATCCTCTCGGCCGTTATTCTTGGCTTTCTCGACCGGAGCTGCCATCTCACCGTCAGATAGCTCCTCAATTTTAATCACGTAGGCTGAGTGGACCTCGAACCAGCCCTCAGGTCCAGGTAAAATTCCCTGACCTGGCCGGGAATCGAACCCGGGACCTCCGGGTAAGAGGCAGGCACGCTACCCCTACACCGCGGGGCCGGCTAATAATAATAATAATAATAATAATAATAATAATAATAATAATAATAATAATAATAATAATAATAATATATTATAATAATTGCTTAACGTCTCACTAACTACTTTTACGGTTTTCGGAAACGCCGGGGTGCCGGAATGTAGTCCCGCAGGAGTTTTTTCACGTGCCAGTATATCTACCGACACGCGGCTGACCACCGGACTGAGCCAGGATCGAACGTGCCAAGTTGGGCTCAAGCGTCTGAGCCACTCAGCCCGGCGCACGATTGTGATGGTTTGGCCAAGTCATGAGGAGACATTAGGATGAAAATGGGGTCTGGGGGTAAACGAAAGTGAGGGTGAGAAAGAAAAGGTGAGACAGAAGAAAGTGGGGGGAAGTAATCTCTGAAAACATGAAGGAGAAGAGCCTAAGTGAGCAGTGGACACTGGACAGAGAGAAATAGAGGAAACTCATCAAAAACAGCAACCATGTATAAAGACGGGAAAAGCTGAAACAAGAAAAGGAAGAAAGAAAGTAAAAGTAATACGTTACAAAGTCTATTCAGTACAATTTTTATATGTGTCCGTTCATAGCTATGGGGAGAGACGAATGCCATCTTAATGGACAATTGTCTCTCCAATAAATAATTGCAAATACATAAATAAATAGGTAAATAAATAAATAAATAAATAAATAAATAAATTCTTCTTTTTTATCTGTTTACCCTCCAGGGTCGGTTTTTTCCTCGGACTCAGTGAAGGATCCCACCTCCACCACCACAAGGGCAGTGTCCTGGAGTTTCAGACTCTGGGTCGGGGAATACAACTGGGGAGGATAACCAATACCTCGCCCAGGTGGCCTCACCTGCTATGCTGAACAGGGGCCTTGTGGGGGGGGGGGGAGATTGGAAGGGATAGACAAGGAAGAGGGAAGGAAACGGCCGTGGCCTTAAGTTAGGTAGCATCCCGGCATTTGCCTGGAGGAGAAGTGGGAACCACGAAAAACCACTTCCAGGATGGCTGAGGTGGGAATCGAACCCACCTCTACTCAGTTGACCTCCCGAGGCTGAGAGGAGTCCGCTCTAGCCCACGTACCACTTTTCAAATTTCGTGGCAGGGAATCGAACCCGGGCCTCCGGGGGTTGCAGCTAATCACACTAACCACTACACCACAGAGGCAGAGAAAAATAAATGAATTCAATGGAATAAGTAAGTGAAACTATTGTTCACCATATAACTGCTGCCCTCCTAAGGCTACGGCAATGATAGCTTTATGTTGAACGCAAGATTTGCTATTCAATGTGTACGTATATTCACAGCACGGGATGGAATAATTCGTAAATTCAGAAGTCGAGTTCTCACATTTTCGGTCTTACATTACCCTGTCTCTAACGGCTAAAGGGTAAGCATTACGACAACACCCTGTCAGGCTCGGAAATAGCTCACTAACTGTACGCTACATGTGCAGTTGGAACTGATCTATAGACAGTCAAATATTGAAGACTTTCCCAATTAATTGTTGCAATTTTTCTAAGTTCACAATCGCTTATTCACGAACTGTACTTCTGTTGAGTATAATATTGCTTATATTTGTTAGCCTGCCTCTTTGAAAGGAGATCATAATATTTTAAATCGCTTGAGGCGTTCACTTTCTACACGATTCGATGACAGCTCAGAGCACGAAGCCGCGCGGGGAGGGGTTTCATCATCGAGCTAAATTTATTGTTGTGGTACTTAGCTGAGACCTTGGGTTACCTAGCGATATCCGAATATCTCCCTCTTGATCTTTCTTGGCATTTTCCAGGCAATATGCCGGATGCGTCAGATATCAGAATATGTTGTGATCAGTCCATAGACTGATTTGATGTATCCCCCCATGCCATCCTATCCTGTACTAATCTTTTAATGACCGAGCTCGATAGCTGCAGTCGCTTAAGTGCGGCCAGTATCCAGTATTCGGGAGATATTAGGTTCGAATCCCACTGTCGGCAGCCCTGAAAATGGTTTTCCGTGGTTTCCCATTTTTACACCAGGCAAATGCTGGGGCTGTACCTTAATTAAGGCCACGGCCGCTTCCTTCCCACTCCTAGCCCTTTTCTGTCCCATCGTCGCCATAAAACCTATCTGTGTCGGTGCGAAATAGCAAAAAAAATTGCTTCTATTATCTTTCTGAATTAATTATCGTTCATATTTCACTACCGCACAGCGCCACGCTACAGACGAAAGTCTTCAAATACATCTAATTCCTATATTATTGTTCGAAGTAATTTCTTTTCTTAAGAAAGGCTTTCTAGTTTGTGCTACGTCACGATTTTATGTCCTTCTCACTTTTGCCATCGTTGGTTATAAAAACCAAACCAAATCCCATGGCGCAAGAGCCCCGAAGGGCCTTGACCTACCAAGCGACCGCTGCTCAGCCCCAAGACCTACAGATTACGAGGTGTCATGTGGTTAGCACGACGAGTCTTCTCGGCCGTTATTCTTGGCTTTCTAGACCGGGGCCTCTATCTCACCGTCAGAGAGCTCCTCAATTGCACGAAAGGTGAGTGAACCTCGACTTAGCCCTCAGATTCAGGTAATAATCCCTGACCTGCCCGGGAATCTGACCTGCCCGGGAATCTGACCGGGGCATCCAGGTAAGAGTCCTACATCGTTAGTTATACTTTCTAGAATTCTAAATGCTGATGAAATTATCGGAATCGGCAAAGAATTGGAGGAAAAATAAACATGGAGAAATCCTATCGTAATGTACCATTGACATATTCACCCACAAAGCCCACCCCATCAGGTATGACACCAACGAAGACAGTAGTGAAGAGAATGGGGGAGGAAGTTTTGATAATATCTCCGAGGAACTGAAGGCATTCACTGGCATATTGCTTGGCCTTATCATAGTTTCTTCGGCTTGGTTTCCCACCTAGAAGTGTAATTTTGTGTACAAAATTATTATATTTCTTTGATAACATGTTGGTTTTATTAATACGAAGGTTGGAACTTAAATAGTGGCAACTACTTATTTACAAGAGATACAAAAGAGTTACATGTTAGAAACTTTTACTGTCCTTCATTGTAGTCATCAGCGATGTGTATAAACCGTTGCCAGCGATGTGGAAGTCGTAGTATACCTATAGCAGAGCCTGTTCTGTTGATGGTGCGAATAGAGTGGTCTACTGCCTGTCGAATCTCTGCTACAGTTCTGAAGCGAATCATCTTCGGAATCAAATAGAAGTCACAAGTACGTCTTAGCAGCGTCGTAACGCAACCATTTGTGCATTTCCGTCAACTCATGCGGAACCTATCGTGATGCAATTTTTCGCATGTCCAGGCGTTCCTTCAGGATGTGAAGCACAGTCGTATGCGCTAATCCGGTTTTTTTGGGCGACCTCACGAATCGTCTGGTTTCGATCACTGTCCAGTAACGCGGCAAGAGCATGCACTTCTTCACTGACGCTCATACGACAACCTGCCCGATGAATGTCCGCCACAGTTTGCTGACCATCGTTGAAGGCTTTTGCCCAACGTGCCACTGTTCTGTAAGGCAGATTCCCCGCAAGCCTCTTGAAGACCTTGATGACACTGTCGTGCTGTACGACCTCTGGCACATTCAATCTTGATCCAACTCCGTTGTTCCTGTTTGGAAAACATAGTGACAACGTTACGTTAGACCGCTAGCTCACATGTGACTGTGCGCACGCAGGTGATGTGGGAAGGGCGAGTCCATTTGGTCTGAGGTAAGGTAGGTATGTAACCAACGTGTGCTATCAGCGACAATATTAGATTCCGTTGCATAGCGTCTCCACAGCAGTGTTGCCACTATTTAAGTTCCAACCCTCGTACAACCAATAGAAAAAAGATAGACAAATTTTAATATTCTTAATTAAGCCTAAAATAATACTGGATTTGCCCATTGTTATCTTTTCACAACAGGCATTTACCCCCCAAGGAGCCCAAATCACGGAATTGTAACATTTCAGTCTCTATTAAGTCTTAATGAAGTCATTACAAAAGTTTAATTTTTCTTTGGAACCACTGATAATTCTGGGCATGTATGGGTTAAGTTGTTGGAAATGGTGCGCTGAAAAGTCAGAGACTGTCTATTGTGAAATACCTGTTTAACCATAGCTACATGACCATTGACAATATTTTCACACCAAAGATCTTCACTCAATATATTTTGTCCGAGGTACCTGTGCTGTTTAACTTGTTGAATTTATTTTTTATAATTGTAACGTGGAGTACTTTAGGGTGTTGAATATTTATGAGAATTTTCATAGTTTTCAATTTGTTTTGCTATTTTTTTTACGTCACACTAACACATTGAAGGTTTCCGGCGACGTAGGAATAGGAAGGACTAGGATTGGGGGAGGTAGTGGGCGTTGCCTCAATTAAGGTACAGTTCCAACATTTGCCTGGCGTGAAAATGGGAAACCATGGAAAACCATCTTCAGGGCTGCCAACGGTGGGATTCAAGCCCATTATCTCCCGTGTACAATCTCACAGCTGTGCGCGACCCTAACCGCACGGCCAACTCGCTCCATTCAAGTGTATTTAAAGGCTAATCGAAACCGACTTTCAACCTATTAGGTCGTGTTACGTACATTTAGTACGTGTTGAAGAGGTTAAGTATCCCGCTGGTGTCTGGTTGGCCATTTTTGTTCTGTACTTAACATCTCTTCAATACGTACTAAATGTACGTAACACGACCTAATAGGTTGAAAGTCGGTTTCGATTACATTGCGGTCGTGAAAATTCAATATTCATTGACTTGGCCCTCAACGGGCAACTTAAACGCACCCTACAGTGTGATGGTAGTAGTACCAGACCTGTAGCTCAGACCTTTCCAACAGAACAAAGATGGCCTAGGCCAGCATAGCTCAATTGGTAGAGCAACCGACGCGAAATCGGGAGGTTGTGGGTTCGGATCCCACTGGTGCCTGGTTGGCCATTTTTGTTCTGTACTTAACATCTCTTCAAAACGTACTAAATGTACGTAACACGACCTAATAGGTTGAAAGTCGGTTTCGATTACATTGCGGTCGTGAAAATTCAATATTCATTGTATTTAAAAGCTGCTGTAGACATATACAATGATTAATACTAGGCCTTCATCATTCTGTCCTTGGCTAATATAGAAATACCTAGTTTCATCTCTCTCTTTTCAGGAGTTTCATGACTAGTCACTCTGTTATTCAAAGGGATATTGTCCGCAGGATTGGCGTCAATCAGGGAAAAATATATTTGTTCATAACGCGTACAGTATTTTTGCTAGCTTCCTTCTTCGGCTAAATGCCAACCCTCACTTCGCCGGGTTTATAAATTTTAATTGATTTAACACTGGAATATTTTCTAAACTTTTCCAAAAGTTAAATTTTTTGCGGGTATATGTTCAAGGTAAAGTTTGAAATCCACAGAGTTGTATCCAAATTAATCCGCTAACCAGAAAGAGCAGAATTAAAAATGTATGATGTGGAGAAAACTGAGTGTGTGCATTATGAATTATTCCGTCCTATGAATATTTCAACAACCTCCCCAGGTACATGCGTATCACGTTTTTAACAGTTCTCAAACGGATGGGGAAACTTTCAGTGAGTCCTATTTCTGTTTCTCCGATGAGGGTGGGTGGCATCTGCCATGTGTAGGTAACTGCGTGTTATTGTGAGGGAAGATAGTGTTGTGTGGTGTGTGAGTTGCAGGGATGTTGGGGACAGCACAAACACCCAGCTCCCGGGCCATTGGAATTAACCAATGAAAGTTAAAATCCCCAGCCCGGCCGGGAATCGAACCCGGGACCCTCTGGACCGAAGATAAGGCTATTTACGGATGTTGTTATACTGTATAGAGTAGCAAATGAGCGACTGCAGGAAGACTTAAACAATGTAGTGAGATGGACAGCAAACAATGGTATCAATGTAAATGGGATGATTTTTTTTTTTTTTTTTTTTTTTTGCTAGGGGCTTTACGTCGCACCGACACAGATAGGTCTTATGGCGACGAAAATGGGATGAAAAGTCAACTTGTAAGTTTCAAGAAGAGTTTTAATTACTATGTTTATGAGGTTAACTACCTCATGGGGAACAATGTAAGAATGTAATCATATTAATGAGGTTGTTAAGAAAGGTTACAGATCTCTTCACTCGATTATGAAAGTATTTAGGGCTTATAGTAAGGCTGTAAAGAGGAGGGCGTGTAAGTCTCTGGTAAGACCGCAGTTAGAGTATGGCTCCAGTCCACACTAGGACTACTTAATACGAGAACTGGAAAATATTCAAAGGATAGCAGCACGATTTGTTCTGGGTGTAGTGGTTAGTGTGATTAGCTGCCAACCCCCGGAGGCCCGGGTTCGATTCCCGGCTCTGCCACGAAATTTGAAAAGTGGTACGAGGGCTGGAACCGGGTCCACTCAGCCTCGGGAGGTCAACTGAGTAGAGGTGAGTTCGATTCTCACCACAGCCATCCTGGAAGTGGTTTTCCGTGGTTTCCCACCTCCAGGCTAATGCCGAGATTGTACCTAATTTAAGGCTACGGCCGTTTCCTTCCCTCTTCCTTGTCTATCCCTTCCAATCTTCCCATACCCCCGCAAGGTCCCTGTTCAGCATAGCAGGTGAAATCGCCTGGGAGAGGTACTGGTCATCCTCGCCAGTTGTATCCCCCGACCCAGAGTCTGAAACTCCAGGACACTGCCCTTGAGGCGGTAGAAGTGGGATCCCTCGCTAAGTCCAAGGGAAAAACCGACCCTAGAGGGTAAACAGATAAAGAAGAGGAAGAAGAAGAAGATTTCCGACAAACGAGTAGTGTTATACGAAAACGTTGCAAACTTTGGACTGGAAAGACTTGGGAGTAAGGAGACGAGATTCTCGACTATGTGGTATGTTTACAGCTGTCAGTGGTGAGTTGGCCTGGAATGAGAATAAGCTTGAGTGGAGCTTTTAAATGCCGGCCTCGTTGTGTAGGGGTAGCGTGCCTACCTCTTACCCGGAGGCCCCGGGTTCGATTCCCAGCCAGATCAGGGATTTTTACTTGGACCTGAGGGCTGTTTCGAGGTCCACTCAGCCTACGTGATTAGAATTGAGGAGCTATCTGACAGCCAAGAGAACAGATCGGGGCAAATATTCATTTGTAGCACAAGGAGTAAGGGATTGAAATAAATTATCAAAGGAAATGTTCGATAAGTTTGCAAGTTCGTTGAAAATATTTGAGAGAAAGCCAAGTAAACAACTGATAGGGAATCTGCCACCTGGGCGACAGCCCTAAATACAGATCAGTGATGACTGATTTGATTTGACCGGGCGAGTTGGACCTGCGGTTAGGGGCGTGTAGTTGTTAGCTTGCATCCATGAGATAGTGGGTTCGAACCCCACTGTCGGGGCAGCCCTGAAGATGGTTTTCCGTGGTTTCCCATTTTCACACTAAGCAAATGCTGAGACTGTACCTTAATTAAGGCCATGGCCGCATCCTTCCCACTCCTAGACCTTTCCTATCCCACCGTCGCCATAAGACCTACCTGTGTCGATGCGACGTAAAACGAGTAGAAAAAAAATTGAATTGAATTGATTTGATTTGATTTGATTTGATTTGATTTGATTTGATTTGATTTGATTTGATTTGATTTGATTTGATTTGCTTTGCTTTGCTTTGCTTTGATTTGATTGGATTTGATTTGATTTGATATTTTGCCGTCGCCATTGTTAGTGCTAACGATTTCGATCGGCCCTAACTGGACATCACACTTTCCACCTCGTTCTCAGCTGTGTTCCATTGTTAGTGTCCAGTGAATGTGCGGTACAGAGTAGCAAAAGAACACCGGTGACTATTGCAACATCACAGCACTAACAGAAGTTCGACCTTATCTGTCAAAAAAAATGTGGATATATGAGTCAGGTGAGACATACGTTAGCGTAATCCACTCACAATGCCAGGGCTGACCAAAATTTGAACTCCTGCCATAGGAAGAGCGAGTTGATGTACAGAAGGGTATTAAATGTATTGATTTAAGTGATCATTTGAATGTATCAATAAATCGTGACCAAATAAACAGTAAAAAACATGAACGTTTGACGCCAAGAAGCAATATTTTCAAATTGAATACACTGTCCGGCAAAAAATTTGAGGCACCCAGAAGAAATGGTCGGATGTCAATGTAAGTTCGTACATGTACTCACCATCGGCAGGGATGTAAATGACTGAGTTGCAATTCTCTCTGACAGGTGGAACGACCACGATAGAGCATTAGTGTTGTTCGTGTTTAGTGTTTTTACCAGGCTTGGTAGGGTGTGTAAGGGACATGAACAGCGTTAGATGTTGAGTGATCACTGAAGGACACTGAAATGCCGCGTAGATCTCCTCCTTGTGTGAGACAGCACGTGACAGAATTTGAAAGGGGCCTGATTGAGCGTCTTCACTTGGCCGGCTGGTCAAATCGTGCATGATAAATATTTATGGGGCATTCGTATGTCACAAGGACCCCCGATGTTAGACTGCGTGGGAACGTGATGATGATGATGATGATGCTTGTTGTTTAAAGTGGCCTAACGTCTAGGTCATCGGCCCCTAATGGTACGAAATGAGACGAAATGTAATGACAATTCAAAAGGTCATCATTTAAAAATCATCCACTGACCAGAATATAAAACGTGATGATGAATGGATGGATATGAATTTAAAACAATCAGTAAATTTTTTTTTCGCTATTTGCTTTACGTCGCACCGACACAGATAGGTCTTATGGCGACGATGGGACAGGAAAGGGCTAGGAGTGGGAAGGAAGCGGCCGTGGCCTTAGTTAAGTTACAGCCCCAGCATTTGCCTGGTGTGAAAATGGGAAACCAAGGAAAACCATTTTCAGGGCTGCCGACAGTGGGATTCTAACCTACTATCTCCCGAATACTGGATACTGGCCGCACTTAAGCGACTGCAGCTGTCGAGCTTGGTAACAATCAGTAAATCCGACCCAAAACTATCATAAAAAATAGCATACCTGACAAAGGAACTGCTTCTAAAGCACAATCCTGAAACGAGGGTGCTTGTTGTCTAAAGAGATCCAAAATCCAGGGGAAAGACTAACGGTGTCCGACCTTCGGACTATTGAAAATGTACAGGCCAGATTTCTGAAACGAACACTGGGCATCTCCAAAATGTCACCATCACGACTTGCGTATGAATTATCCAAAGAAACTTTTTTACTTGAAGATTTGAAAATGAGAATGCAGCTTCCACATACGCAGCAAGAAGAGGAAGTTCTCCAAGAGAGAAAGAGGAAACAAGCAGAAATCAGCCTGGACTTTTACTCAACTGATGCTATGATTGACCGCAGCTGGACCGGTCCAAATAATGGCATGAGAAGTGCTTTGAATAGGCTGGCGGTTCATGGGTTTCACCATCGTCTATGCCGGCGATCAGGCTTCCACGAACCGTCTCTACATTGTGTGTGTATGTTGTGTGACAAACATTGCGATCGCTATCATTTCAGCAAGTGCAACAAGAGAACAAAATCTTTACTAGAATATGCGAATGATTAATGTATTTTAATGCATATTTGTGCGCTATTAAATAAATAAATAAATAAATAAATAAATAAAATCCAGTTCACCGCTCCTCATCGTTAGTAAAGTAGAACCATGGCATTTGTCATGTTGCGGTATTGATCAAACGTAGCGTAGACTCACGCTGTTCCACACATGATGGTACTACTCACACGAATTGTACTTCGCACAGGTAACGCAGACGTATCGTGTTTTCCACATAATGGTGCCACTCATAGGTAAGGCAAACCCATGGTATTCCTCACCTAGGTGTACTAATTACGGGCGCCGATATTCCCGTGGTGTTCCTCATATAGTGGGTACTAATCACAGGCAACCCAGATCCACGGTGTCGCTGATACAGTGGTACTAATCACTGACAACCGGACCCGTGGTGTTTCTGACAATGGTACTGTTCACGCGTACTGGAAAACTCACACAGACTCACCTTCTGTTGCTACTAATCATAAACCTCTTGTGTACCTAACATAGTGGTAGCCTACTACTCGCAAGTAAAGACGATCCATGGTGTTCCCCGCATCCCAAGTAGTTTCATGGTTCTAATACAATCATCCCTTGGTCGCCCCTTTTATTTGCATCTTACAATAGGCAGGGGATAACGTGGGTGTATTGTTCGTCTGCGTCCCCCACGCTTCGGAACGTGAGGGCAGGCATACTCGTAGTCAAGATTCCGCTTGACCACGTCTTATCACCAGAAGGGATGATCGCCGTCTTATGCAACCAAGCACATCGCAACCGCTCCACATCTGCACCTCCCTTCCGAGAACAAGTAATGGACTCCCTGCAACATTGTGTGTCATCCTGCACCATGGGTCGGAGACTAGCAGCAGACCGTCCCATGCGTAGGCCACCGTTAGCACCACAAAACAAACGGCTGCGTTTGGAGTGGTGCCGTGACCGGGAAGCATGGACTGCTGACGAAAGGCGTCGCACTGTGTTCCGCGGATGACCGGCTGCAAGTTTGGCGGCGATCTGGGGAGACGTCCCATTCTTTCCAATGTTTTGGAGAGGCACAGCAGTATTACTCCTGGCGTCATGGTATGGAGAGCCCTCAGGTATGACTTCAGGGCACGGCTCGTAGTGATTGAGGGAACTCTGACAGAACAATGGTACGTCACGGTCACCCTGCGTCACTTCTCATGCGACAGTATCGTGGTGCCATTTTTCAACAGGGCAATGCTAGTCCGCTCACGGCACGTATGTCTATCAACCGTCTGCGTGATGTTGAGATACTCCCGTTCCTTAAGTTCCTTAAGTTCATTCGCCACATCTTCAATAATTTAGTTTCCTAATTTTGTGTCGAGGACCAAAAATTTAAAAAAAAACTGATCAAACCTATAGACCTACTATACTCATGTACAATAGGGTTCAAACTTTCAGGACATTCAACAAATAACGATATTAACCTGACTGAATGCACGCTCGACATCTGCATTTGAATGAAGCAAAGTTAAAACCGGAAGAACAAACAAGAACAATTCTATACCTAATTCTCTACTGGAGCATCTTTAGTACCGGAAGACCTGTTTACCCACTTCTGAAATCGTATATCCCTCCTTTGATTTTCAATATTGTCAATACTCCCTTTAAATACTTCAGTTATGTTATGGGCTCTTTAACTGCTTTTTTATTTATTTTTTTCAGATTTCATTCACACCTACAGTAGTTGTGCCATTTTTAAAAAAATAATTTTGATGTTGTCAAGCAGCCGATTGTGAATTTCTTTAATATGTTTTGTTTTTGTAACACACGCTTAGCTCTTAGATTATACTTGGTTCCATGTGATCAGTTGGGATTTTTCATTCCCTTCTCAACTTATTGACCAAGATATGCTATACTGACGAGAGAAACGAAAATAAGGGAAGTCAAATCAGAATTTTCGACTGCTTTTTATGAAACGGGGATGTTGAATTATTTTATCACGATACTATTGATCCTTCTCTGCTTAGTTCTCTGCTTAGATCACTGCAGTGTGAACTATAATATAACTAGTTTAGTACTCAGGTCACTTCGTTGCTATAGTTGGACCCACGAGAGTTGAAGCGGCGATTTATTATCACCTTTCCTCTTTTCCTACAAATCGACTTCAATGAATACGAAGTATATGCATGTTTACAATACTGCGAACCATCACTTATAGATTAATTGCTGCTAAACGGTACATCGTATCGGCAAACGGATTGTACTATAAGAAGCCTCATTTAGCGGTCGAAATGGCTGGTCTTAAGATATTTTCTCCTGTCTCATCTATTTATGGATGAAATTGAGTTACAAACGTTGAATAGGGTGAAATCTGGGTAAGGTTTTTATCACAGTGCATTACTTTTGGGTACGAATATGACAGCTACAAACATAGAATTTGGCTCACGTATGGATACTACGTTCAGCACTCAAGTCACTCTGATATGAACTATAAAATAACTAGTTCAGTACTCAGGCCACCGTGATATAAGTTATTCGAACTACTAATTATACGTGTTCAAAGAGCAAAATGTAGGTATAATCGAGAAATAGAGACAAATCTAACACATATGAAATAGAGATACGACGAAACGTCATAGGACCAAAGTTGTAGATCACTCCAAATTGAACTGAGATTGTGCCATCCGTTTTGTGATACGACTTACGGTTTAGCTGCGAAATACCTCGAAATAAAGATCTGCGCCATCATTAAAATTGCCTCAATATTCCGATATTTTTCGGGGGTAAAATAAGAAATATTTAAAGATCTTGGAAGCTTTCCGTCGATTTCAATTTTCTAGCTCGTCTGGCAGATTGTGCCTCAATCGTGATTTGGAGGGGGGGGGGTTAAAAATGAGGACTATCAGGAAACTAACAAAAATATGCAGATTGTCTTTATTGCACTTGAAACAGATAGCTGTACGAAAATTTAGCCACAAAGGTCAATGTACAGACACACGGTCGTTACAAATTTATTTATATAGATAAGGAATCTGCTATACGCAAAACACATTTTGGGCTTTGTCCGCTAGACTTATGCTGCAAAAACAGACCGTTCATGATATCTCCATTATTAATCCTCCTACCGAAAAAATGCACATGAGAAAAATATTAGAAATGGATTTCCATCAAGGTTGGTTGATTTCCAGTCAGATTGGTCTTGTATATATTGTGGGAGAGTAAAATCACTGTTTCGGTTCCCCATAAACCCTAAGTCCATTCCGGGATTTTGACATGGTATGGACCTAGAAACTTACATTTCGACAGGTGGAAGCTAAATATGAAGTTTGGTTGAAATATCTCCAGTAGTTTTCAAGTTATAAGAAATACGCTTTACACGCACCCGCTCTTGAGTTAAGTTCGGTGGGGCTTCTATCGAAAATCGATCCGTTAATGATATCTCCCTTATTAATCCTCATATCGAAATGATGCACATGAGAAAAAAGGTTTAGAAATCGATTTCCATTAAGGCAGATAGATCTTCATTAAGTGTGTATGTGTATATTCTGTGCGAGTGCAAAATCACGGTTTCGGTTTCGTATAAACCCCCGTCAGTTCAGGGATTTAGAAACAATATTGGCCCTAAAACCTACCCAAGGACAGGTGGATTCTAAATATGAATTTTGGTGGAAATATGTCCAGTAGTTTTCAAGTTATAGACAAACGGACAGACAGACAGACAAAGAGGCACCAAATCTAAAAATTATGCAGATGGTCATTATTACACCTGAAACGGATAACTGTACGGCAATTTCGCCAAAATAGTCAATGTACAGACACACAATCCTTACGATTTTATTTTTATAGAAGCACGGTAACTAAGTTTGAGGTGTTAAGTGTAAGAGAGGGCCGTGAGCCCTAACTTCGCCACAAATATAGGTCAGAAATAAATAAATTAATTCATTAATTAATTAATTAATTAAAACCACAATAAAAACTTCGAAAATAAAATGACAAATTGCCAAGTCAAGAAAAGAAAGTGGCAACGCCACTAGGGGCTTTTCTTCGAAAATGCGTGGCCTTACAGTGGCCAAATTAGCAACCCTGTTCATGACCTTCAATGTATCAGTGCTCCACAGAGGAGCGTTTATCTCCCCGGTTCGTTCCGTCGAGTAGAGTGAAAGCTAGTGAAGACCTCCCTTGTCATCCTAACAGAACAATGTGATGTGATGCTGTCATGTTCGATGATATGACGGCGAGCGGTATGTCAGCATGAACTACCAGAGAGTGGTCTTATCATATGTGGGATATACGAACACAAGTTGTTGTAGATTGTGTTTTGATGAACAGATCTGATTGATCAACTGATCTTTATGATGAAATAAATTACGTTACGAGTGACGTATATAAGTTAATGTGTTCTTTAGGAGATTTGTATTCGTCTCTGTAGCGTAATGGTTAGCACTGTTAGCTGTTAGGCCAGAGTTCGTTTCCCGGTGCTTCCAGAGATGCAATATTAATTTGACTGCATTAAATGTTTCTAAACCGTTGAAATGAAATGTCGTATGGCTTTTAGTGCCGGGATATCCCAGGACGGGTTCGGATCGCCAGGTGCAGGTCTTTCTATTTGACTCCCGTAGGCAACCTGCACGTCGTAATGAGGATGAAATGATGATGAAGACAATACATACACCCAGCCCCCGTGTCATTGGAGTTAACCAATTACGGTTAAAATCCCAGACCCGGCCTGGAATCGAACCCGGGACCCTCTGAACCGAAGGCCAGTACGCTGACCGTTCAGCCAGCGAGTCGGACTCTAAACCGTTTATTTAAAAGCAAAGGAAAATATATTTATTAACACACACCGTTTTTACACGAATTACACGAAATACATTATTTTATTTGTAATTATATTGTTATTATTAATGCCTAAGATGCCGGGTTGTTGAATGGAACAACTGATATTAAAGCTGCCTCTGTGGATCAGCGGTAGAGTGTCGGCCTCCGAATCCCAAGATAGCGGGTTCAAACCCGGCAGAGGTAGTCGGATTTTTGAAGGGCGGAAAAAAGTCCATTCGACACTCCATGTCGTACGATGTCGGCATGTTAAAGATCTCCGGTGACACATTTGGTGTTTACCCGACAAAATTCATTAAATCTCAGCCATAGACGCCCAAGAGAGTTTCGGTTTACTCGGCCTGCCATCTAGTGGGGGCCTAGAGTAAAACGGAACGTCGAAATTGACGAACAGACAGTCAGATGGCGTCAAATTGAAATGTCTGCACACGGTAGCTGAGGCCATACGATTATTATTATTATTATTATTATTATTATTATTATTATTATTATTATTATTATTATTATTATTATTATTATTACTGATATTAAAACAATACAAAAGAAAATAGGGATCAGTTTATTGACTGAGAAGGACAATCTGCCACAATCATCGGCTCAAAGATGTTCCGAGATACTCTAGGTGACTTGACTCCAAGTTGTTGAAAAGCTCTGTCACCAGGCGAGTTGGCCGTGCGGTTGGGGGGCGCGCGGCTATGAGCTTGCATCCGGGAGATAGTGGGTTCGAATCCCACTGTCGGCAGCCCTGAAAATGGTTTTCCATGGTTTCCTATTTTCACACCAGGCAAATGCTGGGGCTGTACCTTAATTAAAGCCACGGCCGCTTCCTTCCAACTCCTAGGCATTTCCTATCCCATCGTCGCCATAAGACCTACCTGTGTCGGTGCGACGTAAAGCCACTAGACAAAAAAAAAGCTCTGTCTTGTAGTCGACAGCATCACCTGAATTACATGTCGTTTCGATAGGCTTATATACATTTGTAGAACACCGGGTAATTATGTAAACGTTTCTCATCGCACGCATACACACAGACAAACACTGACAGAACGAAAATAGCTTCGACATTAGGATGGGGAAAGGGCTAGGAGTTCGAAGTAAGCGGCTGTGGCCTTAATTAAGATACAGCCCCAACATTTTCCCGGTCAGAAAATGGGAAACCATCTTCTGGGCTGCCGACAGTGGGGTTCGAACCCACTATCTCCCGAATGCAAGCTCACAGCTGCACACCCATAACCTCATGGCCAACTCCCCGGTAAATAAATTATTAAAACGATTAAAATTAATATAAATAATTAATAAAAACGGGTATTTACATGTATAAATATTCATCCAACATTACAAAAAGTAATAATAAGTAATGTTATTTGATTTACGTCCCACTAACTACGTTTACGGTTTTCGGAGACGCCGAGGCGCCGGAATTTAGCCCCGCAGGATTTCCTTTACGTGCCAGTAAATCTACCGACACGAGGCTGACGTAATTGAGTACCTTCAAATACCACCGGACTGAGCCGGGATCGAACCTGCCTGGTTGGGATCAGAAGGACAGCGCCTCAACCATCTGAGCCACTCAGCCCGGCAAATTAAGCAAAGTCATCTACGTACAGGCCATGAAGGCCCCTGGAGGGGTGGAAGGTAAAGACTTCCAATATACGTAACATCAGCACTCGGTGGGGTAGAGTTGAAAGTTCTAAGCCCGACCATCTGTGCCCCCACCCCCAGGAATTAACTTCGTACTCATTTTTGGTGTAGGCTGAGTGAACCTCAAGATCATACGCACCTCCGGAAGTGGAAATCCACTTTCTTAAATTTTTCGACTTCCTGGTGGGGAATCGAACCCACGTCTTTCCGGGTGAACTGAGCACGCCTTTACCTCCGTGGGCAGGCAGACCCTCATCGAATAGTACCGGTACGCCTATGTTGAAAATTTCTGATGTCTGCGTGCCGTAATTAGACTGGGTTTTTCGGTCATAACTCTCCAAAGAAAGCGAAAATGAAAAATCCGGCTTCGAGGTGCATTCGGACCCCCTTCCATCTACCTATGTTCAAAATTTCAGATCTCTGCGTCCTGTAGATTTGTCTGGGCATCGCACACACACATACACTTCATTTTATTATTATTATTATTATTATTATTATTATTATTATTATTATTATTATTATTATTATTGTATAACACCCCTACTTCCCTCCCTATACTAACATACGGGCTCTACAAATGCAATAGAATTGTGCCCACTACTGTTCTAGAACTATCAAGGAATGTGCGCTGTAGAGAAGTTAAACAATACAGTAACTCTACGGCACGACCTCAGTCTGACAGGAACAACACCCAGAAATGTCCCCTTTCTTTGTGAAGGCTGGCTTACTGCAACTCGTGCCTAGTTCACGGTCTGCAGTTATCAGGAGTTACTCAACTCTACTAGTTGCAGCTAGTGGTACGTCGTAAATAACGTCACAGTCATGGACAAGTAGGTAACTATCTAGTCGATAGAAAACCAATACTAGACTCGACCTACACAAGCATTCTCATATTAAATAGGGCAGAACTTGGTTAATTCGAAGCTGAAGTGTCCTGAAAGAAAACTAAGAATATTATACATTACATTTAAAATTTCGAATTCAGAACGACCCCTACTTTTTTAGTGTTTTCTCGCGTTGCAAGACCCCGGACTTAGGCAGTTGGAGCAGAGCCTCCATGACTTCATGACGGCCCATGAGAACTCCTAGAATTTATGTTACTCTCGCTGCATTACGAAAGAGCGAGTAAGGGGACATTTCCTAATATCCAAAGTAGTTTGCACTCTAGCCTATCGAACATCCACAGCCTGTTTCCAGCACAAATATCTCATGAAATGACTGGGGTTTGAACTACGGAACTGAGACTCCAATTGAGCTTATTCGTCTACTAATGTCATCGCAAGCTTTCTCTCTCCACTGACATCTGGAACGTACCACTTAGTCGAGCAGCGAGTCTCGTTACTCCCAAGTCTTCCCAGCCCGAAGTTTGTAACATTTTCCCCAAAACTACTCGTTTGTCGGAAATCGTCCATAACAAATCTTGCCGTCTTCATTTGGATCTTTTTCCTTTCGGATCAATTAATTATAGTGATGGTTCCACACTGGAATCATACTCTAATTGGGGTCTTACCACTGAATTATATGCCCTCTTCGTTAGTCTTACTTTTTACCCCGTTATCAGCACATCATCGTCTGCTGGCCATCTCACAACTTCGTCGAAGTTTTTATTTTTTTGTTGTCCTTCACAATCCTCTAACATATTTATTACTTTATGCTGTATAACATCATCAACAAAAAGCTTTAACTGTGATTCCAATTATTTCCTCATATCATTTATATAAGTAATGAAATATAACCGAGCTCGATAGCTGCAGTCGCTTAACTGCGGCCAGTATCCAGTAATCGGGAGATAGTGGGTTCGAGCCCCACTGTCGGCAGCCCTGAAGATGGTTTTCCGTGGTTTCCCATTTCCACACCAGGCAAATGCCGGGTCTGTACCTTAATTAAGGCCACGGCCGCTTCCTTCCAATTCCTAGGCCTTTCCTATCCCATCGTCGCCGTAAGACATATCTGTGTCGGTGCGACGTAAAGCAAAATAGCAAATATATATATAAAGGTCCAATAACTGGCCCTTGCGGGACACCCCGCTCTTAATCATTACTGGATCAGATAATACTTCACATACTCTAATTCTCTGAGTTCTGTTTTCTAGATATGTAGTCACTCAATAACTCAGTCCTTTGTCCAGTCCAATTACCTTCATTCCCATCAGTAGTCCCCCATGATCTAACCTATCAAAAGCCTCGGATGGGGCAATAGCAATACAGTATATTTAACATACTGACCTAAAATATGTGCTACATCTTGCTGGAATCATGTGTGTTGAGCCGCACTGGATTAACCTTTCCTAAGCTCGAACTTCCTCGTAATATATTCTCAACCAGTGGAAAGGTATTTGAGAATGCAGGCCTATGATAAAATAAAGAAGGAAAGAAATAACGAAAAAAGAATAGAAACCACTTTCTCCTTTGCGAAAATCAAATGACTATAAATATGTCTCTCAGCCATGGACATCCATCGACGGCTGCTAATTTCAGTTGGCCATCACCCATAAGACATGGACTGCACGGTTGCTAGGTAACACTATCTGGCCATCCATCCATACTTCACAACACAGTCTGTACGATTGCTAGGGTTACACTTCCATCACGCGAAGTTTCGAAACGCAAATTTTCTCATGACAGCCAGCCATAAGGCGTATTTATTGCAAACCCAGAAGTTGTGTGCAAGTGGGTTGAGGTATGTCCAAATGGTTTGAAACAAAGAGAGGAGTACAGAAAGGCAGTGCTTTGTCATGCCTCCCTTTTATTACGGTGATGGATGCCATAACCAAGGCACTTAAAAGGAAAGGGGTAGCAGGACTTACAAGCTTTCGTGTTGACAGACTGCGTGGTGATCTGCGGTGAGACCGGAAATGATGTGGAGGAAAGGCTGAAGAAATGGAGTCAAGGGTTTCACCGCCATGATTTAAATATCAGCAAGGCTAAGACGGTAGTAATGAAGATACAGAGGGGAGACGATGTACTGTGCCATATCATATATGCCCCAAAACATCAATTATATAATATGTTGTAATATTTTGCAGTTCATATTCGAAGGGAGTCATGATGCGACCTAGAAGTTGCGTAATGCAGTATTCCGTCATCGGGTGACATCAGTAATAGCTTCTTATCTAAGCATAGCAACAGTGAAAATGTCGAGTACTCCGTATGAGTCACTCGGGGATGCACGAGAGTGTTTGAGAGCGGCCGATTATAAAAGAACCAATTACAGCCCTGGAAGCGATATGGCAGAATGAAGGGATTTACAAAACAAATTAAGTCAGTCTTACCAACTTCTAAATTTACAGTGCTGTACTACTCTTTATTTTATCAGGCAATTTGTTATAAAGCTAGACTCCACGGTTTAAATATAAAATAGAAGCCAGTTAAACATTAAAAGAACTACCTGTAGACAGTTGCAATACTTAATTTGAATTAATAAAGTAATCAACATATTTTTATTGAATCAGCGCTTTGCAGAGTAGTGGGTGAGCAGCAACGTCATCGCGTCAGTGGAATCCCCTAAGACATGACTAATACCGGGAGCTTGGTGTATATAGTAGCCTCTGGAAATGGAAAGTCACTCTGCTTTTGAAGTGTGAACCGCGCGGGTCGGTGTTTTTGATATTAAGCCAGTGGTATAGGAAAGTAACTTTTTTTTAAGTGACCAGTGTGAACATATGAGTAGTAGATTTGTGAAGCTGAAACGTTTTTCTTTCTGAAAATATGCATTACATGAATGCAAGTGTTAGATTGCAGTTACGAGTGTGCATAGTATATTAACAGAGCAATTACCTTTGCTATATAAAATATATCAGGTGTCACGTATGTCAAAGTGCGGTGGTGACACGGGATTATATCAATAAAACGATAGTTACTGTCGAAATTTCCGTACCCGTGTATGTGTAATTTGCATATGATTTGTGCAAATACCGTGTCCGGTACGCGTTCGGTTTCGCGAAGAACTGGTACGAACCGTCGTTATCGTATCGGTACAATTAAATGGTGTGTGCGAAGCACTATTTCTACATAATGAAGAGAGAAGAAAAGACTTGCAGAGTATTTGATAACGCCATGCAGTTTGGTGCAATAATGGCGTAATTTGCTGGACGCTGTGGCCTGAAATCATGAAGAAACTGAGACGCTACCAGTTAAGTTCATTTTTAATTATAGGCATGCTTAGATAGAAGGAATTAGGCTAATTCGATCCCAGTGTAATGTAATGTAAATGTAAATGTCAGTCTTGTTGTGACTGAGCTATGTTGTATTTTTATAGATTAGTGTCATGTTTCAGGGAAATGCATGTTTGGAACCCTGATTTTTATATTTTACTTTATTACCTTTTTATAAGATGGGAAAGAGGGAAATGATTAGGTGTAGATGAGGATATATATGTCTAAAGGTAACTGTGTATTCCATTTTGGTATAAGATGTAGACTCTTTTAGTATGAAGGCTACACAGCCTAAAGTTTGGTCTGGGAATAAAATTTAGCAAGGTATTTTTTTCCTGCATGTAGCACGTTTATAGGAATACATGGCAGTGATGACCAACGTATACGTGCACCGTCGAACTAATATCTTCTAGATCCGCAGAGAGAACTAGCTAATTGGTATTGAGTTATGTTTTTACGAGAAAAAGGCAAGATTAGCCTGTAACTGAGATTACTATATGTGAATATCGGAAAGATATAATGGTGTCAGCTGCATGGAAAAAGAGAGGTTTGATTTGCCTCAAGTGTTCATTATGATTGTGAGAATCGAACTCACGGACCCCAAAGTGTTAGGCCAGATGTGTTGAGTATCATATCTGCAAGCCGTGTTATATTGGAATATGTAGTTAAGGCCATAGGAATGTGTATGGGTCCCATTGTTTGAGTTTGAGGCCTTGTATTAATTAAATGAACAGAGAAGTGAATGGCAGCGTAATTTATGTTTTCAAACATATTAGAATTTCTCAGGCAAGATTTACCAAACCAATTAGTTAGAGTCTTTTCTGGCGAAGTAAGATGTTTCATAGCAGGCGCATAGAAGTGTTCCGTGATTTATATTACAGCGTGCTAGTTAAAGATCAACAGACGGAAGGCTGAGCCTGGAGTTCGACGTTCTTTTTATATGAAGGAGTCTAGTATCTTATTGTTTATATTTCAGATATTGAATACACAGATGATATTATTTTTTTTATTGCATGTCATTACAGGTTTCTCCGAGAGTGTTTTTTTTGTATTAATTTGTGTTACTTGGATTGTTGTTGATTATGTCATGGCCAGCGTTGAAAAAGATTTGTTCTTAAATATGAGTCCGAAACTCATTCTATTGGGAAGCAGGCTTCTAAGCCATCCAATTTATAACAGAACGGTCTGTTAAGTAAATTCAGTGTAGATGTAAGCTAAGGTCCCTGAAATATTGATTTGATGAAAAGTGATGTATATATATAGTTTTATTATGGATCGGATTTAGCATAATTTTATTCTGTCGCGGTATGTCCTGTAATTATAATTTAAATGATATCCGTCAGGATGCGTTAAAATGAATTTAACTGCGTAGGTCGAAGCGAAGTGTGAATTTCTTCCCCAGGTCGTTGCGTTGATTTTGTAAATGTTTTCATTTTGAAACGGGACATTGCCCGTCCTTTATATTTGTTGTAAATTTATGTTAATTATGTGCTCGGCACATATTAAATTTTTTTTGGCATTTATTTGAGCCATATTTTAATTATTTTTTGTTTATCTCGAATTTCAATAATGTTTAATAGTCAATAAATCCATCTTACCCCTTTATTTTGTATTTTATTTCGGAAATATGATACTGTTTCCCGTTCATATACCCATGGTATTTATTTTATCCTGAGATTTTTAATTTATTTTAGCCCGATCAACTTTTAAGAACCGAACACGCAGCTCTCCGATTGGCGCCGGTGGACTGTATTTCAGACGGGAACGGTACATATTTATCTTATGGCTTCCGCATGTGGGGCGGATTATCATGTTGATTGGGTAAGCTCCATAGCCAGGATAGCGCATTGTTGTCGCCCATTATCATTGCTATGTCCGGATATTATTATTCAGGAACGGAGTAGTATATTATTTAAATTTGTGTTGTTAACCCTGAATGTGCGATTTAATATTTAATGTAGGCAGACGTTATATATTTTTGTTAAGGCTATTATATGGATATTGAAACCATGAATAGTGAAAAACGTCGCACCTATTTGGAGCCAACAGAATGATGCTCTTCGCACACATAGCAAGTTGTTATATAGGCCTTTATAGGATTTTGGAATTCGAAATTTTGGGAATGTCCATAATGGATACCTGAGCTTTTATATTTATAAATTTAGAGAGGTAGAGATAATTTCGAATGGGCGCATGATAGATGATGAAGTCTGAGATTCTTATTCGATACCCAGACGGAGTCATGTGAACTGGCAACCTAACGTAGTAGACAGTTGAGTCTAAGGTCCTGTGTTCAATATTACTAGTTGGTATGAGAATACAAGAAGTCAAAATATATTTAGAAAAAAATTAGTAATTACTGAATATATTAAATTACGTTGGGAAAATATCGGCATTTATATTTTTTATATGGTAGATATCGTGCATAGAATATGATAGCCGATGAGAAAGGCATGTCAAATATTGAATGATTCCATTGGAATTCGTGAACAATAAAATGATTTCACGTGAGGCAGATGCTGTTATATCCTTCAGATATAATTGATCGTAGACATAGCTTGAATAATTTGTTTGTATAGCAAATTTTAAATAGCCAGTGCGTTGGTAGTTTTGTTATTTAGATTCAGTCAGGGACACGAGATAGCCTCAATCTCGGATGGAAAGGATAACTATAGTGGCATTGTTATTGAAGGTTGAAGGTGTATGGACCATTGTAACGGGAAATATCATCCTTTTGCTGGAGATAATATGCAAATATAGTTAGGCATTGTTGTCTAATGCATAGTTTTGAGCCCATATTAGGAAAAGCCTATATTTATTTAAAATATTTCGGGCTATGGATTAAATTATTTTTTTTAATACTTGAATACGCGTGGATTTTATTTTGATGACGCGTGATGAAAACATTATTGACATTCGGTAGGTAGTTTCTGCATGGCGTATTGTGAAGCCATATTGTTTGTTTTCCTTGAGTAACGTAAATCGCAGAAACTGATGAAATTAATTTATAAAACCTGGGGAACGCACTTAAAGTTTTCGGAAGTGATTCTAGGCCGCGTAGTCGTATTTGATTTGGTATTATGGCAGTAACCTTAGCTGACCTGTTGGCTAAGATGGACTTGGCGGAGAAAGAGGCGAAGGAGCGTGAGCAAGCAGCTGAACAGCGTGAACAAGAGGCGCAGAAACGCGAACAGGAGCGTATGCAACAAATTAAGGAGAAAATAGACTTTGTGAATGCGGAAGTAGATAGAAGCATGACAGGGATCATGGAGGCAATGGAGTTAGCAGCGGTTGAAGGTGAGAAACGTGAACAGGAGCGTATGCGGCAGATTACGGAGAAAATAGACTTGGTGACTGCAGAAGCAGAAAAACGTGAGCAGGAGGCGATAAATCGTGAACTGAAAAACATTAATGAACTTACTGATAAAATATCAGAGGGGAATTGTAAACTGGAGGAAAAGATTGATCATGTTCAAAAGTGCTGTCAGGAAGGGATGATACGTTTAGAGAAGCGTATGGATGATATAGAGAATAGAAATGAGGAACAGGTAGATCGGATTAGAAAAACCGTTGAGGAGTTAACTGGCAAAATAACAGATGGAGCCGTAAAGACTGAAAAGCAATTGGAGGAAATGACAAATAGCTTAGAGGAGGCGCGAACTGAGATAGGCAAGAATCGAAGCGCGATCGACCACTTAAGCGAGGCTACAGAAGAAAGATTTTCTAATATTACGGAGGAAATTAGTGCCCAGATAGCCGAAGTACAACGGAAGAATGCGGATCAGTTGGAAGCGAAGTTAGGTGAAAAACAACGGGAAACTGAGTCGAAGATGAGGACGATGGAAAAGGAATTGAGAAAAGAGGTTGTAGATCAAATTGCAGGCAAGGGTGAAGAGATCAAGAAGATGATTTTGGTAGATAGAGAGAATGCTAGAGTCAATATACAAGAAGTAGGTGCAAATATTGAGGCATGGGCTGATCTTCGCAGAAGAATGCGAATAAGTTGATATCTGTGGAAAAGGAAGTACAGTATTTGAAGGATAAAATAGAATTACTTGATCTAAGAACAAATAAGGAGATGGATAAACTGAAGTGTTCAATGCAGAATGATAGTATTGAAAGAGAAGCGAGTCAAGCTAGTGAACCAGCTCTACTTAGCGATCTGTTGAATTTACCAAGACCGGAAGAAAAATCATCTACGCCAAGAGAGACGAATGGAGGCCAAATTTATGACATATTTCGTACATCTTCAGAAGATAAACCCCGTAAATTTAGTGGACTAGATGATAGAACACCAAGGGCATTTCTTCGAGAGATAGAAGATTATATGACAGATGCGAAGGTACCAGCTGATAGAAGATTACGTACAATTAGCAAATTCTTATCTGATTCGGCTTTAGAATGGATGATGGCATTCCAATATACATTCAGTACGTATGAGGAATTTAAGGTAGCATTCTTAAAAAAATTCTGGGATGTATCTATACAGCAGTCATTACGTATGGAGCTTTATTCAAAAAAATATCCTGCTACTATTCCAACAAGGTTTGCGAATTATTTTATTTCCCAAATTATCAAATTCAGAGATTTGGACACACCACCTTCCGAATCCGAGATGATCGTAGCGATATCTAGACAATTACCGTTGGAAGTGCAGAGAACTCTAATAGCAGCAAATGTTAGAACAGCGACTGAGGCGGAATTGACTTTACGTCAGTTGGATTTAACTTCTACACAAAATCAACCAAGGATCAGACATTCGGAGGCTTTACATACGATTGATTTAACGGAAGATAGAAGTCCACCACCTAAGATGAGGAAGGGAGGTCGAGTGCAAAGTTCAGGAACGCAGACGATATCACAGCAAGCTAGACCAGTTGAAAATGAGCAATCACGGAGAGGTGAATGGAATTTCAATAATTATCCAGATGATAGAAGAGGACAAGGATATACCCACGATAGGAATGATAATAGAGGAAATAATTATTCATATGGAAGGAATGGACGAACATTTAGATATCGGCATAGAGGTTATGCAGGTCAGCGGCGACCTTACAATAGATGGGAGAATAGAAGGAATGTGGATTTTCGGAATGATTTCAGACAAAGATCTGATTATCAACAAAGGAATGCTGAGTCGCAGAGATACGTGACGGAGTTGAGAAGTAAACGACAGGACGGAGATCAATGGCAACAGGCCATACAGGGAAACACGAGTGGCCAAAACCATGGTGCAGAGAGCAATGCTTACCGCGAATTCCGGGAAGCAGAACAAATTAAAGGATTGAATCCACATGCATCAGATTTCAATACGAGGGACAATGGGGCTAAAAAAAAGCTCAATACTAGTATGCGGAGATAGTCTGAAGAAAGCAAGTAATACGGATGATGGCAGATGGGTAATAGTTTCGGTGGATAGTTGGGTGATTCAGCCTGAGGATTTGTTAGAAGAAAATGAAAAATTAAGTCAAAATTGCTTAAGGAAATTACCAGTGATTTATGTCAGAGTAGGAGGAATGAGAGTTCGAGTTTTGGTGGATACCGGCGCTACTATCAGTGTTGTTTCTCAAACGCTGATAAACGAATTAAAGACCAGGGTAAAAGTTCCTACAATACCCATTTCAAGATTAAAAGTTCGTGGAATTGTACCCGACAAAACTACTATTTGTAAAGAACAAGCCTTATTAGATCTAGAAATTGGGAATTCAACAGTATCACATCCTTGCGTTATCCTACCGCGCATGGAATATAACTTAATTTTGGGTGCTGACTTTTTAGGAACTTACAATGCTGTGATTGACATGGGGTCAAATACGTTAATTTTTCGGATGGAAGATCAAAATGAAAATTTGCAGTTAAATCAAGCAGAGGAAGAGTTTGGCGAAGAGCAGATATGGACAACAGTTGTGGACGAAGGAAAGGAAGTGGATGATTTCCCGGTAAATTGGATTTCAAATTGTGAAGAACTTAAGGAAAACTTTGAAATTATGTTAGCTAATTTAGAAGAGGATGATGAAGAAGCAAAATTTAATCAATTATTACCGACTAAAGTAGCGGAATCACCAGTAGATGATGAGCATCGGGGAAAGCTACGGGAAATACTAGTTAAACATAAGACAGTTTTTGGTTCAAAACCCGGTAGAATACCAAATTTTGAGTATAAGATTGTAGTAAATAACTGGGAACCTTTTAAACAACGCCCATATCCTGTACCGGAAAAGCTTTTTCCTCAGGTGAAAGAAATTATTGATGCAATGGAAAGGAACGGCATTATAACCAAAGCACCTAGTCCGTTTCTCAATCCAATTTTGGCAGTACCAAAGGCAAATGGGTCTATTAGGGTGTGTCTTGATGCACGAGCCATCAATAAACGCTTAGTCCCAGAGTACGTGCAGGCTCCACCGATTAAAGACTTGTTGAAGAAGTTTGGAGGAATGGAGTATTTCGGAACCGTAGATCTGACGTCATCATTTCATCATATTGTTTTAGATCCGAGTACGAGTATGCTGACTGGTTTTATGTTTGACAATCAGACATATATTTTCCAGAGATTACCCTTTGGTCTGGCTAATTCAAGTTCAGTATTGATCAGAGCTTTAGAGAATAATTTAAGTCCAGCAGTTAAAGAATTTACAGTAAAATACATAGATGATATCATATTTTGCTCCAAGACATTAGAAGAACATTTGAAGAAAATTGATTTGTTACTTGAAGATTTGAATAGAAGTAATTTTAAAGTGAATTTTGAAAAATCTCACTTTTGTCAAAGAAGTACTTTGTTTCTTGGCCATGTCATTGATGGAGAAGGGGTTAGGCCAAATCCTGTCAAAGTTTCAGCAGTACAAAATTTTCCTAAGCCAACTCGAATCAAACATATTCGTCAGTTCTTAGGCCTATGCCAATTCTTTGCAGATCATTGTATATCATATACAGATACAGTTGCTCCATTGCAAGAATTATTAAAGACCAATAATCGTTGGAAATGGACTGAGATTCATGATGAAGCTTTTCGTAAAACCAAAGAGATGCTAGCTAATGCTGTCAAATTAGGATATCCACAATACGACAGGCGGTTTATTATCCAGACAGATGCGTCAAGTGTAGGTATTGGAGCGATTTTATACCAGGAGACACCGGAAAAGGAACAGAAGACGACGTATCTTGCATTTATGAGCCGAAAACTCAGATCTCATGAGTTGAAATGGACGACCACGGAGTTAGAGATGTTATCCATTGTTGTAGCTTTAACTCAATGGCGTAAATATATGTACGGATTCCCGATTACTATCCGTACTGATCATAAGGCTCTGACGTTCATACAGAAAGCAAATGTGGGTAGCGATCGAATTTGTAGATGGTCATTATTTATTCAACAGTTTGACCTAACATTTGAGCATTGTCCTGGTAAGCTCAATGTTGTGGCGGATGCACTCAGTAGGAACCCGAACCCAGATAAAATCACAATTAATCTTACAGTTTTGGATGATGGAGATCAAGCCGTTATTAATCGTTTACGAGAAATGAGGCAAGAACAGGAGAATTATCCACCTACACGTCTTATGTTGGATTATTTTAGTAAGCAGATTGAACCCGGTACCGCGAGATTCAAGGAAGCTGAGAAGAAAGCAACATCATTTCATTTATTCAATAATCTTCTACATAAATTTATTGATGAAGATCATACAAAATTTAGAATTGTAATTCCACCAATACTTCAGGTTGATTTAATATGGTTGTCACATCATATGACTGGTCACGCAGGGATTGAGAAGGTGACGGCAGTTCTTCAGGAGACATTCATATGGCCAAGAATGAGACGAATGGTACAACAGGTCATTCGTACTTGCGATAAATGTCAGCGAGTAAAACCAAATACATTTTTACTGAAGCAGTCACCGAAGCCCATTTTGCCTAACGAACCCCGACAGCTGTTCGCAATTGATTATTTCGGTCCCCTTCCAACTAGTCGTCGTGGAGTTAAACATATATTAGTATGTCTTGATGTGTTTACAAAATTTGTAACTCTGTGTCCTGTACAGAAGGCAAACACGAGATCAGCCTTGTACCAGATTAAAAACAAAATTATAACTAAGATGGGTACTCCTCAGAAGATATTAAGTGACCATGGGCCACAGTTTACTTCGCCTGCATTCAAGCGTGAACTTGAGAAATTAGGGATTCAGCATGTACTTAGTTCAGTACGACATCCAGAATCCAATCCTAGTGAAAGAATCATGAGGGAGATTTCAAAATATTGTAGATTGTTCATATCTAAGGAGCATTGGAAATGGTTGGATGTAATACCGATTATTACTGATAGTATTAATTCGACACGTCATGAATCTACAGGCCAAATTCCTATGGTTTTGCATTTGAATGAATACCCAAATAGACCGTGGCATAATGTTATTCCGTGTCCGGTAGATCCAAAGCCATCACTTGAATTATGTGTAAGAGAGACAGCAGAAAAAATGAAAAGTCAGGCAGAGAAGAGGGCGCGCAGAACCAGAGGGAAACGTTTTCATCGTCCTTTGCGCATAGGAGAATTGGTATTGGTAAAGCGACCTGCTAGTTCTGATGCCCCGGCACGCTTTTACCATAAGTTTGCAGAGCTCTGTGTTGGACCTTTTCGTATTGTTCATGATTATGGCAATAACTCTTATCGTGTACGTAACATGGATGGAACAATGGAGAAGACATTCAACGCTTCTAATTTAAAACTTTATTACCCACCTGGTCAGATCCGTATTGATGAAGTACAAGAAGATGATGACTTAGGAGATGACGAAGATGATGATGACATTGACGAAGAAGATGACCCAGTAGAAGAAGATGTGGACCAAGAAGACGAAGAAGAAGCTACAGAGAATGTAAACATGGCAAATATAGAAGACACAGACCCATTACCAGCAGAAAATTGTCATCAATGTGACGGAAATGAACGCAAGTTTCAAGCTCTTTTGGAAATATTTTTTGAAGCTCAGAAAGAGAAGGAGAGATTGCTAGCTGAACGTGAAATATCATTATCCGGGAGAATAACTGAAATGGAGCCATAGTAGTGAATCATAAAAATAAAAAAAATACGTTTTCACATATTTTTTTACGGGGTATGGGGTGAATGTGCCATATCATATATGCCCCAAAACATCAATTATATAATATGTTGTAATATTTTGCAGTTCATATTCGAAGGGAGTCATGATGCGACCTAGAAGTTGCGTAATGCAGTATTCCGTCATCGGGTGACATCAGTAATAGCTTCTTATCTAAGCATAGCAACAGTGAAAATGTCGAGTACTCCGTATGAGTCACTCGGGGATGCACGAGAGTGTTTGAGAGCGGCCGATTATAAAAGAACCAATTACAGCCCTGGAAGCGATATGGCAGAATGAAGGGATTTACAAAACAAATTAAGTCAGTCTTACCAACTTCTAAATTTACAGTGCTGTACTACTCTTTATTTTATCAGGCAATTTGTTATAAAGCTAGACTCCACGGTTTAAATATAAAATAGAAGCCAGTTAAACATTAAAAGAACTACCTGTAGACAGTTGCAATACTTAATTTGAATTAATAAAGTAATCAACATATTTTTATTGAATCAGCGCTTTGCAGAGTAGTGGGTGAGCAGCAACGTCATCGCGTCAGTGGAATCCCCTAAGACATGACTAATACCGGGAGCTTGGTGTATATAGTAGCCTCTGGAAATGGAAAGTCACTCTGCTTTTGAAGTGTGAACCGCGCGGGTCGGTGTTTTTGATATTAAGCCAGTGGTATAGGAAAGTAACTTTTTTTTAAGTGACCAGTGTGAACATATGAGTAGTAGATTTGTGAAGCTGAAACGTTTTTCTTTCTGAAAATATGCATTACATGAATGCAAGTGTTAGATTGCAGTTACGAGTGTGCATAGTATATTAACAGAGCAATTACCTTTGCTATATAAAATATATCAGGTGTCACGTATGTCAAAGTGCGGTGGTGACACGGGATTATATCAATAAAACGATAGTTACTGTCGAAATTTCCGTACCCGTGTATGTGTAATTTGCATATGATTTGTGCAAATACCGTGTCCGGTACGCGTTCGGTTTCGCGAAGAACTGGTACGAACCGTCGTTATCGTATCGGTACAATTAAATGGTGTGTGCGAAGCACTATTTCTACATAATGAAGAGAGAAGAAAAGACTTGCAGAGTATTTGATAACGCCATGCAGTTTGGTGCAATAATGGCGTAATTTGCTGGACGCTGTGGCCTGAAATCATGAAGAAACTGAGACGCTACCAGTTAAGTTCATTTTTAATTATAGGCATGCTTAGATAGAAGGAATTAGGCTAATTCGATCCCAGTGTAATGTAATGTAAATGTAAATGTCAGTCTTGTTGTGACTGAGCTATGTTGTATTTTTATAGATTAGTGTCATGTTTCAGGGAAATGCATGTTTGGAACCCTGATTTTTATATTTTACTTTATTACCTTTTTATAAGATGGGAAAGAGGGAAATGATTAGGTGTAGATGAGGATATATATGTCTAAAGGTAACTGTGTATTCCATTTTGGTATAAGATGTAGACTCTTTTAGTATGAAGGCTACACAGCCTAAAGTTTGGTCTGGGAATAAAATTTAGCAAGGTATTTTTTTTCCTGCATGTAGCACGTTTATAGGAATACATGGCAGTGATGACCAACGTATACGTGCACCGTCGAACTAATATCTTCTAGATCCGCAGAGAGAACTAGCTAATTGGTATTGAGTTATGTTTTTACGAGAAAAAGGCAAGATTAGCCTGTAACTGAGATTACTATATGTGAATATCGGAAAGATATAATGGTGTCAGCTGCATGGAAAAAGAGAGGTTTGATTTGCCTCAAGTGTTCATTATGATTGTGAGAATCGAACTCACGGACCCCAAAGTGTTAGGCCAGATGTGTTGAGTATCATATCTGCAAGCCGTGTTATATTGGAATATGTAGTTAAGGCCATAGGAATGTGTATGGGTCCCATTGTTTGAGTTTGAGGCCTTGTATTAATTAAATGAACAGAGAAGTGAATGGCAGCGTAATTTATGTTTTCAAACATATTAGAATTTCTCAGGCAAGATTTACCAAACCAATTAGTTAGAGTCTTTTCTGGCGAAGTAAGATGTTTCATAGCAGGCGCATAGAAGTGTTCCGTGATTTATATTACAGCGTGCTAGTTAAAGATCAACAGACGGAAGGCTGAGCCTGGAGTTCGGCGTTCTTTTTATATGAAGGAGTCTAGTATCTTATTGTTTATATTTCAGATATTGAATACACAGATGATATTATTTTTTTTATTGCATGTCATTACAGGTTTCTCCGAGAGTGTTTTTTTTGTATTAATTTGTGTTACTTGGATTGTTGTTGATTATGTCATGGCCAGCGTTGAAAAAGATTTGTTCTTAAATATGAGTCCGAAACTCATTCTATTGGGAAGCAGGCTTCTAAGCCATCCAATTTATAACAGAACGGTCTGTTAAGTAAATTCAGTGTAGATGTAAGCTAAGGTCCCTGAAATATTGATTTGATGAAAAGTGATGTATATATATAGTTTTATTATGGATCGGATTTAGCATAATTTTATTCTGTCGCGGTATGTCCTGTAATTATAATTTAAATGATATCCGTCAGGATGCGTTAAAATGAATTTAACTGCGTAGGTCGAAGCGAAGTGTGAATTTCTTCCCCAGGTCGTTGCGTTGATTTTGTAAATGTTTTCATTTTGAAACGGGACATTGCCCGTCCTTTATATTTGTTGTAAATTTATGTTAATTATGTGCTCGGCACATATTAAATTTTTTTTGGCATTTATTTGAGCCATATTTTAATTATTTTTTGTTTATCTCGAATTTCAATAATGTTTAATAGTCAATAAATCCATCTTACCCCTTTATTTTGTATTTTATTTCGGAAATATGATACTGTTTCCCGTTCATATACCCATGGTATTTATTTTATCCTGAGATTTTTAATTTATTTTAGCCCGATCAACTTTTAAGAACCGAACACGCAGCTCTCCGATTGGCGCCGGTGGACTGTATTTCAGACGGGAACGGTACAGTACCACGAATTATTCTAAATGTCACCAACCTCAGCAGTGTTCCAAAGTTCAAGTAATTGGATAGTTTCGTAGTACCAAAAGACAACGAGGTGGGCAATCGAATTAGCAAGGCAAAACAATTGCACAACCAAGTAAGACGATTTGCTTTACGTCGCACTGATACAGATAGATTTTATGGCGATGATGGCATAGGAAAGGGCTAGGAGTGGGAAGGAAGCGGCCGTGACCTTAATTAAGGTGTCATGCAAAAATTTAAAATACGGAAAATCATCATCAGAGCTGCTGACAGTGCGGTTCTGATGATGATGATGATGATTTGTTGTTTAAAGGGGCCTAACATCGAGGTCATCGGCCCCTAATGGTACGAAATGAGACGAAATGAGATGACAAATTAAAAGTCCAAAATCCTTCACTGACCATAATTCAAGGCGTGAGGACGAAGAATGAATGGACGGATTGATATGAAGTTAAAACAATCAGTGGACCCGACCCACAGTACCTCACATGCACGGAAGCTGGCACAAAACTATAGTAGTACGGACCAAGGGACTGCTTCTATAGCACGATTCTGAATCGATTAGAATACGCTCGCTCTCGAAACAGGTCCAAAATCCTGGTCATCGGCCCTCATAATGGTGTTTATCGCTAGAAAAGTAGAACCATGGTATTTACCATATTGCGGTACTAATCAAGAGTAGCGTAGACTCGCGGTATTCCATACATTATGGTACGACTCACAGGTAATGAAATTCGCACATGTATTACAGACCAAATGTGTTTCGCACATTGCGGCGCCCTTGACAGGCAACGCAAAACCTATGGTGTCCATCACCTAAGTGTACTAACCACAGGGACTCGTACCATCCCGTGATGTTCCTTATACAGTGGGTACTAATCATAGGCAAGCCAGAACCATGGGTTCCTTCATCCCATGGGGTCGCTCATATAGTGCTACCAATCACAGGTACTGTAAAAGCCGCCGTGCCCACGTTAGCTACTAATCACAAAACTATTTGGTACCCAACATAGTGGTACTACTCGCAAGTAAAGGCGACCTATGGTGTTCCCCGCGTGTTGGTACTAATCACAAGTAGTTTCATGGTTCTAATTTTATCATCCCTTAGTCGCCCCTTTTAGTTGCCTCTTACGACAGACAGAGGATACCGTGGGTGTATTCTTCGTCTGCGTCTCCAACCCACAAGGGGTAGATAAAAAGAAAAGAGAAAAAAATAGTGATCCGTCACTTCGAAAAATGAAGAAACGGACAAAGAAAGGCAAGGGCCACGAAGGGCGTGAAAATGAAAGACTCCCCAGGCCTCGGATACTCTAATACCACCCGTGTCGGAAAAGAACAAGAGTTGACCAAGGGAGGTCGGACAGGATAGACGAAAGTGAAGAGCCTGGCACAAGTAAGTAGAAGCAGTATCAGGACTCAGCTAAGAGCCCCGTGGTCGCCAATTCACACTGCCAAGTTGAGAGCATCTTGGACCCCTTTTAGTCGCCTATTACGACAGGCAGGGGATACTGTGGGTGTATTCTTCATCTGGGCACCCCACCCACAGGAAGTAAGTGTGTTACAGTGACACCTGTTGAATCTCACGGTGTGCTGCTGATTTCTCGGCATGGTTCTCAAGCCTGTCTTATGCTACGTACAGATTTAGCGATCTGATTGGTAAACTTTAGTAGCTGATAAAATTATAACGGCGTGAGGTATCCATTTTTTCTAATTATTAATCAGTATGTCCAACCCTCTTACATTCATACGAAGGGCGTACTATATTGTTTTACACTTTATTTGTCCTACCCAAATGAAGTACAGTACACAACAGTAGTTACGTCCACCTTCTCAAAATAATCTCCTTGTAACTGTTTGCACTTTCGCTATCGATGTGTCAGTCTCTCCAGACCTTCCTGAAACCATTTCTTTCGGAATGCTGCGTACCTATGCCTTGACAGCTGTGTCCAGTTCTGCAAAATCCGCAAAACGGCGATCACGCAGAGGTTTCTTCATGCTCCCGAACAGGTGATAATCACTTGGTGCCAAGTCGGGAGAGTATGGTGGGTGTGGCAGCACCGTGAATCCCATTTGATCAATGGCAGCGGTGGCCTCTCGGATCATCACCATTCACAAGCCTAGCCGTGAAGTCGACTGGATCTTGATCATGGCGTTGCAAAAGTTCTCTGCACACGTCCACACGCCTCTGATTTTCGTCTGCAGTCAAGACAGGTGCGTATGCTGCTACCAAACGGGAGAACTAGTTACACGTCACCACCTTCAAAAGCGATATGTGAACCAATATAGTAGCCCCTCGTATGCCCAGTTCAAGTTGCTCTCGACATCTCTGTAGGATCTATCAATCCGAATGAAGAGGAGTCAACTCATTGTTACTACGACAAAAAATACCTCAACCGACGTGTGGCTCCACCTGTCGCCAAGGGCTGCCAGGGTTTCTTGAGGCCGCCCCGAACATGGGGAACAGACGCCTTCTGCAGCCGCTCCTAACATGGAGTACAGACGCTGCACGGTGGTTTTCAGTGGCATTTCCTCCAATTGAGGGACCACCACCCTCCCAAAGGAGCTCCTCCGCCCAAAGCCGTTGGCTCCTTCAGGGTGTTAGGTTAATTCACGCCGCCAAACACTTGGCGTAGAGACGCTGGCTGCACTTAATTACTGTGGCAGGACGAAACCTGGCCAGCCAGACACTGGGCATGCACTCCGTAGTAGTGAAACCTCAGTTGCAAAGACTGCCCTTCACATGAACGTAGAGGGTCGCCGACCTTGAGGGCGACCTCAAACACACTGACTGGATAGGGTGAGAGACGTCATGCGCTTTACCAAACTCGGCCCTCGGGACGCTATCGATCGATTGGAGTGGAGGAAACATAGCAAGAAGGCAGACCCCAATGGTAACGGAGGGCATTTTGTGCATTTAATTTCAGAAAGAGTTTCATTTGGTACGATGATACGTTCTGCCCACGTGTGTTTCCCATGATTAATGTAAAAGTTGTATAAAATGAGTTCTATTCTATATTAATAAAGCAAAACGGTTTGGAGCGATCTATATATAAAGCGCTAACGCGTATGTTTCACAAAACGCAAGCTCTTAAACCAGAGGGAGTTAAAAGGTGCGGTTTGTACCACGATCTTCCAAATCATCTCAATAGTACAGCAAAAATATTTCAGTTCTTGAAAAGTCAACGGAAATATATTTATTTTCTGTAATTCACTTAACTACAAAGCCGCACCAAGATGATTTTTTTTTTTTTTTTTTTTTTGCTAGCTGCTTTACGTCGCACCGACACAGATAGGTCTTATGGCGACGATGGAACAGGAAAGTGCTAGGAGTGGGAAGGAAGCGGCCGTGGCCTTAATAAACGCACAGCTCCAACATTTGCCTGGTGTGAAAATGGGAAACCACGGAAAACCATTTTCAGCGCTGCTGACAGTGGGGTTCGAACCTACTATCTCCCGAATACTGGATACTAGCCGCACTTAAGCGACTGCAGCTATCGAGCTCGGTGCACCAAGATTTGGTTCGACCTTGATGATAGATTGTCGCTAGGTGACAGTGACTTTCTCTATATCATGACAGTCCGGTAAGAAATGCTGTACAGAATATAGGAGGATAGGGAAGCCTCCGTGGCTCAGGCGCCAGCACGCCGGCCTCTCACCTCTGGATACCGTGGTTCAAATCTCGGTCACTCCATGTGAGACTTGTGCTGGGAAAAGCGGAGGCAGGACAGGTTTCTTCCGGGTACTCCGCTTGTCCCTGTCATCTTTCATTCCAGCAACTCTCTCCATTAATATTTCATTCCATCTGTCAGTCATTTATCCCTGCCCCAGAGAAGTAAGACAGGCTTCGTCACCCGGCACATCTCCTATCCTCGCCGCTGGAAACATGCTGTGGATTTTCATTTTCCTATAGGAGGATGGGAACACGCCGCCATATTTTATGAAGTACCTTTCTTGCTAGGAGGTTCATGTAACTAGGCAACTCACTGTCTGTTACTTGGAAATAACAATCCAACATGCCGTGCTCGACATGTACTTCCATATAACTAGAAAACTCACTGCCGAGGAATCTGTTCATTTTCGCACCAGATGGAAAATCAAAGAATGTCACATATCCACTCGCGTTGCAGTGAACGCCATTTATCTAAGCCTATAGAAATAGCTTGATCAAATTAATAGACATGAGAATCTAAAAAATATAACATATTTACAGTAATTATAAGTAAATGTAATAAGAAATATATAAATAACAATACCAAAAGTAATGAATAAACATGTTAATAAAAGTAGAATTAATTTTTAGAAAAATTATTTATTGAGGTGTAGTAGCGCACGCCGGTTATCAACTAGTATATATATATAAAGGTGTAAAAAATAGACGTGAATGAATGAGACACTTCCAGGCATCTCTGGAACTTGTAACTTGGTACCAGAGAAGCTGATGACCTCAAGATCTCTAGAAAAATCAATTCGCAAAATTCCCTGAGGGGGCACGCTGGGGTTTGAAATTTGAGGAAGAGCATAAGAACGTAGTCGGTTATAATCCAAAGTGATAGCCTGTAGGTCTCGTGGGATTAAAATTTTCAGTAAAATCTTAATTTTAACCCACCCTCTCCCCCAAATTAATATGGCGGAACAATCTGCCAGATGAGCTAGAAAATTTAAATATGGAAACATTATAGCTTTTAGTCTCTAACCAACGGAAAAATTCCAAAATGTTTAAATTTTTCACTGTTTACCCCCGAAAAATATCGAAATATGGAGGCAATTTTAATGACGATTCAGACCTTCATTTCGAGGTATTTGATGGTTAAACGGTAAGTCGTATCACAAAACGGAGGGCACAATCGAAATCAGCATGAAGAGATCTAAAACATTTGTCGTGTGACATTTTGTCGTATCTCAGTCCCTTATATGTTATACGATTTTACATAAGTTTTCTCCTTTTTACACGTATATTTTATACTTTGGCACACTTATAGGAAAGATAGAGTCATCAAATTTTGCACGCACATTGACGCAACTGATGTCCATATTCGAGCCAAATTTCATGATTCTAGCTTCTCCATCTCCTGTGCAACTGGCATTAGTAGGGAGGGTCTACCATGTTAATGAATAATTCTCTTCCCGATTTGACTAGCAGAAGGCAAAGAAGCATGCAATTTTGTTCAAAACTCTCCTACCAATTGCGTCTGGCAGTAGGCAAGGGTGCCCCACATTATAAATAAATTTTCCTATTTAAAATATGACTGGCATTAGGCAAAGTGGCCTGCTATTTTAATCGAAACTCACCAACTCGAGTGTGACTGGCAGTAATCCGACTGGCTTTAGGAAACGGGGCCTGTCATAAATATAACAGAAAAATTCAATTTTGACTGGCAGTAGGGAAGGTGCCTGCCATTATAATGAAACCTCCTCAACTGGAATGTATCTGGAAGTAGGAGAGGGTGCCAGCCACTGTAAAGAAAACCCCCCACATCGATTGCAACCGGCAGTAGGCAAGGGGTCCTGCTGTTATCATCACGAATCCACATCTCGCACCTTACACGGAAAAGAACGTATGAAGACCTCCCCATGGAGTTTCTTGGATAACGTTAAGAGACATGCAATTTAACAAAATCTCACTCACCGCGTGTACAGTAATTTATGTAGAAATCCGTAAGCAATGTAGAATACCATTGCGAAGCACGGGTACGTTTCGCTAGTATGGAAATAAAGCGTTTCCGGACCCATCTCCATATAACATTTTTTTCATCTTACTCATGTGAGGAATGTGCCCTCAAAGTTTGGCCGTACCTTAATCTTAAAGTTACTGTTACAGACAAGTATATACATGCTCTTGCCTGTTCAATCCGGGACTTAATTTCAACAGCAATGTTCCAATTGTGATCAACTACGGCTGCCGAGATACTTAAAGCGTTGGACTTGCTCCAGCGATGTGTCAGCTACTGGCAAGGTAAAACAGGTTGAATGGCATGTTTGCTTATGGCCATTACTAAACGTAGTCTTGCTGCAGCACTGTGTTCGACCACACAGTTTGTACATCTTCAGCACTTGTTGCAAGCAGAACAGTATCATATGCATATCACAGATTATTTATGATGATTCCATTAACAACGATGCCCTCCTTTTTGCCTTCCAGCGCTTCAGAAAAAACCCGTTCAGAGTAAATACAGAAGGGGAGTGGAGATAGAAGAAGTTCTCACTCTCGGTAATAACGTGAGGAAGAAGACGACAAAGACTAATGCCTATTGCTCACGGTAAAATGTTTCGTAAAATTTGTTGTACAATTAATTTTATAAAAATTTGATGAAAATAAGTTATGTTGCTCACGGTAAAATTATTTTATAAAATCCGTCGATGCATCAGGATGGCCATCTATGAATTCACTTCTGAACTAAGATGTGTATGTGCTGCCATCTATCGATAAACTTTTGAACCAAGAATCAGCTGTTCAACGTACAGTGTGTTTGAGAGTATGGCTCCAACAAACAAAGCAAAACTTGCTGCTTTAGCTGCAATTATATGTTGTACAGTGGTAAAAAGGAAGAAAAGAAATGCCAGCAAATGCTGGACTCGTTATTGGATCAAAAGAAGAGAAGAAGGTAGAGGATTGCTGTCCTTGGTCGAAAATTAGTTGAGGTTAGAAGACCAGCATTCATATAGGAATTCGGCGATTGTGTTTACTGCCTCTCTTCTTGCATTTCTGTTGTGGTAAAGTGGTGTTTTAACTTCGTAAAAAACAAGGATATTTCTTGTATTCGTCAGTAAAACACTAACAGCTTCCTTAGTCCACCCGAATCATGCCATTTAGAAAGAAGTGTTTGCTTACAATGGAGCTTCACAATCTTCTCACGACGTAGCGCCAACATCATCATGATATCAGCTTCGCTGATTGGTTCGTTTCGTAAAATTAATTTTACGGAATAGAACATGTCCTATTTTATGAAACGTTTTATCAAAGGTTTTATAAAACTTGAATTTGACCGTGAGCAACAGAAATTTTATAAAATGAAATTATTTTACAATAAATTTGACAGAAAATTTTACCGTGAGAAACAAGCATTAGTATAGCTAGATGACGAACGCTGGTTGCCTGTCAATTCTCTGTCCACGCAAAGTTGTCTGAGTTGGTTCCAGAAAGCCCCACCACCACCACCACCACAAAAACATAACCATGTTAAAATAAGCATTTGTTATTGAATGTATCTTATATAATCCCTAAAAGTTTGAGTACTGAATGTTTATACACCCTGTAGATATATCTCTTCGTCCCGGCTCTTTTATTGCAAGTGAGCGAGTTGGCCGTGCGGTTAGGGGCGCGCAGCTGTGAGCTTGCATCAGGGACATATTAATGATGATGTTTATTGTTTAAAGAGGCCTAACAGCTAGGCCATCGGCCCCTAATGTCCAACCGGTTGGCTGAATGGTCGGCGTACTGGCCTTCGGTTCAGAGGGTCCCGGGTTCGATTCGCGGCCGTGTCGGGGTTCTAACCTCCAATAATTAATTCCAATGGCCTGGGGACTGGGTGTTTGTGCTGTCCCCAACAGTCCTGCAACTCACACACCACACACAACACTATCCTCTAACACAATAACACGCAGTTACCTACACATGGCAGATGCCGCCCACCCTCAACGGAGTATCTGCCTTACAAGGGCTGCACTCGGCTTGAAAAATCTACACGAAATTTTTATTATCGGCCCCTAATGGTACGAGGTGCAACGACATTAAAAATAAAACTTCAGAATGTCTCCATTGACTAGAATTTAAAAAACGAATGGTGATGAAAAATGATCCTGAAATAAAAACAATCAGTGGATCCAATTCACAATGTCTCAGTTACTGGGATGATATGCATTATCTAAATCCAGGTCACTGCACCCTCATACTTGTACTAGTCACTGGTAAAGCAGAACCATTGTGTGGTTCCTATAGTGATACTAAGTAGATTCATGGTGTTTCTCGCATGGTGGTACTAATTACAGGAAATGTAGACCCATGGTATGTACACACAATAGCACCACTCACGGGTAACACAAACCTATGGTGTTTCGTACATAAGGGTAGTACTCACGAGCAACGCAAACCCATGGCGTTCCTTACATAGTGAGACTAATCACTGGCTACGATATTTTCGTGGTGTTCTTTACTTAATGGCACTAATCACAGGCCACGTATACTCATGGTGTTGCTTACACAGTGGTACTAATCATAGGCAATTTAGACCCAGGTGTATCACACATTATGGCAACGCCCACAGACAACACAAACCCATGGTGTTCCTCACATAATGGTACTACTATTCTCAGTCAACGCAGACCCATGGTTTTACTTCCACAGTGGTACTAATCACGGGTGCCACCCAAACCCGTGATGTTTCTCACTTATTGACACTAATTACAGGCAACGTAGTACACTCATAGGTAACGCAGACCCATTCTGAACATGTTGGACCCGACCGGTAGAATGCACACGATGACACCTATCACAAACAACGCCCAGACCTGTAGCGTTTAGTGCATAATGGTACTGCTCCAATATAACGTAGACCCATAGTTTTCTTTCGAGCTGGTACTAGTCGCAAGTAATATCGACCCCTTGTATTCCGAACGTAATAGTACTAATCACAAGTATTCTCATGGTTCTAATGGCATCATCCCTTCGGTCACACCTTTTAGTCGCCTCTTTCGACTGGCAGGGATACCTTGGGTGTATTCTTCGTCTGCGTCCCCCATTCACAGGGAGTTGGGAGAGAGTGGGTTCGAAAATTAAGATGGTTTTCCGTGGTGCTAATGACGTCTGCTCAGAATATCATGGGTTGACGGAATACGTAAGACTGAGGTACTCCAGCATGCACAACATAAAAAAATAAGAAACTTTAGTACTTTGGCCATATCATTCGAAATGATAAGTGTACCGGGCGGTACACCTCCACTCCGCTAATTTAAAATGTGCGCCAGTTGAAACTCCTCTGCTGGAGGAAGTCTGAACTTTATCTACGCTATTAATTCTTTACCTTCTCAGAAGATGTCACCACGTGGAAAATTTTGAGTTTTTGAACTGTGTCATTTTTGATGTGTTTTTGTTTCGCTTGAAGTAAGAAGTGTGAACTTTCTCTTCTAGAGGACACTACTGAAGATCAACAATAGTGCACCCTAGTGCGGAGTCAAAGAACTATTTTGTTGGAGAAATTTTTATTTCAAATGTTTGTTTCTTGCTAAATTTCTTTCTGTTATTGTTTAAGTTGGCTGTATACCCCTCTTTTCCCCCTTGTTTTAGATTTATCCGATCCCGAATTTCTTTTAGTAATTTCCGACCAATCCGATGTATCTTCCCCCATCTTGGATATGTTTCTGTACCCTAGCCAATAAAGTAATTGTGGGCGGGTGTTTTCATTCCCCTAACGCCTAGAAACTTCCGCGAGAGGATTTAAACTGCTGATTTTAGGGTCTCCGGGCCACTTCTGTTCCATCTTTCAGTGTATAAAGTACATAGCAGGAGGCGGGAAGCGCCTCTTTCCTCGGCAGCGGTCATCAATAAGGTAATGGCCGATTAATAAATTCTTTCTTTGCTAGCTCAGCAGTTTAACTCTCGGGGCGGGTGCGAAGCGTTCCACCATGTAACCTTTTCCTAAAATGTAACAATCTTTCTCCTATTCTCTTTTAAGCTACCTTCTGGGATAGAGAGTGCTAACCCTCTCGAGCTCCCACTCTTATTGTTTTGAGGTGAACTTATTTTCTCAACCTATTCTTCGTTAATGTAAAACAAATTGCTCTTTTCTAAAGTCACCTCGGTAGTATGGGATTAGCCCTTGCATTAGTGGCCTAGAGCCAGATTAGGTTTTTTTAAAAACAAGTGTATTAGGAGTGCAGATTGCCTCCTCTCAAATTGTTATTTTAGAGGTCATGTAATTGCCCCTTTTCATTTAATAGACCTCAGTAGGTTGGGTATTGTACCCCTGTGTCTATGTCCAGTGAGGACAACTTGAAGGTGGAGTTTGGTGTGGCCTTTGAGAGGCTTAAAGTTGAGAGCGAGTGGCTCTTTTGAAAATTAAGTGTTGTATGCCTCGTGGAGGCTTTTCTGTGTAATTTGGAGCAAGGGCTCCTAGGTATGAATGGGGTTTTCTGCCCCTCTGTTAAAACTCGTGTTTGGGGTAAAACTGAGCTGATTGCCCAAGCTGTGTAAAATCAGGGCGCGAAGCCCAATTCCTGTAAATATTGTAACTACCCTTTTTTGACTTGCTACTTTGTACCTGCCATGCTTGTTATTTCTTGTTTTTGAAAAGAAAATATAACCTTGTTAAATTTTAAATTAATTTTGCTTTCGTAGCTGGAGACCTATTCACACCCGCACCTTCTTTCACCTCTACCTACCACGGAAAAACTCCGTAACAATAAGTATAGATTCCTTAAGCTTAAGGTAAAATTGAATAAAGGAGAAACTCTTGGCTGCGGAATCTACGAGAATAGTATGGCTCAGGCGGCACCGCACCGGCCTCTCACCGCTGTGTTCCGTGGTTCAAATTCCGGTCACTCCATGTGAGATTTGTGCTGGACAAAGCGGAGGCGGGACAGGTTGTTCTCCGGGTATTCCGGTTTTCCCTGTCATATTTCATTCCAGCAACACTCTCCAATATTTTATTTTCCATCTGCCATTCATTTATCATTGCCCCAGAGGAGTGCGATAGGCTTCGGCAGCCGGCACACTTCCTATTCTCGCCGCTAGATGGGGCTTCATTCATTCCATTACTGACCAGGTCGAATGACAAGAAACAGGATGTGGATTATCATTTCGATTATCATTTTCATACAAATGGCGTCGTGTTTTAAGCGAGTTTCCACTGTCTTTAAATGGCGTTTCGTCTCGGTCACAGCAAAGTCCTTCACACGCGGTAACGTCACTGAAGGCGGATATCTATGGCCATAAAATTGTGTGCTAAATCAGTGACCATTTTACTCGACGTATATCTTGTGACATGGCATGGAGTGATTTGTGCTGGATCAGGTGACATATTGTTGGACATAGGTCATGATGCTACACATTTCTTTTGATTTATTGGAACTTTTTATGTCCCCTATGAGTGAAATATACTGCCCTGCATGTCTTAAGGAGCTACTACGAGGGGAAAGAAGCAAAGGATATGTACTCCCTCTCTGGTCTGCGCAGCCCAAAAAAAATTCTGCGTTTTCTGTGTAGTGGATAAATTTACAATATATATTTTAAGCAGAGGTCGGAAAATAATAGGTGCAGCTCATTTAGAGGTCGTTGAGAATGAAAGTATTGCATGTTAATTTAATTGTAATATTTTAGAAGAACCTTTCTTTTTCTTTTTTTTTTTTTTTTTTTTTTGCTAGTTGCTTTACGTCGCACCGACATAGATAGGTCTTATGGCGACGATGGGACAGGGAAGGGCTAGGAGTGGGAAGGAAGCGGCCGTGGCCTTAAGGTACAGCCCCAGCATTTGCCTGGTGTGAAAATGGGAAACCACGGAAAACCATTTTCAGGGCTGCCGACATTGTTTAGAAGAACTGTCGGACTCGTTGGCTGAATGGTCAGCGTTGAGGCCGTCGGTTCAGACGGTCCCGCATTCGATTCCTGGTCGGGTTGGGGATTTTAATCGCTTCTGATTAATTCTTCCGGCTCAGGGACTAGGTGTTTGTGTCCGTCCCAACATTCTCCTCTTCATATTCAGACAACATACAACACTAACTACCAACCACCTCAGAAACACGCAATAGTGATTATATCCCTCCATATAGGGTTGGGTCAGGAGGGGCATCCGGCCGTAAAACAGGGCCAAATCCACATGTACGATGCCGTTCGTACCCGCGACCCCACAGGTGTGGGAAAAGCGGTAGTAAAACAAGAACGTTTTACAAGAACTATTCAAAAGTGAGAATACACCCTCTGCCCGATGTGCCATTTCCTGTCGTACATGTTCAAAGACCCCAAGTCCGGCTCCAATGCTAAATGGTTAGCGTGCTGGCATTTGGTCTCCGTGCTCCCGGGTACGATTCCCGGCAGAGTCGTCTTCATTATTGTTTCGTACTCATGACTACAGGGAATTTGAGCCGTAATTGGTTAATTCCGTTGGCACGGGGCTGGGTGTATGAGCCTGAAGATGGTTTTCAGTGGTTTCTCATTTTTTACACCAGGACTGTGTCTTACTTAAGGCCACGGCCAAATCCATCCCACTCCTAACCCTTTCCTGTCCCATCGTCGCCGTAAGACCTATCTATGTCGGTGCGACTTAAAGCCAATTGTAAAAATGTCTTGTTAAATGGTCAGCGTGCGGTTCAGATTGACCCGGGTCCGAATTCCGGCTGGGTCGGGTGTGGTTCACTTCTCTTGCTCAGTGACTGGATGTTGTAATGCTCAAAACATTTCTTAACAAAGTCCCCATACTATGAAAAACGTAAAATTAAGCAACTTCCTCAATTGCACCGAAAGTTGAAGGAATAAAGAGCCCGGAGAGGTTTCAAATTTTGAATCTTGGATAGCTCTATCGAACTAACAAAAATTTCTAAAATCACTTCCGACCTAAATGCAGTTCCGAAAAAACAGCCTAAAATCACTTGTTTCTTTACATTTTTTTCCTTATTCAAATCCTAGCCAAGTAAACTTACTTACGTAATTATTTCTGTGATGTGTTCCTTGGTTCAATACCCTCAGGCACCTTTTTAAATTTTTTAGATGTCCACACCGAATGTAGTTATAAGGGCTTAAGTGAATCTCTGCATTGACTCACATTAGCGCTCGTAGTGGTAGAAAAAGGCAAACTGGTAATCTAATCGACCGGATAACGATGATTAAGAACAGGATTGTAATTTTTAGGAATAAATCTAGAATATATTATCATACTTTATTACATGTTATGTACCTAAAATTCGTTGCTCATATCACTAGGATATTTTCAACATTAATTTGATTGCCCTAAGGGCTAGAATTGTGGTTTTTTTCTTCGTTTCTTCATCTGTATACCACACACCACACTACCAACCACTAAAGAAACATGCAATAGTGGATATAAGCCTTCACATAGGACTAGCTTCAAAAAGTGCATCCGGCCGTAAAAACTAGATCAAATTCGCATCAACTCCGACCACTAGTGGTTAAAAAGTCCGGCTCAATGGCTAAATGGTTAGCGTGCTGGTCTTTGGTCACAGGAGTCCCGGGTTCGATTCTCGTCAGGGTCAGGAATTTTAACCTTAATTAGTTAATTTCGCTGGTACAGGGGCTGGGTGTATGTGTCGCTTTCATCATCATTTCAACCTCATCACGACGCGCAGGTCGTCTATGGGAGTCAAATCAAAAGACCTGCATCCGGCGAGCCGAACTTGTCCTCGGATACTCCCGGCACTAAAATCCATGCGCCATTTCATTTTTTCAGTGGTTGGAAAAAAGACTCTGAAGATGAAGAAGAAGAATTGGTGTTGTACTGGACGTATTTATAATTCAGTCCTTCTGAACATGAACTGCATGTATCACCGGTAGAATGGTGGCTTACCTACTCTGTTCATAAATAATGTGAAGGTCACTCTTCAGTAACCTGGTTAGCGAGCAGAATTGTTTTCCTGTTTCACTCACACACCCACGTGGCGTAGACGTGGGAACCTGCCCTGGCAGCTGATTTGGCAATCATTACCCCCAAGTGGAAGTACGTCAGATTTGCAGCTTCAAGGTCGCCAAGATTTATTTCGCGTAATTTGATAGGTTGTAGACCAGACATGCCCACTTCATAACGGGTTACCTGACCGCCAGGAAACTAGATATACCAACTCATTCAACAGATTAACCTTGTATCCCTCTTCAGAGATCAGGCACGCTACGTCCTGATGCAAGTGGGGAGAGCACTTTATACACACATGCAATTTAACTGCAGATGTCGCTGCCTATGGTCTGTGTTGAGCCTCGGGTGATCTATGCAATTCCACGTGAAGATTGGTAGTACAGTGGTGGAAATTAGTATAAAGGCACGTGGTTTTGTGTGGGGGAAAAAGTGTATTTATTTAGTATTGCACGAATTTTTTCCTGTACAGTTTTCAATCACATCATACAAAATACATACTCATTTTATGTTTAGCATTTATACTTAAAAGAAAAAGTCCACAGTTCTAGCCCTTCAAGTATGCAACTCGTTGTTGAAAACATCCTAGGGATATGAGCTACGAATTTTAGGTAAATAAAAAATAAGAAAGTATGAGAATATATTCTTTATTTATTCCTTAAAATGCCCGTCTCTGTGGTGCAGTGGTTAGCGTGATTAGCTGCCACCCCCAAAGGCCCGGGTTCGAATCCCTGTTCTGCCGCGAAATTTGAAAAAGTGATATGAGGGCTGGAACGGGATCCACTCAGCCTCGGGAGGTCGACTGAGGAGAGGAGGATTCTATTTCCACCTCAGCCATCCTCGAAATGGTTTTCTGTGGTTTCTCACTTCTCCTCCAGGCAAATGCCGCGATGGTACCTAACTTAAGGCCACGGCCGCTTCCTTCTCTCTCCACATCTTCCCATCCCTCAAAAGGCCCCTGTTCAGCATAGCAGGTGAGGCCACTTCAGCGAGATACTGGTCCTCCCCCAGTTGTATACCATGACCCAAGTTCCCACGCTCCAGTACACTGCCCTTAAGGAGGCAGAGATCGAATCCTTCGCTGAGTACGAGGGAAGAAACCAACCCTGTAGGGTAAATAGATTAAGTAAGAAAGAATTAATTCGGTAAAATTACAATCTGGTCGATTCGATTAGCAGTTTAACTTTTTCTACCACTACGAGCGCTAATGTGAGTCAATGTAGAGTTTCACTTAAGCTCTTATAGCTACATTCGGTGTGGAGGTTTTTCAAAAAATCTAAAAATGACTGAGGGTATTGCATGAAGAAACACATTACAGAAAGAACTATGTACATAAGTTCATTTGGCTAGGATTTGAATAAAAACGAAAAAGAGTAAAGAAATAAGCGATTTTAGGTTGTTTTTACGGAACTGCATTTAACCCGGAAGTTATTTTCGAAATTTGTTTTTGAGTTTGATAGAGCTATCCAAGACACAATTTGAAACCTTTCCGGGCCCTTTAGCCCTTTAACTTTCGGAACAATTAAAGAAACTGCTGAAGAAGTTTGAACATTTACCGTCAGATGTCTATACCGTCGACTTATGTGCGCCCTCCGGTGCGAAGATGAACAATCAATTTTCAAAGAAATTTTGTGTTTCAAGGTTTCCTAAACTGAATTGTTTGTAGATTGTTTTTGTGTTCTAATGTTTCTAGAACTTTTAACTCTTCCTGCCGGCTTTAAAAGTTAACCGATAAGGAATTTTTTAAATTTATTTCATTTACCAATAAGAATTATGGATGTGTCCAGAGCTTCGGCCCAGAGATCTATGGAACCTTCCTCTCCGCTATAAAAGCTGGGACCTTTTGGGCCATGTTGTCTTTTGATCGGTACAGTCCAGCAGTAGGGTGTGTTCGTAGAGGAGGCAGCGGGAGGGCTTGCCTCGTCCATTTTCGGAAGGTACACCAGCTCAAGGTAATGGCAGACATTTTTAATCACGTACTAGTCTCAGAAAATTAGTTTGAAGGGAAGGTTTCAAGATCTGTTCTTAATGTAATTCTGTCCATGTAAAACTTTAAACATCGTATAAAGATCTTAGTCTGACTTAGGAAATAAAGAGTGGGACCCCTCTTTTATTCCTCTTCAACTTGGTATTGAGGTGACTATGATTTCGTAAACTTTAAAATGCATTCTCTTCCTTTTTTAATTTAAAATTTCTCTCCATCTAGTCACCTCCGTAGTACAGGCTTAGCCTCTGTAACGTCGGGCCATAACCCCACATAGAGTTTCTAATTATGTTCTGGTGAATTTCAAACGAGTGCAAGTGTTCGACTGCTAACATTTTAATTTCCAGCCAATAACGTTAAACTTTTCTATCTTTTCACAAAGGCCATGTAGAATGGGTAATTATTACCTCTCGGAAAGTTAACCACTATTATTCTATTTAATATGTAAATTCGACTGTTGAGAAGATAAGACAGTCAATATGGTTTTCTTTTGTAAAAGTTAGGTTGTGCCTTGGAGAGGCTGGAAACTTGTAATTTTCTGAGAATAGTCTCTTACTTCATTACGTGATGCAAAAGCGCTCCGTGTGAATGTAGTAGATTTTGGGAGCCCAGTCTCCTTGTGGATTTACTAAAGGGAGCAATGGTGCTCTTGTAAAATTATAACTTGAGAACAACAAGCTCATTTCTTAAATCGTTGTTGTCTGATTGTTTTTGTAAAATTGTTTCTGAAGCTCATGAGCTAATCTGATCTAGTCCATTTCTATTTGTTTAAAATCTGAAAAAAAAAAGAAAAAGTGAAGAAATAAAATTCCAAAATTTAAAGTTTTAAATTAAAATTTGATCTTCTCTCTATCCATCCATCCATGCCCGCACCGTCTTACAACTCTATGCTTCACGGTATCCCTGTAAAAATTATTGTTATTATCATTATTATTATTATTATTATTATTATTATTATTATTTCACATACAAAAGTGTTACATGAACAAAAGGCATTCTGAAACGCTGTGACGTTGTAGAATTCATAGTCGTAATGTAGCAAAGTATGAGCGTATTTCTTTAATAATAATAATTGTATTTCTCACTAGCATTTCCCCAGTCTCCTGGAAACCGCGTAACGTTTTTGTGAGTTATCTAAATTGATTTATGTCCATGATATTATCTTCAGGAACTCCCATATTCGTAAAGTCTAACCTCACTTCTCGAAACCATTTCTCCTCTGTCTTCCTCTTCCTGAAGAATTCAAAATTCTCCTCGGTAGTCTGTTATTGTCCACCCTCAACAAATGTCCATAGAACTGTAACCTTCTCTTCATCATCAGTTCAAACATTCATTATTATTATGACAATGATGATAGTTGTAGGCTTTTTGCATACATGTAATAGTTACTGTAGTTACGCCTAACCTCACGGAAACAAAATCGAAAGTAGAAAAGTCCTCTTACAGATCCTTGTGGTACATCACACTCATACTGTTTCCACAAAATAGTCTTATAACGAAATATATTGTGGTATTTTGAGAAGTTATGGTACAGTGGACTTACCTCAGCCGTCAGAAATAGCTTTACTAGTTCAAAAGTGTAGATGTACCATACTTACAGGAGCATAGATATGACAAGATAAGGCATTCCAACTCCCCTGAAGAGGATGAAAGAATATAGCTGAGGAAGGCGTCACGTTGATTACGGACCATTTGGAGAGGTATAGTCGTCATAATGGCCCAAGGTCCTTATTGCACTGTCACATGGTAGTCGTGGTTTAAACAGGCCGAGGCAATTAATTATCTGGCCTATATGCATCACAGCTCTTCTTCTAAAATATGACCATCCTTACGATGAAACTTCAACAACGATTTTTAGGCGAGTTCATACTTAGATTGTCCTCTTTTCTACAACAACCCTGCCTGACACAACTTGACACATATAGTCCTATTTCAAAACACATGTAGCAGACTCGTCCGTTGATACATGTAGCAGTGTCCAAAACATCTTGTAGCAGACAGTCTATCCCCCCAAGTGAGCATAGCTTTCCCTTTTTCACCGTCTTCCTTGAGCGATTACAAGTGAATAAGGCGCGGCTGGATAATTGGCCATAGCCGATTACTGCCATTAAAGATCAGAAACCAATTTATTACGAGTAAATAGTCAATGAAGAGCATCAACACGTTCTTCTGCACCTTCTCGCATTAGTAACTGTCACTTTCTTACTCGTACTATGAAGATCTAACCTGGAAAATAATTGCATACTAGTGTTCGCAATACTTCTATGTTTTCTATGGTTTCCATTCACTAAGAAATTTTAAGGAATCACTTTGTTCTTTAGGTTCATATGATGATGAAGATAACAATAACTATGATGGTAGTTGTAGGACTTTTGCATATATTTGATAGTTAGTGTGTTTTATTACACGCCATAACCTCACGAAAACAAAATATAAATTAGAAGGGGTCCTATAACAGATCCTTGTGGTACCCCGACTAAATCATTGCAATGAAATATTGTTCAAGTGAAATGTACTGTGGTGACCTGAGAAGAATAAATTCGTCCGAGACAGCTTGCAGCTAAGGGATTCTAAATTGCTTTAACAGGTTTCAGACAGTAAGAGAACTTCACCAATCCATTAATAGAATACATATTACTTCTTCTCTTTACCAATGCCTCTGTGGATTACTAGCGGTGTGTAGGCCTCTGGATCTCAATACCGTAAGTTGAAACGCCGCAGAAGTTATAAAATAGTCGACGGACGGAAAAATTTTAATTGATAAATCATGCTGTATGATTTCGTCTTGTAAATGATCTATTGTTACTCGTTTGGTGGTAACCTGGGAAGATCGATTAATACTCGATCATAGATCACACAGAAGACATCTGTTTATTTGGATGTCTGCAACACAGTGGATGTATTCCCTACTAGGGAGTGAGTGAATTTCAGCGCACTATTCCTTCTTTTGTTCCCAGTATCTCGTAACCCGTTTGCTGAGTCTCTTTTTGCATTTTTCTGCCCATCCTTTATCTTTTAGTAAACTTGTCATTTTCAATGGTTACGAATTTGTTTCTTCTATCTTGAACGGTTCCTTCATTAATATAAATTTCTTGTAAGTGTTTGTTTACTTCAACTAGCCAATTGTTTAAGGGTTATTTTAAGGGATAATGCCAGGTTTAAAATTTTCTTTATTAGCCTATTATTATCCATTTTGGATATGGGATCGTGAAATTTTAATGATATTATTCTGATTGAATTTGTGATTTTCTCTGTGATTTGGAAGATTTTCTGCGGATTTTTCTTCCAAATTCCATTCTCGTATTTTATTCCTAGCAATTTTATGACTCTTGTTTTTCGACGTTTATTTGTGATCTGCTACGGATTATTAGAGTTTCAATTGACTAAAGCGCTTGTAGTTTGATGACTGTGTTGAAGGGTAGTACTTCTGTGCTTTGCAATAGACATCTATTCTTGTGTCGTTCCTGGTGATTTTGTACGCTTTATTGCAATTCGCTGAGGTTTTTCTTCAATTCGTGTTTGCTTTCTAGAGTTCTGACTTTTTTTTCTTGAATGCTAATACCAATTCCTGGCTGAATAATTTCGCCTAGGTACTTCAATTTCTCTACTTGGGAGATTTTCCGAATTTGATTATTAAAGGCAGGTTGTTTAGTTCCTTCCATGTGTTGTACATTTTCATAATTACTAAAGTCGTGTAACTCCTTGGCTGAATGTTCAGCGTTGAGGCTTTCGGTTCAGAGAATCCCGGGTTCGATTCACAGCCAGCTAGGATATTTTAATCGCGTCTGATTAAACCTACTGTCTCAGGGACTTGGTGGTTGTGTTTATCCCAACACTCTTCTCTTCATATTCAGACAACACAACCCCACTACCAACCACCACAAAAACGCGCAATAGTGATTGCATCCCTCTACATAGGGTTGGCGTCAGGAAGGGCACCAGGCCGCAAAACATGGTTCGGTAACTGCGCTTAAGCCGAAAGTGAATTTTCGCAATTTGTTTCTTTAGTATGATAGAGCTATCCAAGACTCAGAATTTGAAACCTATTCGAATCTTTAGCGCTTCCACTTTCGGCATAATTGACGAAATACTCAATATTACGTTTTTCCTAGTATGGGGACCACTACTATACACACACAGTTCGCACACGCGACCCCGCAGGTGTGGGAAAAGCCGTAGAAGAACTAAAGACCGCAACACAGTACAAACTGTAGAAAGTTTGATGATAAGTGTTAGGAACTGTACATGTATTTGTTATCAATTGTTTTACTTCTCCAAGAAATGAATATACATGCATGAATGGATTAAACCAAACGGACTGGATAAAGAGGCAAAATAAGGTAGGAGTCAGAAATCTGGAACTAGACTGCAGGCAAACCGGGAACAGGTACAATAAATGGACAATATCTTACAAGGCCAAAATCAAACACACTGTAACTGGGTAATAAAACCAGATTTTTTCTTTATTGCCTTTAGATGCCAGGCTGAATAGCCAGCTACAAATGCACTGGAATACAAAACATAAGCAGTAAATATACACTTAGAATTCATATACATGTATGAATCTTCCATAATATTGTACTTGGATTTCGTAGTTTTAATAGTTCTAAGTCCTTACAAAATATTCACACAAATTACAATTATTTTTTTAATCATCGTTATTTGCTTGATTAGATTAGGAGTTTTAAGTTTTTCTACCACTATGAGCGCTAATGTGATTCAATGCATTGTTTCACTTAAGCACCACTACGAGCGCTAATGTGAGTCAATACAGAGTTTCGCATAAGCCCTTATAACTACATTCGGTGTGGAGATTTTTCAAAAAAATCAGAAAATTCCTGAGGGTATTAAATCGAGGAACACATTATGTAAGTAAGTTTACTTGGCTAGGATTTGAATAATTAAAAAACGAGTAAAGAAACAAGTGATTTTAGGCTGTTCTTCCGAAACTGCATTTAGGCCGGAAGTGACATTCGAATTTTTTTTAGTTTGATAGAGCTACCCAAGACTCACAGCTTGAAACATTTTCGGATCCTGTAGCCCTTGAACTTTCGGCACATTTCTTCCGATGTTGTAGCACGTGGAACTTTATAGTCTTAAATCGGTGTCTTTTAAGAATTTGGCGATTACTTTATACACCTCTAGTTGTTGGGATGATAAAATGCACTCTCTGTTGAGTGGTAGTTGAAAGTTGATTGAAAGTAAAGTTATTCATTTTAATGGTAGCACAAGAAGAAGGTGTGGTTGAGGACAGCTATTGCTTGGCGGTCACAGATAAAATCAGACAGTCAAGTGGTGGTGGTGGTGGTGGATGGGTGCAGCCAATTCCCTCCCGAAAGTCAGGTCTGATTTCCTCCACAAAAAGCGTACAGTCATTTTACCTTCCAATTTGACGTTATTTCTCTTATTTCTCTCTGTAGCTGGCTGTTTGTTTAAATACATGCATGAATGGATTCAACCAAACGTACTGGATAAAGAGGCAAAATAAGGTAGGAGCCAGAAATCTGGAACTAGCCTACGAGCAAACCGAGAACAGGTACAATAAACAGACAATATTTTACAAGGCCAAAATCAAACACACTGTAACTCGATAATAAAACCAGATTTTTCTTGATTGCCTTTAGATACCAGATTCCCCCCGTAACAAATCTTACTTTATAGGTGAAATCTGGTGAAAATGCTCCATTTTTGGCTTTTTACTATGTTCAAACATTGTACTTTCTTTTTGCGCTGTTTTATTTTAAACATCAGCCATATAAAGCCCTCAACGACATTTAAATGACCCTGCACAAGTGGGCGTTGCCTCCCATTGTCACTATTTCCATAAATGATAAAACAAACTTGATGATCATCAGTAAGAAGAACATCCGATGCGTGAATCTGTTCCTCAATGGAGTAAGTATAGAGAGAGTTTCACAGTATCCGTACCTGGGTACCATCATTAACGAAGCATGGAAAAATTCGCAAGAGATAAAGTGTCACATTGGAAAAGCGAGAAGTGTTTTCAACTCAATGAGCTCAACCTTCAAGAAGCACGACCTTACCATGGATGCCAAAATGCGGCTCCTTAGGTGCTATGTGTTTTCAGTTCTCTTTTACGGTGTGGAAACATAGACTCTTACAAGAGCCACCACTGCTAGACTGGAAGCATTTGAACTCTGGCTATACAGAAGAATTTCGAAAATATCATGGACTCAGAAAGTTATCAACATGGAGGTTCTACGCCGAGCTAACAAGAGACCAGAGCTGATCAACACCATCAAGTGTCGTAAACTGCAATATTTTGGTCACATTATGAGGAATCAGAAAATATTTTAGCTGCTTCAACTTATCCTGCAACGAAAAATAGAAGAAAAAATATCTCCTGGTCGAAGAAGAATTTCCTGGCTCGACAACCTGAAAACCTGGTTCAACAAAACATCTGCAGAAAACCATCTTCAGGGCTGCCGACAGTGGGGTTCGAACCCACTATCCCCCGGATGCGAGCTGCGTGCTCCTAACCGCATGGCCAACTCGCCCGGTCAATCAAGAAATAATAGGAGGCTTGGGCCTTAAACTATTGCAACTATTTTTATTGGTACAGATTCAGGATCTACCAGACAAATGGAAATATACAGATGGGAGTGGGAAGCGTAAGGTACAGGGCAAGGTATGAAAAGTGCCGTGCAGGTTCACCAGATGTAGGATATAAAGCGACGAAATTGTCAGTCAGGAAATCCTTGTGCTCAGAGAGTACAGTAACCCATACGGTAAACCCTCAAAGTAGTCATCTACATTGTCCACAACACGTCGCCAGTGGGGCGGGGACGTTGGATACAAATCGCCTCGTCATGTGTGAATTTTGCATTCTCGTGTTTCGCAGCGTTGTCAATGTCCTCTCACGTCCCAGACCGTCTCCCACGTAATGGTTCCTTCACTTTGGGGATGAGATCAAAATCTCACGGAGACAAGTCCGGTGAGCATGGCGGATGTTCCAGTACTCCCCACGCTGTTCTTGCCTCGCCCTACATCCATTCTGCACGGAGCCTGACTCACTATTGCTGTCCCATCGCCCTGTGCGAGGTACCTGCCCAATTAATAATTAATTTCGTGTGGCTATTTCTAGCCGAGTGCAGCCATTGTAAGGCAGACCCTCCGATGAGAGTGGGCGGCATCTGCCATGTGTATGTAACTACGTGTTATTGTGGTGGAGGATAGTGTTATGTGTGGTGTGTGAGTTTCAGGGATGTTGGGGACAGCACAAACACCCAGCACCCGGGCCATTGGAATTAACCAATGAAGGTTAAAATACCCGACCCAGCCGGGAATCGAACCCGGGACCCTCTGAACCGAAGGTCAGTACGCTGACCATTCGGCCAACGAGTCTGACACCTGCCCAATACACCGCTATCTCGTGCTGTGTCCATGTACTATGAGTGTCGTGCTTTCCAGGACATATCACCATTGTATGGTACCACCGTGAAAATGTGAGGAAAAATTCACAGGCAAGCAATTCAATGTTGTTATGTTACAAGTTGCTTTACGTCGCACCGACACAGATATGCACGCTTACTAGACTAGACGGTAACGGTCATCAGTTGGGTGCGCAGTAGCAAGCCACGCCTCCTGACGTCACGCGTTCCCCATCTTCGCTAAACGAAGCAGAACACCATTAGTCTAGTGATGGTGTTTACCTTCTCAACAGTGTAAGAGTTTAATTTTTCTGTGCTGTGCTGTGCCATGGTGTGTTGTGCTACCGCTGGTTGCTCTAACCACGATAGACATCAGATGGACTTAGACATTAAATTGCATCATTTTCCAAAGAACAGTAAAACTTTAAAATTTGACGTGATTTACGGCCTGACATTTAAATTTGCCACTGAGTAGTAATGATTTAGCGAGTCAGTTCTGTAAAGATCGTGAAATAAGGGCACAAAAGCGAAATCATCGTAAGGAGATATGGCAAATTTTACAATCGCAGGCGCCAATTGAAGAAGAAAATGTTAATAATGCAATCTTGAGGAAGGAATTAGATAACAAAAGTAAACATCAGTCCGCCTCTGTAGTGTAGTGGTTAGTGTGATTAGCTGCCACTCCCAGAGGCCCGGGCTCGATTCCCGGCTCTGCCACGAAATTTGAAAAGTGATACGAGGGATGGAACAGGGTCCACTCAGCCTCCGTACGCCAAATGAGTAGAGGTGTGTTCTATTCCCACCTGAGTCATCCTAGAAGTGGTTTTCAGTGGTTTCCCGCTTCTCCTCCAGGCAAATGCCGGGATGGTACCTAACTTAAGGCCACGGCCAATTCCTTCCCTCTTCCTTGTCAATCCCTTGCAATCTTCCCATCCCCCCCCCCCACAAGGCCCCTGTTCTAACAGGTGAGGCCGCCTGGGCGAGGTACTGGTAATTCTCCCCAGTTGTATCCCCGACCCAATGTCTCACGTTCCAGGACACTGCCCTTGAGGTGGTAGAAGTGGGATCCCTCGCTGAGTCCGAGGGAAAAACCAATCCTGGAGGATAAACAAAATTAAGAAAATGGAAAATGAATTTAGTGTCTTCCATGGAAACTACGTTAAGAAATGTCCAGGAGATTTTATGTTTTTAAAGGAAAAGAAAGGAAAGAAAAACATCCTGATCTTGAAGATTTCGTTGTTTTATGTTTCGTTAGAACCACAAAGTTCATAAGGATGAAAAACATAAACAAACGTAGGCACACGAATTCTTGCAAGAGGTGTAACCGAACTCCTAATGAAAAAAGAAGTGTGAAAAAATTAAGAGTTGTTTGATAGACTGATTTTGAAGTAATGTAAAACAACCAAGGAAAAATCTGATGTAAATATTTTATGTGGAACCTATATAATGTAAATATGGTTTTCTCCGCACCACATTTCTATATGGCCTAAGCCTGTGGAAACCTCTTTCCCCACCAAAAAATTGTGACCCCTAATACGGTGGAAGAGGTTGACGTTTCTTCAGAGGATTTTTACCAACATTCCATCGGCCAATACACATTTATAAATAATAACTTATACATAAATATAATATTAGATGTTTTAATACTACTTAACACCAACAATCCACCAAAACAACGGTAAAAAGCATCCCGCGCGATTGGTCATATTTCTTTAATTTTTGTAACTAGTTTTAGAAATAAAACTACCAATAAAATCGTTCTAAAATCACTGGATGGATAGAAAATACGAAAACCGAACCGTAAATACTTTATTTGCGAGGCGAAAGATAATTTATTCGTGAGAAAGCTACTGGAATAGTTCGTGTTAAGCACAGTGTTATTATATTACTTGTAATGTTCTGAAAAATACTGAAATAAATTACAATATAATTACCTACACATAACAACTGGCAATTATATTTGACAAAATTGAAAAATATTTAGCAAGTGGTTAAATAAAAACAAGCAAATCATTAATAGAAACGCACAATTACAATGGGTCGTGTTCACTGCAAGCCCAGCAGTGGGGATCAGATGACGTCACCAGCCAAAGCGAGCCTGCGCGTGACCCCTACCGTCTAGTCTAGTAACCGTGCAGATATGTATCATGGCGAAGATGGGATAGGAAACAACTAGAAGTGGGAAAGAAGCAGCCGTGGCCATAATTAAGGTACATTCCTAGCATTTTCCTGGTGTGAAACGAAGGGAAACCATTTTCAGTGTTGCTGACAGTGGGGTTCGAACCTACTATCTCTCGAATACTGGATACTGGTTGCACGTAAGCGACTGCAGCTATCGAGCTCGGTCAACTCAATGCTGAATATATCCCAGGGATATGAGCTACGAATTTTAGGTAAATAAAAGATAATAAAGTATGAGAATATATTATTCTTTATTTATTCCTAAAAATTAAAATCCTTTTCTTAACCATCTTATCCGGTCGATTAGATTAGATAAGCAGTTTGCGTTTCTCTACCACTACGACCGATAATGTGAGTCAGTGCAGAGTTTCACTTAGGCCCATTTAAAAAAAAAACGCCCGAGGGTATTAAACCAAGGAACAGATTACAGAAAAAATTATGTAAATAAATTAATTTGGCTATGATTTGAATCAAAAGGAAAACGAGGAAAGAAACAGGCGAGTTTAGGCTGTTTTTCCGTAACTGCGCTTAAGCCAGAAGTGAATTTTCGCAATTTGTTTTTTTAGTATGATAGAGCTATCCGAGACTCAGAATTTGAAACCTATTCGAATCTTTAGCGCTTCCACTTTCGGCACAATTGACGAAATACTCAATATTACATTTTTCTTAGTATGGGGATCACTACTTTGCTGATAAATGTTTTTCAGCATTAAAAAACAAAAAATAACGCCTTTCAACATTGCATGGAATGAACGTGAAAGAAAGTGAGATGTCGAAACTCACTGAAACATTATGATTTGAACAAAATGACAAACGATTGGGCATTAAGCCCTAAAAAAACATTAAAATAAAGAACCCTAAATACGTATTTAGTTAATGAGACGGCTAGGTGCCACACTACCGAAGGTCAAGGACATGGCACACTTAACTTACAGTAGAAAAGATATGAAACCATTTTCCTTCAAACAATAAGCATATAATTAAGTTCCCGGTACAACGAATATTTTCTTTGAAACTGCCGAAAATGGAAATAAAATGAGCGAACCGAAAATTTACGTTACGATAGACGAATAAAACAAAAAAAGAAGGGCTGCAAGCGAGCAAGGTGGTGATACAAACTCTTAGCTCGCGTACAGCAGGACGGCCTTTTTTAACGGACATTACAAAATTATGCATCAGCAAAATTTGGCAGAAAGCCAATAAGCGTAAAGATTACAAATCAGGTCATTCTTCTTACAACTAATGACAAATTGTCATGACTGCATATTGGTGCTTTAGATATTAAAATTGTTACGCTACTCCCTGAAACCCGCACGTGGAAAGCACAGGCAATCTCGAAAGTTTGAATCCTAATACGAAACATTGCACAACGTTATTTTCACCCGTAATAATAATTATGAGCGTTAACATTTTGAAAGTATCGTGGTACCATATTTAGTCTCACTTGGTGATGATAGCCACTGAACGTCTCTAGTTGTCCGACTCTTTGGTTGAATGGTCAGCGCAGTGGCCTTTGTTTCGGACGGTCCCGGGTTCGATTCCCGGGCGGGTCGGGGATTTTAACCTTCATTGGTTAATTCCAGTGGCTAATCACCAATCACTAATTTCTGTAATTAATTTTCCTCCAATCATTGCTTTCTTCTTCGAATTTCCATCTGTAATTATTTGTCTACCAATAAAATTGGGGGGGGGGGGTGTCTACTCATTCCTGAAAGGTCTTGAATTTTCCACGAGAGTATAAAACTGCTGATTTTCTTGTCTCGGTGCCACTTCAGTAACATCTAGATTAGTGTGTGGATATGTAGCAGGAGGCGGGAAGCGCCTCGTTCTTCAGACAGCAGTTCTTCTATAAGGTAATGGCCTTTTAACATCTTTATTTCTTGCTAGCTCAGCAGTCTAACTCTCGGGCAGGGTTCGAATTCTTTAATATGTAACCCATCTTTTTAAAATGTAAATTCCTTTTCTGTCTATGTAAAATCTACAAATCTCTTTTACTGTAAAGCGGGGATAGAGAGTGCTTTACCCTCCCGAGCTCCCCTTCATTTTGAAATTGAGGTGACTACGTTTTCATAACCGTTTCTTCTCTTCCTTAATGTATTAAAGTTTTCTCATACGAGTCACCTCCCTAGCTTGGGATTAGCCCCTGTATTATCGGCCTAGCGCCACATAGGTTTTAAAAAAAACTTTAGTGTAGGAGTGCAAGTAATCGCCTCCATTCAATTTTGTATTTTGGGCCATTTATTTAACTCGTTTTGTTTTCCTTCCTGAGAAGGCCCAGTAGATTGGGTACAAGGTACCCCTGTACCATTATATGTGTGCCTTGAGGGCAGTTAGTGTGAAGTCTGCTTATGGCCTCCTGATAGGCTTGAACTTTGAGAGCGGGTCTACTCTTTCCTAAATTTGATCTCTGTGTGCCTCTAGGAGGCTTAACATTGTAATTAGGAGCAAGTGCTCCTTGGCATGATGGGGCTTCTGCCCCTTTGTTCAATTTTGTACCTTGGTAAAGTTGGGCTAATAGCTCAAGGATTGTGATTGTGGGGCTCGAAGCCCAGACCTTGTAATAATCCCCTAACACTTGTAATTTCTTTGTATCTGATTTTGCCTTGTTGTTGACTTATTAAGTTTTCAAATTCTATGTCACCATTGTTAAGTTTCGAAAATATAACCTTTGTTGAAATTTTAATTCATCTTTCGAACTTGTAGTTAGACCCATTCCAGCCCGCACCTTCTTTCACCTCTGCCTTCCACGGATAACTCCGTACCAATAACCACTGAATATCAAAAGTATATTTAATATAATTTAATGTTGACGTAAAATGTAATTTAACTGAAATTTAAATTGTCATAAATTTTCATTTTAAAATTAATAAATTAATGTAAAGTGTTTACTATGATTAAAACTAAATCTTGAAAAATTAAACTATATTGTTACTAACCTTACATTTACATAATATTTACTTAATAATCTGACCTTTGAGAATACTTCTTTAGTGTCCTTAATTTCAATGTAGATATAAATTCCAGCACTTCCCTTTCAATAACTTTAGGTTACTTATGTCTCTAATTTCAGCCGGACCGAGCTCGATAGCTGCAGTCGCTTAAGTGCAGCCAGTATTCAGTATTCGGGAGATATTCGGTTCGAACCCCACCGTCGGTAGCCCTGAAGATGGTTTTCCGTGGTTTCCCATTTTCACACCAGGCTGTACCTTAATTAAGGCCACGGCCGCTCCCTTCCTATTCTAGCCCTTTCCTGTCCCTTCGTCGCCATAAGACCTATCTGCGTCGTTGGGAAGTAAAGCAAATTGCAAAAAAAGTCAGCCGGGATAGAATTCCAGAATCGTATGTTCCCCGGTACAAATTAGTTGTAATACAACGAGTGTCCCGGCAGGCACACCCAGCTTATCCGCTTCCCGTTGACTCATCACTCCCCGCTCCGCGGCATGGCAACAAGGACTGCACATCGCTCACTTTATCCGTCCATGACATAACAATGAAAATTAAGAAAATAAGCTCGTACCTTATGACTAGGGCCCGGATGTTTATGCAGTAATAGGTTAGAATGCAAACTTACTGAAGCGAGTAATAAGTAGAATCTGCCTGCACGTCGGTAATGCTAGAAGGTTTGCATAAACATTAGGGGTTCAGCCCATTAGAACCCCTAAAGTTATGCAAACCTCATAGCAGTACCGTCGTGCAGGTAGACTCTACTTGTTACTCCCTTCAGGAAGTTTGCGCTCTAACCTATTACTGCATAAACATCCGGGCCCTAGAAGATGAGATGTTGGAAATGTTTTCCTCCTGCATCTACATATTTCTGGCATCGCCTTAGGAAACTCCGATTCCGCAATTTAACATTCAGCATTTTCGTAGCCCACTTTGCTGAGCTCTTCAAAACCCCGGCTTCTTGTACAAGTCGTATGTTTTAATCTTTCTGCCATTTCATTTACTTTTTCCTTGTTAAGTACACGTTTTTTTTAGCACTTCGCTTTTTATCGAGTAAAGAACCACTTCCTCTCAATTGTGTTAAAAATCGCCTAAAGACTTCACTGCAAGACTCTGTTTTCACATAATTATCGTACATAAATACCCTTTCTTCTGCCGTATACACATGTGGAGGCATTATAAGAATTATGCCCCGAAGTAACACTTCACAACTCGAGAACAGTTGGAGCGACAGATCAACACTTAACACACGTTCTAAGCACGGACCTGAACTGCGAAGTGCCACTGCCTTCGTAATGTCCAGGCCGTACTGTACCTCTGATGACGTCACGCTTTGAAGGCGATACGCATACGCTCCGCTTGAATAACACACTCGTTTAAATTACTTAAAGAACTGTTAACACCTAATAAAACCAAAACCTATCCTCAAATATTTGTTCATTCTGACATACAATGCATATCCTTCTCCGTAACGTTCTATTTCTCGCGTATATACGTTCGTTTGCGTGAGTACAGCCTAACACTTTGAGACATATTCTTGCGATTTTATCCATTTTCTGGTCAACTGGAATATTCACATCATACACACTGACAGAAAACATACAGCCAATTGCCATTACTATTTATTACAAATATAAATTATTTCTGTACCTCACTGATGAACACTGCAGCTTTCCTAGACCTCTTACAGGAAGTTACACCAGTATGGAGTAGGTCTGCTCTCTTTGAAGCACTTTGTTGAATACACAAGTCGGTGTGAATTTTGGAAAAGTTACTTAAAAATATATTCACCCAAATATATATAGGCCTACACTGTCCGGCCAGGTCTTCCAATTTCTTCCTGCAGTCACAAATGACTAGGGAATCAGTCAACTGCATTGACTCCAAAGCCAAGGATTTTGTGACACACTTAGGATCGTCTGAATTTAGAAATACCATCTTATATATATCTGACACCAACACACAAAATACTTTGTACACCTCAATTCCAAGTTCTATTGACATGTCTGATGGATACTTTAAGCCCCCTCGATTTAGAAAATTCAGATATCTTACTTCTGGAGGTAATTCTTAAATAAGATCTGAATCTGTCAGAAGATAAGATTTACATAAATCACACTGCTGTTTGATACTCGTATTTTTTTTTCTATTTGCTTTTCGTCGCACCGACACAGATAGGTCTTACGGTGAGGATGGGACAGGAAGGGTCTAGGAATGGGAAGGAAGCGGCCGTGGCCTTAATTAAGATAGAACCCCAGCATTTGCCGGGCGTGAAAATGGGAAACCATCTTCAGGGCTGCCGACAGTGGGGTTCGAACCCACTGTCTCCCGAATACTGGATACTGGCCGCAGTTAAGCGACTGCAGCTATCGAACTCGGTGATACTCATAAATAAGACTTGCATTTTCAAATACACGGAATTCAGATAAGCCGGAGGTCTGATTACATAAAAATATAGGGCCTACCTAATGTTACCCATGTTTATGACATAATAGAAAAAATTAACTCACCATCTGGACGGGACACTCTTATTTCTCTCAGGATGTGATTTTCAGGAAATTGCTTGATACACACAACTGTGTTGTGATTAACTATTAAATTCTCCCTGGGAATAGCCTTCTTCCATAACTTAACTCGTTCTTCATCAGAAGGAAACACTAATACCGGAGTGTACTCTTCTTGTTTATGATTGGCACACAGCAACTCTTAGGCATGGTGATTTCCCTCACTGATCATCTTAATTCAAGTACCGTATATAAAATTCGTGGTTAATAATAAAACACAGAACGCACTAACTCAATTAATTTTACACTATAAATATAACTTTACACAAATAAACAACAACATTAAAACACTGAAGAACGATCTTCTTAACCTATAGCTTCACATAAATACACGCTCACACTAAGTTTTCTTCACTAATTAACGACTTTCCACTTAATAATGCAGTCGACGACGACTCATTCTCACATATATCTGAGGGAACACGCGGCCATCGTTAAAAATCTCAATGAAACTGCGAAAATCTATGTTTAACTATACTAACTCATGTGCTAAACTTCCCCCCTAACGATCAGCTGATTGCTTTCCCGCGCTCGTTACAGTACGGCCTAGACATCACGAAGGCAGTGGAAGTGCGGGCATTGATGAACTGTCGCTGCGCTGTGTAACGGGAAGTGATGAGTCAACGGGAGGCAACCAATGAGAGAAACTCACTGTACATACTGCTGTGATGAGTGGGGATGAACAGCAGGGATCCTGTTGATGACCTTGAAGGTGTTCTACCTGAGTTTAAATGTATTCTGAGGTAATCTGGTTTAACCTGTTTGCAGTATTTTATGCAAGAGAAAAGCAGCATGGTACATACGTCTATCAACTAATCTTAACAAGGACTGCTTTTGGAGGAACGGGCTGATGTGGAAATAGAGTGGAACATTTGGAACGAACCGAGTGCGGGCATTATGCGTCCTTTGAAGTTTAGAACCAAGTGAGAAACTTATGTTATTGTAGACTACAGTATTAGTCCTTGATCGAGTAATTTCCTGGTATTGACAGGTAGGAAGTGCCTCGTTGTGTATAGTGAGTGTAAAGAACCGAATATACGTTGATAATTTTTTGACGTGGTCTGACCAACTTATATACTTATCAAAAATTACTCCAAGGTTCTTATCAGAGTCTTTCAGAGTTATAGCTGTTTCATTGATCTTGGTAACAGGTATATTGATGCTTTCTAATTTGGCATGCACTCTTTTAGATCCTGTTGTTATGGTTTGTGATTTTAATGGGTTTACTTTCAGGCACTGGCTACTAGTCCATTCGTATATGTTCGACAGGTCTTCGTTTAATTTCATGGTTACTTCTTGTATGTCATGCGGTTTGGTATGAATATGCATTTGGATGTCGTCTGCGTATAAGTGATATTTACAGTTCGTCAGTTGTCCTGATAAGTCATTCAGGTACAGAGAGAACAGAAGGGGTGATAAAAACCCAACCCTGTGCTACCCATTCTCAATAACATTTTTTTCATAAGATATAGGCCCTATTGTTATTTATAATGTTCAATGTTGTGTTAAAATGTTTATTATGTTACCAGCTACGTTTGTTATTTACATGAGTTTTTCCCTGAATTCAACCTGAATGAATTGTAATTTATTACGTTACAATCCAGTATTCTAATTCACAAGCATAAATTATCTTTATTTGTCCGCTCTTTCCAGGTTTAAGTACGGTAAATTATTTTTTTCTCATGATCAAAGTTTGAAATCTGCTAGTTCATAATACCCTATCACTGATTAAGTCGACCAGCCATTCTACTGTTCCACAATGTTTTAAAATTTTCCGAGTAAATTGCATCCAGTCCTGTTGCTTTCCCAGTCTGTTTTCTTTTAGAGGGATTGAGATTTCTCCAGCTGTGATTGGTTGTGAGAATTGTGAATTTGTTTCAGCCTGGGATAATTTAATTTTCAGTGTCTTCTGGATTTTTCCAGTTTTAGGTAGGCTATGTTAGTTCCTTCTACCATCCTAGTTAGAGCAATAATTCTTGTTTTTTTGTCAGGATTTAGCTTGAACTCTGATTAGCATAGCTTGGGTAGTTACTGCCCAGTTTCCTTAAAAGTTGCCACGCTTTCCTGCTAGCGTGTTGGGAGTTCACGTTCGTTCTATTTCTATTTCCTTGAACTGTCTAGACTTTGTAGTCGCTCTTCAGCAACATGTAAAATTCCAAGGAATAATTGAGGTTTTTGTTAATCCATCGAACGTTATCGGCGACGGAAGGGTAGGAAAAGATGATGATTGGAAAGGAAGCAGCCGTCGCCTTAATTAAAGTACACTCCCAGCATTTGACTAGTGTTAAAATAGGAAACCAGAGATAAACATATTAAGGACCACCGACGGTAGGATACGAAACCCCCATCTCCCAAATGTAAGTTCACAAGATGAGTGACCGTACCCGCACGAACAACTCGCTCGGTAATTGCTTTATTGCAGTCATTGTTTTGGAGTTAGAATGGTCTAATAATTCATATTCCCATTAGCTGATTTCAGTCTAGGTTACAATGAAAGTAACTGCTGGTGCTCCACATTGAAAACGTTGAGGTCTTGATTGTAAACAATCCTGAAAAGCGCGTGTCTCCAAAGGATGTCAACAATTTCTGAATGATCTTTTTTATCAAACTAATGTACAGTAATTCAGTTTAGTTACAAAAATGTTTCAGTTAGGATTAGACTATCGATTTTAGGCAGGAATAATTTAGAGTGCGAACTTATTTGGTTATTAGGAAGTGTCGTCTAGCCCGTTCCTCTGTTATGTAGTAGAAGTAACAAATTGCAATGGTTCTGATGGGCTGTGCCCCTGAAGTTCATGCAAGCCTCATAACACAACCGTTGTGTAGCGTAGCCTATATTTGTTGCCCACTTAAGATTGCATTCTAACCTACAGTAGTACTGACTTAAAATCCGGGCTCTGATTATGAGTGAAAAAGCGCAACACCGTTTCGGTTCCTTGTTCATCCGTTTATTCAAAGTACAATCTGATTGTCAATGACCGGATACGACAAATGAATGAGAGTTCCATTCTGACATCTGCTATGTTATCTTTCACAAAATAAAGAATGAACATAAGGGTGTTTACACGTATTTATAACGTACTGTGGTACATTTATTTTCCAATTTCTTTTACGTCGCACCGACACAGATAGGTCTTATGGCGGAGATGGGATGCGACAGTGCTAGGAGAGCGAAAGAAGTGACTACGGCTGAAAGAGGAGTCATAAATGAAAAGTTGAGATTTATTTTCAAAAAATCGAATTTTCATTTTGAATCCTAAAAATCCCCCGACCTTCCTCTTTCAAATCCCGTTTCATTTGAATGGACTGTGAGTCCCAACCGAAAAACATTCTGTAAACAAATTACCGAGGTTTCTGAAAGATTTGGTAAGTAGATAAAAATTGTTCCTAAGACATTATCTGAAAATCCCTGAAGTATAAAAACTCACCGAAAAACTGCATTTCATTTACTCCAGAACATCTTTGTAAACCACGTTTGTGGCATTGCCTTTTGGGGCTAAAATGACCAGGCTACTGGCAGAGCTAAATCTGGAACGTGCAACATGGAATTCTACTTGTAAGAAACAGTCCTCTTTTAAGTCGAAGAAAAAATGTTTCTTTATTTCTATAGGAGATTACAAATACCGATTTTCACGTCTGTAACATCTTAAGTTTTTTATATATAAGTATCCTCATAAAGAGAATTCAACTCCTTCTTCACTTATTTTCGATCTCCAACTTAAGTTGATTTTCCGAAAAGTATGTGTTTCTTTATTTTTAAAAGGGATTACAAATACCAATTTTTATGTCTATAAAATGTTAAGTTTATGTGATATACTGTAGATATCCTCATTTTAAAAATTGTCCCACTCCTTGGCTGAGTGGTAAGCGCTGAGGCCTTAGGTTCACAGGGTTCCATACCTTACATCACAGCCTGCGTGGTTGCTTGGTAACATTATCTGACCATCCATCCGTACGTTACATCACTGCCTGCACGGTTGCTAGCCAACATTGTCTGACCATCCATCTATACTTTATATCACTGCCTGCACGGCTGCTAGGCAACATTGTCTGACCATCCATCGATATTTTACATCACTGCCTGCACGGTTACTAGGTACATTGTCTGACCATCCATCTTTATTTTACATCCCTGCCTGCACGGTTGCTAGGTAAATTTGTCTGGCCATCTATCCGTTCCTTACATCACTGCCTGCACGGTTGCTAAGTAACATTGTCTGACCATCCATCTGTACTTTATATCACTGCCTGCACGGTTGCTAGGTAACATTGTCTGACCATCCATCTGTACTTTATATCACAGCCTGCGTGGTTGCTAGGTAACATTGTCTGGCCATCCACCCATACGTTACATCACTGCCTGCACGGTTGCTAGGTAACATTGTCTGACCATCCATCTGTACTTTATATCACAGCCTGCGTGGTTGCTAGGTAACATTGTCTGACCATCCATCTGTACTTTATATCACAGCCTGCGTGGTTGCTAGGTAACATTGTCTGGCCATCCACCCATACGTTACATCACTGCCTGCACGGTTGCTAGGTAACATTGTCTGACCATCCATCCATACGTTACATCACTGCCTGCATGGTTGCTAGGTAATATTGTCTGACCATCCATCTGTACTTTATGTCACTGCCTGCACGGTTGCTAGGTAATATTGTCTGACCATCCATCTGTACTTTATATCACTGCCTGCACGGTTACTAGGTAACATTGTCTGGCCATCCATCCATACGTTACATCACTGCCTACACGGTTGCTAGGTAATATTGTCTGACCATCTATCCGTACCTTATATCACTACCTGCACGTTTGCTGTGGTTACACTTTCCTCACACATCTTGTCGCGCCACGTTACACAAATTTTCGGATGACCCACAGCCATGGCAAATGATAATGTACTTAAAATCCAAGGATAGTAGGTTTTCCTCCCGCAGGTGGGGGCGGTAGATAACATTCACGGTATCCCCTGCCTGTCGTAAAAGGCGACTAAAAGGGGCCCCAAGGGATCTGAACATTGGAGCGTGGGTTGACGACCAAGGGGCCATTAGCTGAGTCCTGGCATTGCTTCCATTTACTTGTGCCAGGCTCCTCACTTTCGTCTATCCTATCCGACCTCACTTGGTCAACTCTTGTTCTTTCCGACCCCGACGCTATTAGGTTTCTGAGGGCTTGGGAGTCTTGTATTTTCACGCCCTTCGTGGCCCTTGTATTTCTTTGGCCGATAGCTTCATTTTTCGAAGTGTAGGATCTCTTCCATTAGTGTTCCATTAGTGGGTTGGAGATTTTAATCGCGTGTGATTAATTCATCTGGCTCGGGGACAGGTTGTTTGTGTTTGTCCCAACATTCTCCTCTTCAAATTCATTCAACACACATTACCAACCACAATAGGAACACGCAATAATAATTACATACCTACTCACGGGATTGGCTTCGGGAAGGGCATCCAGTCGCAAAACAGGGTCAACTCCACATGTGCGACACAGTTCGCACCAGCTACCCAACAAGTGTGGGAAAAGCGGCAGAAGGAGAAGATACTATTTTAAAAATACACCCGCTTTTTTATTATTTCACCGCCTCGAGTGGATTTTCCAAACAAAGTGTGTTCATTTATTTTTTAAAGAGATTCCAAGTACCAGTTTTAACGTCTGTATCATCTTCAGTTTCTGAGATATATGCATACTCATATAAAGAATCCAACTCCTTCCTCACTTCTTTTCACCGCCCCCCCCCCCCCCTCACCGCTTACGTGGATTTTCTGAAAACCATAATTTGTGGGTTTTTTATTTTCATGTCTGTATCATGTGACGGTTTGGTGATATATCTATACTAATATATAAAGAGGTCACGTTTGTTTGTATGTAATTGCTAATTTCAGGAACTACTGGAAACATTCTAAAAGTTATTTTCTTTCTTTCTTCTTAATCTGTTTATTGTCCAGGGTTGGCTTTTCCCTCGGACTTAGCGAGGGATCCCACCTCTACCGCCTCAAGGGCAGTGTCCTGGAGCTTCAGACATCGGATCGGGGGATACAACTGGGGAGAATGATCAGTACCTCGCCCAGGCGGCCTCACCTGCTATACTGAACAGGGGCCTTGGTGGGGGATGGGAAGATTGGAAGGGATAGACAAGGAAGAGGGAAGGAAGCGACCGTGGCCTTAAGTTAGGTACCATCCCGGCATTTGCCTGGAGGAGAAGTGGGAAACCACGGAAAACCACTTCCAGGATGGCTGACGTGGGAATCGAACCCACCTCTACTCAGTTGACCTCCCGAGGCTGAGTGGACCCCGTTCCAGCCCTCGTACCACTTTTCAAATTTCGTGGCAGAGCCGGGAATCGAACCCGGGCCTCCGGGGGTGGCAGCTAATCACACTAACCACTACACCACAGAGGCGGACAAAAGTTATTTTACTAATGTAAATACAGTATTCATTATCCCTGAGGGACATGGGCTGTATTTTATTTTCAAAACAATTCGAGGGTGGCACGGGGGGAGGTATAAAAATTCTAGGCTAATATAGGCGAAATAGCGAATTTGTCATACAAGGACGAGACAAAGCTGAAATTAATCATCATCATCATCATCATCATCATCATCATCATCATCATTTTCCGACTCGTTGGCTGAATGGTCAGCGTTCGGTTCAGAGGGTCCCGGGTTCGATTCCCGGCTGAGTCGAGGATTTTAACCTTAATTGGTTAATTCCAATGGTTCGGGGGCTGTGTGTGTGTGGCGTATTCAACATTAGAAATCATCATATGTAGGGCTCTCATCTTCACAGACATGCAGGTCGCCTAATAGGCCGTCTACTAGGAAAAGACCTGCACCAGGCCTCTCCGGAGGCCATGCGCCATTATTATTATTATTATTATTATTATCATCATCATCATCATCATCATCAATCTTTCAGAAACCTCGGTATTTATTTTCGGGTGGGACTCACAGTCCAGTCAAATGAAGCATGTTTGTATCAACTCAGTACATGAAAAATATTCATCATACATACATAACTGTTATGCCGGGCTGACTAGCTAAGGCGCTTGAGGCACTGGCCTTCTGACCCCAACTTGGCAGGTTCGATTCTGGCTCAATCCGATGGTATTTGAAGGTGCTCGTGTCGGTAGATATACTAGCACGTAAAAGAACTTCTGCGGGACTAAATTCCGGCACCTCGGCGTCTCCGAGAACCGTAAAAGTAGTTAGTGGTACGTAGCCAATACAATTATTATTATTATTATTATTATTATTATTATTATTATTATTATTATTATTATTATTATTATTATTATTGTAACTATTATATCTTTCTTGCCTCTGCCTTGCCTCATACTATCACAATTTATTGAGGGGCATTTTATTTTCCAATACATGCACTTGGTATTTACCTGTTTGTCCTATCTTACTGTCCTCAGTTGTAGTCCCATTTCCTATTAATTTCAACTTTCTTAACTGCATTACTTTTTCCGTATGTAAGCAATCGCTAATCCCAAAACCTGGACACACTGTTCTTTGAGGAAAACTTCCATGCTGTTCAAGTGTATAACTTTTGGCCCCGGAAAATATCGAAATTTGGATGCTTTTTAAGGACGGTGCAGACCTACGTTTCGGGGTATTTTTTAATAATAATAATAATAATAATAATAATAATAATAATAATAATAATGTTATTTGCTTTGCGTCCCACTAACTACTTTTACGGTCTTCGGAGACGCCGAGGTGCTGGAATTTAGTCCCGCAGGAGTTCTTTTACGTGCCAGTAAATCTACCGACACGAGGCTGTCGTATTTGAGCACCTTCAAATATCACCGGACTGAGCCAGGATCGAACCTGCCAAGTTGGGGTTAGAAGGCCAGCGCCTTAACCGTCTGAGCCACTCAGCCCGACAGTTTTGTTTTTTCTGAACGGTAAGTCGTATTACAAAACTGATAGCACAATTGCAGTTCTATATGGAGAGATCTTCAGCTATGGTCCTATGATTCATTGTCGTGTTTCAATTGTTAATACGTTAGATAGCGCTGCACTTCTGGATTATAATCAAATATCTCTAACTCGATTGTGACTGGCATTAGGAATAAGGGCCTGTCTTTATAATTAAAACTCCATCTCTACTGTGAACGGTGGTTGCGAAGTGATCCTGCCGTTACAGTACAAACTCCCGAACTCGATTGTGATGGCAGTAGGGAATGTGGCCTGCCATTATTGTCAAAACTTCCCCAATGCCTACCTTTCATCGGAAACAATGTATGGCGCCTTCCCTGTTTTGTTTTTCGGATAGCGCTAAGAGACATACAATTTAATATAATCGTAATCGCTGCCTTTACAGTAATTTATGGAGATATCCGTATACAACGTAGAATGCCGTAGCGAAGCACGGGTACATTTGCTAGTGGTAGATAATCTCGCTGCTGTAAGAACACTGGAGCTGACGTTGCCATGGTTACGGCAGTTCGTTTCTTTATCCGATTCCTAGAGCAAGGGTAGTGTGGTACCAATATCTCCATAACGGTTGGTTTTAGGGCCTTAAAACATGGTTTACTGGCCCGTAAGGCTTACCGAGTTTTGTTCTTTGCGTCAAAGGGCTTAAGGTGGCCATATACACTAGGAATGATTTTGTTAAAGAATAATCTCTAGCAATGTTAAATTTTTCTGTTCTTTTATCATGATCAAACTAAGAAATTTGAAGTTCATTTTACACAAATTTTATGTTAATTGTTTATAAAAAATAATGTGTTGCTATTTACACTGGGATACTTAAAGTCTTCTATCTCTCACATTGTTTAACCAAAATCCATGAAACTTGAACAAAAACAATCTAACTTACGTGGGGAATGTTCCCTACCACTTTTTTTTGAATTAGTCACAATTAAGGGTTTCAAAATTATATTACAATTTAAGTTTCTTGAATTTTTGTTTAACAAAATTGTTTAAAGTGTTGTTAAAATTACATTTTTATTAATAGCATCCTTTCAGTGCTAGGGAACATAGATACGTGTATTAGCTTTAATTTGACATAAAAATCAAGCAGTTACCATTTCTTTGACAAAAGTTAAAGCAATTTGAATGACTTCAAATGTCAGAAAACGAATTAATGAGTAAATCGCATTTAAAGTTTACTTAGTATGTTTTCACTCACATTCTGTTTTGGTCACATCAGAGACATACACAGGTCGTTCCTTGGAAGCTATATGGTCTTCCTTCATCTTTTTCCGGCCTCTGAGGTACCTCCTTCTTGTCTTCCCTTCTGGAGTAGACTTTCTGGCACATGTAGAAATACGAAGTTGGTCTGAACATTTCACTGAGTCTACCATGTACTTTCCAGGAATTATGTTTATTCTTTTCATTACATGAAGCTCTATTCGTCTTCCACAATTAAAATGGCATACATCATCCGTTACTGATAGTTTTAATGTGGTGAGGAAGTTTTCGGACACCGCAGCCAAATGGTGCCATTGAACGACTTATTATTATTATTATTATTATTATTATTATTATTATTATTATTATTATTATTTGCTAGTTGTTTTACGTCGCACCGACACAGATAGGTCTTACGGCGACGATGGGACAGGAAAGGGGTAGGAGTGGGAAGGAAGCGGCCGTGGCCTTAATTAAGGTACAACCCCTGCATTTGCCTGGTGTGAAAATGGGAAACCACGGAAAACCATTTTCAGGGCTGCCGACAGTGGAGTTCGAACCTACTATCTCCCGAATACTGGATACTGGCCTCACTTAAGCGACTGCAGCTATCGAGCTCGGTATTATTATTATTATTATTATTATTATTATTATTATTATTATTATTATTATTATTATTATTATTATTATTATGTGTCTTGCCATGCAAACACTTAGCAAGAATATCAGGAGCACATGCACTAATATGGAAGAATTAAAGAACGTTATGCTACTTGACGGAAACCAGTGGGAAAGCTGATACGCCGGACATGACATGACAGCTGTCTGTCAGAACGGTTGCGCCCTCTTACAGTAAATAATTTATTTCGACATGAAAGGTTAATGGTATATTTATTAACCATACATTTTCTAAAACTAGAAGAAATTTACTACAAAACTGATTTTTTTTAAGTGAAATTTCTGAAAAATAGTGTATATGGCCACCTTAAATTGAGCTTTGTCTCGTCTTTGTATGACAAATTCGATATTTAGCTTATTTTTGCCTATTATTTTTATATCTCCCCCCTGACCCCCTCGAATTCTTTTGAAAATAAAATACAACCCATGTCCCTCAGAGATAATGAATGTCTACATTAGTAAAATAATTTTTAGAATTGGTCCAGTAGTTCCTGAGATTAGCCCTTACATAACAAACGAACTTTACCTCTTTATACATTCTATATTAGTATAGATAATGCTTTTATTAGATATGCAGATCGCCCGCCTCTGTGGTGTAGTGGTTAGTGTGATTAGTTGCCACCCCTGGAGGCCCTGGTTCGATTTCAGTTCTGCCACGAAATTTGAAACGTGGTACGAGGACTGGAACGGGGTCCATTCAGCCTCGGGAGATCAACTGAGTAGACGAGGGTTCGATTCAACTCAGCCATCCTCGAAGTGGTTTGCCGTGGTTTCCCACTTCTCCTCCAGGCAAATACCTGGGTGATACCTAACTTAAGGCCACGGCCGCATAGAAGGTCAAGCCGCCTAGGCAAAGTACTGGTCCTTCTCCCAGTTGTATCCCCCCTACCCAAAGACTGAGGCTCCAGGATACTGCCCTTGAGGCGGTAGAGATGGAATCCCTCGATGAGTCCGAAGGAGAAAACAACCCTGGATGATAAATGGATTAAGAAAGAAAGGAAGATATGCAGATCACGTTGGCTGAATGGTCAGCGTACTGGCCTTCGGTTCAGAGGGTCCCGGGTTCGATTCCTAGCCGGGTAGGGAATTTTAACCTTTATTGGTTAATTCCAGTGGCTCGGGGGCTGGATGTTTGTCCTGTCCCCAACATCCCTGCAACTCACACACCACACATAACACTATCCTCCACCACAATAACACGCAGTTACCTACACCCGGCAGATGCAGCCCACCCTCATCGGAGGGTCTGCCTTACAAGGGCTGCACTCGGCTAGAAATAGATTTTTTTTTTACAAGTTGCTTTACGTTACACCGACACAAATAGGTCTTTTGGCAACGATGGGACAGGAAAGGCCTAGGAGTGAGGTGGAAGTGACCGTGGACTTAATTAAGGTACAGCCCCAGCATTTGCCTGGTATGAAAATGGGAAATCACGGAAAACCATCTTCAGGGCTGCCGACAGTGAGGTTCGAACCCACTATCTCCCGGATGCAAGCTCACAGCTGTGAGCCCCTAACCGCACGGCCAACTCGCCCGGTCGTCATTTCAGTAAGGGATAGTCTAAGGAAGAGAATCACTGGAAGAGAATCAAACACTTGGTCCTTCACTTCGAAGGCTAGCGCCTTTCAGCTTCTTAATAATGATCCGTTGTTTCCTTCGAAAACCGCGAAGGGTTCTAGGAATGAGAACAGCACAACGAGGAGATTCATCGCTTCGATCTGACCTTGAGCACTCACGAAACAGTAGTGTGGACTTTCTCTTCAACGTGGTTAATGTATTCCCGTTAATAAAACACACTGAACAGAATATCTGGTCGAATGTCACACACAGCAGTGGAGGGGGGGGGGGGGGGGGGAATAAGAAGAAATGAAACAAAACACGTTATCTGTCCTTTTATCTTTCACTCTCAATTCAGTTAACATCTACCCTTTCACACTTCCCACCTCAGCGTGCCACCTCCACTACCATTGGCCCCGTGCCTCAAAATAAACAAATCTCCGAAACGGTATTGGCTTAACTCCCACTACCGAGCCACACACGGCTGTAGCAGCCCGCCCGCCTTTATAAAACCAGCCAAGTCGTTTCGAAACAAGAGAGGAACGACACACGCGTTGGCTGTACTTTTCTTATCGTTGCTTGGTTACCCGCACTCCGCTGTATTTCCGCTACGAGAAAACAAAAAGCGAACATCTGAAGGTCGTAACAGTAAAAGCATATGCGTACAAAGTGTTTTTTGTACTTCTTGCTCTCTCCTGTGTAGTATAAAAGTGTTCGACTGCAAGTTAGTACAGAACAAGTGAACCCTTTTTAAAAGTTATTCAAGCTATCGAACTCAAGACTCCGAGATGGCGACACAGATTGAACAACACATCATGAAGACAGAAACCTTCAGCCAGCGGCAATGGAAATCTATGGTAAATACATCATTTTATTACTAATAATATTGATAAACACCTGTTAAAATGTTTACTTTTTAATGTGATGTCTCTTAAGGTAATGAATTTCTAAAATATAATAACAAAACATTTTTACTCTGATGCTTGTTGTTTTAAGGGGCCTAACATCGAAGGTCATCGGCCCAAAAAAAAATTTTATTGAGCACGATATTTTTAAGGATATCATTCAATGGTTGTTTCTTATTTAAGCAGTTTCGGGTTCCAATAACTCATATTTTCGGCGATTATGAGATAGGAACGTGGACTTTTTAAGGTACAGACGCGAGAATCGAACTCGGAGCCCTTTGAACCGAAGGTCACTAGACTAACCATGCTGCCAAGAAGTCGGACTCAAATATTAATGATTATGTGAAGTGAATTCTGCCAAATCGAGATAGCGTTCTCAATTATGCGCTAACTGGTTATGATGAAGATTGCGGGTTCGAATACTGGCTCAGGTCTTAATAATGAGAGACCCCTTACCAATAGACGCACTGCCTCGTTGTTTGAGGAAGCCCTATTCCGGCCAAATTCCAACATTCTGATGTTTAATAAAACTGGTAACAACTGAAACACATACCGTATGTATTATTATTAATTCATTATCCAAGTATCGAGAGCTTTTGAACTTATTTAGAGAAATATTTCTCCTTTTCTTCCCACCATATCTTCATTCGTTGACCGATTTCCTTTTTGCGCTCTCCTTTCGATCCTGTATATTTTCTTTAAGGTTTCGCTGCAAATTAATATTTGCTTGTTAAGTTCCTAAATGTTGTTCTATCTTGAAAGTTTACCTCGGTAATGCCAATTTCTTATAAATCTACTATCTAATATATGCAGTTTTCTCAGGGATATTGCTAGGTTTAGAAGTTTATTTGTCAGCCTGTTGTTATCCATTCTGTGTAGGTGTCCGTAGATTTTTAACGGTCTATTTCTAATTGTATCTGTGATTTATTCTGTGACATGATGAACTCCCTGTGGTTTCCTTTTCATCCTAAGTACATTATTATTCTTCTTCCGCTTTTCCCACACTTGTAGTGTCGCGGGTGCGACTGTGTCGCACATGTGGATTTGACCCTATTTTATGCACTTCCTGACGCCAACCCTCTGTGGAAGGATGTTATCACTATTGTGTGTTTCTGTGGTGGTTTGTAATGTACTGTGGAGTGTTGTCTGAATATGAAAAGGAGAGTGTTGGAACAAACACAGACACCCAGTCTCTAAGCCAGAAGAATTAATCAGACGCGAATAAAATCCCGGAGCCGGCTGGGAATCGAACCTGGGACCCTTTGAATAGAAGGCCCGAACGCTGACCATTCAGCCAAGAAGTCGGACATCCAAATATTGTTATTATTATTATTATTATTATTATTATTATTATTATTATTATTATTATTATTATTAAACAGACACAAATATAATTTCCCAAGGACTCTGAACTTGGGATCGTTGGTTGGCGACCACAAGGTCCTTTACAGGGTCTGGTATTGCTTCGATTTACTTGTAAAAAGGCAAATCAAAGTCATCTCCGCATAGGCATGTAGGCCCTTGGAGAGGTGGAAGGTAAAGGCTTCCACTATACGTAACCTCGGCACTTGGTTGGGTAGAGTGGTTAGTTCCACGCCCGGCCGCCTTTACCCCCAGAAAGTAATCTGGTACTAATTTTTTTAAAGCTGGATGAATCTCAGGGCCATTTGGAAATATGTTTTCTTAAAATTTTCGACTTCCAGACCGAGAATCGAACCCACGTCCTTCCGGGTGGACCAAGCACGATTTTTTCGCATGGGCCAGGCAGCCCCTTTCGATTTACTTGTGCACCTTCATTATTCCTACCCGAACCCCTTGGTCAACTTTTGTACAGTACTCTTCATACCCTCGTGGTGTTAGATCTGCGAGTCCTAGGGAGTCCTTCCTTTAATCGCCTTCGTAACCCTTCCCTTTCTCTTGCCGATATCTTCATTTTTAAGGAATCGAACCTGTTTCCTATTCTGAGACGATCCTTGCCCAGTTGTACATCCATCATCATAACCTGGGTGTAACCACAATTCTCTTCTTTCTGCTGTTCTATATAGTAGTTTCACCCTGTTTTGTGTGTTATTTCGTCCACCATCGTTTTTCTTTGTCCCCTATTGTTCTCTTCCCCCAAAATCTTGCCTTCAATCAGGCCTATGTGTGCGATAAATGCATTGTTTGTTAGCAGATGACCAGAAAGCGATATCTTCTTCCTTTGCGTTCTGGGACAATGTTTAGTAGACTGTCGTTACTTTCCTTTTCCGTCCGCGGAAGTTCTGGCCTTTTTTCTTCAGATCTACAACTCCATTACTTCCAGATGTTCGTTATCTTTCTGTAACAACTTCCAGCTCTCCGAGCCGTATAGAAGAACACTCCAGATGAAAGTGTTAACATCAGCTTAAAAGTATTATCATTATTATTATTATTATTATTATTGAAGCCTCCGCGGCTCAGGCGGCAAGGCAGGTCTCTCACCACTAGATTCCGTGGTTCAAATCCCGGTCACTCCATGTGAGATTTGTGCTGGACAAAGCGGAGGCGGGACAGGTTTTTCTCCGGGTAGCCTACTCAGGTTTTCCCTGTCATCTTTCATTCCAGCAACACTCTCCAATGTCATTTCATCTGTCACTCATTAATCATTGCCCCAGAAGAGTGAGAGAGTCTTCGGTAGCCGGCACAATTCCTGTCCACGCCGCTAGATGGGGCCTTCATTCATTCCTTTCCTGATCCGGTCGAATGACTGGAAACAGACTGTGGATTTTCATTTTCATTATTATTATTATTATTATTATTATTATTATTATTATTATTACTTCGTTATGCCCGGCTAAGGAACGCGATTGAACTCATTTAGCTCACGTCGTTACCTTTTTCTTCTCCCAAAATCTCTTCATCTTCTCGCTGTGGCTTTTCTTACGATCTTCTGACCAGGTTTCGTTGGTGGCACTGGTTGGATGGTCTGCAAAGCGGTGATTGTCGACCGATTTTCTGAACTTAGAACAGTCGAATACAATGTCAACTGTGATGCCTGTTTCCGGAACATCTTTTCCAACTTCAAGCAGCCAGTTGTTTTTTACTTTCATTGATAGGGCAAGGTTCAGAATTCTTTTGGTCAATCTCTGATTAATTCATTCTGAGAGCAAGTCTGTAAAATTTCAAACATATTTTCCTAAATACCGTATTTACGCGAATAATACCCGCATATTTTTTAAAAAGTTTGGGGCACAAAATTGGGGTGCGGGTTTTATTTGAGTCAATGTTGGCACTTTTTTCTCAAAAGCAGCCTTCCTAAAGTTAGGGTGCGGGCATTTTTCGGTGACGGGGATTATTCGCGTAAAAACGGTATCTGTGACATTTCCTCTAAGTGTTGGATTAAATAACGATATTTTATTATCTTCCAGATTCATCCAAGTGAGTCTGTACGCTTATGCTTATAGCCCCTGAAACGGTTCGCTAATGTATTCTCTGTTCGACATAAAGTACAAATAATTCGCTCTCTGATACTACCTATATTTGACTACTGTGACACTGTTGACTGAGATAACCTGCGACAGTAACAAGAAACTGGACCGGAGCCTGAACAGCTGCGTAAGATGTATCTTTAATCTGCGTTATAATGCTCATATAACACCTCATTATAAGGAGCCGTCGTGGCTTCGAGTGCACCAGCGCCATGAACTTCATATGCTATCACGTCTACACAAAGTACTTTCCACTAATACTCCCGACTATCTGTCTTCATATTTTTCTTACCTCTCGACCTATCATGAACACAATACAAGATCTGGCTCCTCTCTTGCCATACCTGTAAACCGCACTGCTGTGTACAACCGCTCCTTCATAATGTCTGTGTCTAGGTCATGGAATTCGCTACCTGCGAAGATTAGAGACAATCCTTCACATCGCAAGTTTAAAGTGACTTGCCGCGAGCATTTGCTGGGTAGATCCCACTGGCTTGCTGGATAATTGTTGAGTTAATGAAGGAATTGAATGAGATGAATGAATGGATTACTGTAGTTACATCATTTAAGTGTTCTTTATTTTGTGTAGCCTATTTTAAAGTTAAGGATTCTTTCATTATTATTATTATTATTATTATTATTATTATTATTATTGCTATTGATATTATTTGTTTTATTTGTATTCGAAATTATAAGTTATGTAAATGTATGCTCGTCTAGTGATTAAGTGTAAGAGAGGCCCTTGAGCCCTAACTTCGCCACCAATAAAGGCATTATCTATCTATCTATCTATCTATCTATCTATCTATCTATGCTATTTGTAATTTAGAGATCCTAGTCCTGAAGGTTGGTTGACACTTGGGATACTTTGCCATATTGGGTTTTCATTCATTGTCATTCTAGGTACCGAAGAGACCCCTCCATGTAATGGATTTTCTGGTATGAGATCTGGAGTCCTGTTATTATTATTATTATTATTATTATTATTATTATTATTATTATTGTCGGGCTAGGTAGCTCAGGGGTTAGAACTCTGGCCATCTAAGTACAAATTAGCGAGCTCCATCCTGGCTCAGTCAGGTGGTATTTGAAGGTGAAATTAAAATCCTTAGCCTGTTTCCAGTCATTTGACGGGGTCAGGAATTTAATGAATGAAGCCCCCATCTAGCGGCGAGGATAGGAATTGAGCTGGCTGCCGCAGCCTGTCGCACTCCTCTGGTGCAATTATTAATTAATGAAAGATGAAATGAATCGATATTCGAGAGTGTTGCTGGAATGAAAGATGACAGGGAAAACCGGAGTACCCGGAGTAAAACCTGTCCTGCCTCCGCTTCGTCCAGCACAAATCTCATATGGAGTGACCGGGATTTGAACCACGGAACCCAGCAGTGAGAGGCTGGCGCGCTGCCGCCTGAGCCACGAAGGCTCAATTTGTATTTGAAGGTATTGCTCAAATAAATCAACTCTGCATCCGTAGATTTACTGGCACATAGAAAGAACTCATGTGGGACAAACTTCCGGCAACTCGGTGTCCCCGAAAACCATAAAACGATAGGTAGTGGGACGTAAAACCAATAACATTATCACTTTTTTATGTTTTGTCACTTGTTTAACGTCGCACTAACACACCGAAGGTTGTCGTCGGTAGTTGGGAGAAGGCCAGGAACGAAAAATCTCTGCAAATAAAGTTATGTGCAAACGGACAGATGTTTGTGTCATTTCATACCACTTAAGTACACAGTTTGCTAAATAGCGACGTCATACCCTACTGCACGTCAGTGACTAACTTACGAGTAGATGTTTTTACAACATCCAGCAGATGTATTCATTGAAACAACACTCAACTATTTTCCCAATCAAATACAACCTGTTCGCTCCGTCACATCACCTATTCCTGATTACTGGTATACTTCATTCATGGACATAACTCAAGAACGTCGACTAGACTTTCAACATTTACAACATTAGACTTATTGTACTCTGCGTTATAAAAAAATTATACTTGTATAATACTATATGAAGGAACCTGTTTTTCTTACGTCACACCGACACAGATACGTCTTATGATGATGATTGTATAGCGCAGGTCTAGGACTGGAAAGGCAGCGACCGTAACCTTGATTAAGATACAGCTCCAGCAATTTCCTGACGTGAAAATAGGAAAACCACAAAAAACCCTGTTCAGGACTGGGTGCGTGTTTCAACCGACTATCTCTAGAATGCAGGCTCACTGCTACGTGACCCAGATCGCGTAGCCACCTTGCTTGGTTTATAAGGAACTGTTAAGACTTCACAGCAGGGCCGTCTTCAACTGCACTCGTTCAATTATTACTTCAGAGAAGTAGAATTACCTTTCTTCTTTAAATTCCTCGAATCAAATAACCACCACAGCACATGATTCGATTCCTCTCTCACTATACATTTTATTATCTACAATCTCTGCCACCAGATCATGGAATTTTCTCCCTGCGAACATTAGGAACCAGGTTTCTCTTAAGAAATTTAAGATGGTTTTCCGAAAACACTCGCTTGTTTCATCAAACTGATTTCTGAAGGATTCAGATCCTGAATGCTTCGCTATTTTTCGTGATGTCTTCTCTGATGTTCAATCCATTCAGGTACCCCCTTGTTTCCTCCAGACAATTTATTCTCCTGTTTTGGGGATTTATTACATTGAATAATATTTCTGAGAGTCTCTTATTATCCATTCTAAAAATGTGTCCAAAATTTATTTCGTTATGACCAAATAACGAGTGTGTTTGAACTTTTTAGCGTGTTCTGATGGTTTCTTCTTATTATTATTATTATTATTTGTTGTTGTTAATAATAATAATAATAATAATAATAATATAGCTTAATTTGTAGTATTATAATGAACAACTCTAATAGTGAATAAGTGTAAGAAAGAGTCCTAACTTCAAAAACAAAAACAAACCGCATGGTGCTACAGCCCTGATTAGCCTTGGCCTACCGAGCGAGCGCTGCCCAACCCGACGGCCTGCAGATTGCTAGGTGACGCATGATCGGTGTGACGAATTCTCTCTGCGCGTATTCTTGACTTTATACACTGGGGCTATTATCACACTGTAATCACGTAAGCTGAGTGGATCTCGAACCAGCCCTCAGATCCAGGTAGAAACAGTTGACTTCGCCACGAATCGAACCTGGGACCTCCGCGTGAGAGACGGGCATGCTACCCCTAGAATATGGTATTGGCATTGAGCCGTAATATAGCTAGGTATAAATAAAGACGGTATTCATTTATCTAGCTAGCTACTTAAACGCCTTCAACTAGGATGCTAGAAGTGTGATCTACCTATCAGGCGCACTCCTACACTGTTGGAATTAGAATTTTAGCCGTTGAAACTCGCGCTCGCTCATATCCCCAGACGTTACGGTGTCTTATGCATTCCGCTAGGAGAGACACACACATACTCGATTCTCTGACGTTGAAATAACTTGTTATTTTGTTAAGAAGAAAGCCATACTTTCAATAAATATAATATAATATTTAATTTGTGTTCGACAAACTGAAAAACTTTTATGTTACATTACGTTGAATGAGTTGTCCTTATAGAAATCTACTGAGCAACGACTGGATCACCATAAAACCACTTGACGAAATCCAGACTGTTTTCTGTCAGCTAATGCCATAAATCGATTATTTTAACTAAGAAACACACCTCACTACTTCAAATTGTCACTTTTCTCAGTATGGGTTCTCCTAGTACTCCGTAGCGAACTTAAACGCATATCTCTTTCAAGTCAGCATTCACTTAATCTAGCTTGAAGGATTCATTAGTTACCTCGGTATCTCATCTTAATTGAATACACTTTTAATGTATATTTCATATAAAAGCTTGATAGAAGAGTTTTATTGCAGCCGATCTCAATGCGCAGACAGTTATGTGGTTTCCGGTTTTACTATTCCCAAAATAATGAGTTCGATCCCTTTAATTTTTATCACAAGTTCATTTTCTGTTACTTGGTGTCTGCTTATTAAATCGCCCCTCATACTGTTTTTTAACGTGAAGCAAATTCGGCCCATTCTGACGCCCCATCATATGACTGGAAATAATGTTCCACGTTATGAGAACCGTAATTGCAGAAATCAACACAACACTGAATTCACAATATATATTATAAAAGAAATATTTCGTTTCTAGGGAAACAAGGAGAGCAGATAAGCAACAATTGCAGTCTTGCAGCAGCAGCAGCCTTCTCTCATTGGCGCAGGCTGTACCGCATACCGTATTTATACAAGAGCGGGCATTACGGACTTTTTTCGAGTCGTCGTCCTCCTTGTGTGGTGGTGATTATTGTTTTAAGAGGAAGTACAACTGGGCAACCATCCTCTATATAACACTAATCAGAGAGTAAAATGGAAGGGGTCCAACACTTCGAAAAATGAAGGTATCGGCCAAAGGAAGACAAGGGCCACGAAGGGCGTGAAAATGAAAGACTCCCTAGCCCTCGCAAACCTAATAGCGTCTGGGTTGGAAAAGAACAAGAGTTGACCAAGAGAGGTCGGAAAGGATAGATGAAAGTGAGGAGCCTGGCGCAAGTAAGTGGAAGCAATGCCAGGACTCAGCTAAGGTCCCCGTGGTCGCCACCCACGCTCCAAAGTTCAGAGCCCCTGGGGCCCCTTTTAGTCGCCTCTTACGACAGGCAGAGGGTACCATGGGTGTTATTCTACCGCCCCCACCCACAGGGGGATCCTCCTTGTGTTAGTTTTTTCTTTTATACAATTTTTTATTATGCTTCTTGTTTAAATGGGCTTAACATCTAAGTCATCGGCCCCTAACGGTATGAGATGAGACAAAAATATTGTAACGATTTACATTTCCAAAATTGACCCACTAATCAGAATTCAAAACATGATGATGAAGAATGAATGAATATAAATTTAAAATAATCGTCGGCTCTAACTCACAATACTGAAAGTTAAAATAATTTTTAAAAGCATCCACTCACTAGAATTTTTAAAAATATGATGAACAATTATTATGAACTTTTAAAAGAACAATCAGTGGAAGATGGTTTTCAGAGGTTTTCCATTTTCTTACCAGGTAATTACTGGGGGATGTACCTTAATAAAAGCCACGGCCGCTTCCTTCCCACTACTGGCCCTCTCCTAATCCATCGTCGCTATAAGACCTATCTGTGTCGGTGCGACGTAAAGCAAATAGAAAAACAAGTAAAGTTAAAATGCTTAGTCTGCAATAAGGAAGTTCATGATACTTATTCAAAGAACTTACGAACTTACTGTATCACGAATACCCTTTAACCCTATAAGCCACATACCATACAAATATATATGTGATATTGTGATAAAATAATAATCATAATTATGGGAGTAAAATAACAATCTTTACTAACCTACGTAGGATACTAGTACAATCATACATCCTACCATGCGACACCGGAAACTCAAGATATTCAGCGATACTCAGGAGGTAATGTCTGCGCTAATCTTCTATTTTCAGCTTGCTATGAAATAGGGGCGGACGTCTGGAACGTATTCTAAGCACAGCTAGCATTGACAGATAACGATTATGATAAAACACTGTACGAACAGCATATCGTCGCTGCCGGGACGAAACCTCCTATGTGAAATATTTTAGCTTAGAACTTTGGCCGGTAAGGTTCTGTCATCTAAGGTGCAATATTGTACGAATATTGTCAAGGCATTCTCGCTCTTCATGATGTAGGTGCTACGCGTCAATATATCTCCAAAAATATTATCACATAGGAGGTTTTGTCCGGGCAGCAACAATATTAAACTATATTGGAACAATTACTTGTAAACCCAACCCCATAATAACAGGATAGACTGGATTATATTAGAGTACATTTAATTACGTTAGGCTAGGTAATATGTCCCTGTCTGTGGTGTAGTGATTAGTGTGATTAGCTGCCACCCCCGGAGGCCCGGGTTGGATTCCTGGCTCTGCCGCGAAATTTTTGAAAAGTGGTACGAGGGCTGGAATGGAATCCACTCATCCTCGGGAGGTCAACTGAGTAGAGGTGGGTTCTATTCCCACCTCAGCCATCCTGGAAGTGGTTTTCCGTGGTTTCCTACTTCCCCTCCAGGTAAATGCCCAGATTTACGTAACTTAAGGCCACGGCCTTCCTTCCCTCTTCCTTGTCTATCCCTTCCAATCTTACAATTCCCCCTCAAGGCCCCTGTTCAGCATAGGAGGTGAGGCCACCTGGGCGAGGTACTGCTCATCCTCCCCAGTTGTATCCCCGGGCCCAGAGTCTGAAGCTCCAGCACACTACCCTTGAGGCGGTAGAGGTGGGATCCCCCTCGCTGAGACCGAGGGAAAACAAATAAAAAAGAAGATGAAGAAGGCTAGATAATATAAGTAATAATTACTTATTTTGTACCACAAATAATGCTGCTGTAATTGGAATGAAAGTACAGTAACAATTAAGCAAACAATAAATTAAATTAACCCCTCGTAATTGTCAGGCGACAATGGATCGTCTTACCCTAACACATTAGAGTTAAATATCACACTGGAAATACGTATGCGTAGGACCAACCCGTATTTTGTGCTTACTGCGAAATGTGAACAAGACTGGCCGAGTATGGATGTTGCAATGTTCCAGTTTTTAAGTTATTAACAGTACCCATTACTGTAATTGGTACAGCCAGAGACCAGTTCTGACATTTGATAGCGGAGATGCCAAGTGCAAGCACTGGTAAGGGGTAAACAAGCCTGGCAATTAAGCGGGATGTACCCACAAGGCGAACCTTCCATTGAACATCTGAATTAGATATCGAACTAGCGTTGTTTAAAGACCGGGTTTTTAGGCAATAATAGGTTAGAACATGGGTCATCAGCTCGTTGCTCTACTTGTTCCGCTCGTGACGGCTGGCTGTCGAGGGAGAACAGGCTTCATACATATAGCGGTGGTACAAAGAGATAATGCTCCCATAAAAATTAGTTTGTGATTTTTTTACATCGTTATGCCCTACTCAGGAGCACGGTTGAACTTGCTTAGCTGATGTGTTGGCCTTCTTTTCCTCCCAAAATCTCTTCATCCTCTCGCTGAGCTTCTTCCTTCGTTCTTCTGTCCAAGTTATAGTAGCTCTGGTGTTGGGTTGGTCTTCAAAGTGGTGATTGTCGATTTTGGTTCTGAATTTACATCTGTCTTGTACAATGTCTTCTGTGATGTTTATTTCCTGGAGATCTGTTTCAGTTTCACGAAGCCAGCTGTTCTTGGTTTTTAATGAAAGGGCCAGGTTGAGAATTCTTTTAGTTAGCATGTTAGTGTTCATTCTGATAATGTGTCGATAAAATTTCAATCGTCTTTTCCGTCCCTGAAAAGTTGTAACATCATGGTTACACCCTGTATAAACAAATTGCATAACTTATATTTTCTTCATACACCGAGCACAGGCTGAAAAAATTTCTCACACTTTTCAGAAAAGACGATTGAAATTTTATCGACACATTATCAGTTGATGGAGCACCGCTCATGGATAAATTCGAGATAAGGAAGCGTAGTCCGGAAACGTTCGAGTCAAAAGTTATTAGTTCCTGAACGTCCGTCCGTTCTTGGGGTTGTCAAACCTTTAAAAGCCACCAGCCTCAGTCGAGTTTGAACCCGCTAACTTGGGATTAGTAGACCAACGCCGTATTCACTACACCACTGCGGCCTGTAGTCAAACGTTAAAGCAAAAATCGGCCTGATACCTCCAACTGTACTGTACCCTACATGTGCTAATAGTACAATAGGGGAGAGAATCTCGATGAGCAGAAGAGGCTTAAATTAGTAAAATTTTGCTTAAATTTTGACCCGAACGTTTCCGGACTACGGTTCCTTATCTCAAATTGATCCATTTGCCATGCTCCATGATCCCTGAAAGTTTGTAACATCATCACTAGAGCCCGGATTTTTATGCAGTAATAGGTTAAAATGCAAACTTACCGGAGCAAGTCTACCTTCACAACCGTTGTGCTATGGGGATTGCATAGACATTAGGGATAAGATCCATCAAAACTCCTGTAATTTATGTTGCTCTTACTACGCTATGGCAGACACTTCCTACTAACCAATTTTTTCTTTTTTGCTATTTGCTTTACGTCGCACCGACACAGACAGGTCTTAGAAGAACATACATTTCAAAATAATTTTGGTATCGTGAATATGAACTCAAAGAAATAAGCAAACTAAACAAAAACATTAAAATTCATCTTTGGTGTATGTCTACTTCTTAGGATCTTCGGGCTCTTTCAGATTGCATAATATGAATCTTCGGTACTATTCTTTGCATACTGGTAAGTCGCAATGCATTATTATTTTAGCTTTAGATCGGTGAGCTTACTTCTGTCCCTAGATGTACAAATATTCATTAAGAACAGCTGTTTGCAAAAATATATGGATCCGATCATGTTTAACATATTTGCATGATGTCTATGCAATCTAGGGATTTTCAGTATAAAAATTAGCGTATTATACTTATAAAACTATCGTAGTGTCACTCAAACAGCTATAGCTTCGGCACGCAGGACTTGACGAACTTCCCCTCCGTTCCTCACTCAGCTGCTCCTACCCTCCCAAGCACTGAGCAGACTGGCTCCGAAGGCATTTATTTCGCTCTGTGTTGAAGATTCCTGGACTACAATGCCAACTCATTGAAGCGAGTAACAAGTATAGGCTAGCCTGCACAATGGCTATGCTATGAGCTTTGCATATTCATTAGGGGTACGGCCCATCAGAAACCCTGGAATGTATGTTTCTCTCGTTACATTACAGAACAACGGGCTAGACGAAACTTCCTAATAACCAAATTATTTTGCATTCTAACCTCTCACTGCCTAAAAATCCGAATTCTAGCGGTGATATACTGGACTGAGCACCGGACCAAGCTTAAAACTGCATTTCGAACTTCAGTTATTCAAAGCAAATTATTTTGAAACTTCATATTTGTTTACCTAGTAATATTTTGAAATTAAAATTTCGTTTTTTCTGAGTTCTGATGGATGTCGACTTACCAGATATTTTCCCCCTGGCCCTTCATATGTATAACCTACACTTCCTGGCATAAAAACAGCGGACTCTTATACGAAAAAGAGGGGATTTTAAAGAAGGAAGCGATACTTTCCATTGTCGGCTCAGTTAAATTTCAATTTGTCGAACACACACATATTACACTCTAACACACATGTAAAAAAGGAATACAAATACACACTATTAATAGTGTTATTTCATTAGAATAGAATATTCCTGTGGAGCCTCCGTGGCTCAGACGGCAGCGCGTCGGCCTCTCACCACTGGATACCGTGGTTCAAATCCCGGTCACTCCATGTGAGATTTGTGCTGGACAAAGCGGAGGCGGGACAGGTTTTTCTCCGGGTACTCCGGTTTTCCCTGTCATCTTTCATTCCAGCAACACTCTCCATTCTCATTTCATAGCATCTATCATTCATTAATAAATCACTTTGGGAGTAGCGACCCCATCGTACTAACAGCCTATATCTGCATCATTCATTACATCCCTGACCCGGTCAATGACTGGAAAACAGGTTGTAGGTTTTCATTTTCAGAATATACCTATTCCCTAGTTCAGGATCTCTGGAACTGGGAAGAGAGTAATTAATTATTGGAATCCAAATTATGTTGTTAAAATTAGTTTATCTATTACTACCTTACATTTTGATTACAATTCCTCCTACTCGCTATTTTCACCCGATCTCTGAGTTGTAGTAGAATATTCCATATGGATGAATGCATGACTGAATGAATGAATGATTAATGAATGAATTAACTGAATTCACCATACATGAAAAAAGATATCTCTACCAGTCACGGATAACCACCAACTGGGGTGAGAGCTCTTGTTTAATAGTGTGGATTTCTATATAGGTATGTTATAGTGTAGTTTTTATGTTGAACTTGTGTGTTGGACAGACTGTGAAGCTTTTTAATTTCATTTCATTTTTGGGGGGGGTGTCTTAGCCCAGGGATGGAAAATATTTTCCGACTACGTGTCAGTTAAGGTCATGTTTGTTACTTTTCACTGTCTAGTGTGCAATCAGTCACTTTTCTTTAAAATTACCGTGAAACCCACTCTTTTGACTTCGTTTGAGTATTAGATTGCATTACATATAAATTCATTCGACTGAACGTTTCCTCATTTAATTTTGCAAACATCACTGATAAGTATATTTTAAAAACTGGTATATTTTATGAATATACGCATATTTCTTTAATAAAGCTTAATGTTCAAATATGCTACGTTTTAAGAGTTTCTACCTAATGTTGAAAACATAAAAGTAAGTTTGTATGTTGTATGGTGTGGCACAAGTGTCGTATTCACTTGTCATAGGTTCGTCATCCCTGGCCTAGGCGTTAACATTGTTGTGTAGTCTAGGAGAACATGTATCTTATCCCCATTAATTTGTGTTAGTGCAAGGATTTATTTGTTTACATTGCACCGACACAGATAGGACTTGTGGTGTGGGAGAGGAAAGGGCTAGGAATGGAAAGGAAGCGACCGGGGCCTTAATTAAGGTACAGCCCCAGCATTTGCCTGGTGTGAAAATGGGGAACGACGGAAAACTATCTTATGGACTGGTCGCAGTGAGGTTCGAACCTACTATCCCCCCGAATACTGGATACCGGCAGCACTTATGCAACTGCAGCTATCGAGCACGGTTATTTATTTGTGTCACGAGTCTGAAGAGTGATATCCTTGGCTTACGGTAGACATTATGAATGAATGAATGAATGAATGGTCTGATTGTATTGTATGCATGCATGCATGCATGAGTGGAAGAACACTCCCTTCTCACAATCACGGATAGCCACCAACCGGGGAGAGAGAATTCATTATCGAATGAGGGATTGAATGAATTTAATGAATAAGTAATTGAATGATTGAATAAATTGGATGCTCTCAGCCTATATGTACGGAACTCTAGCAGATAAGGTGAGAACATTCCATGTTGATGAATGAATGAATTAATGAATGAATGAATTAATAAATGAATCAGTAGGCCTAATTGAATGATCGAATGAACTGAATACTCTCAGCCTACATGTATGGAACTCTAGCACATAAGGTGAGAATATTCCATATGGATGAATGCATGACTGAATGAATGAATGATTAATGAATGAATTAACTGAATTCACCATACATGAAAAAAGATCTCTCTACCAGTCACGGATAACCACCAACTGGGGTGAGAGCTCTTGTTTAATAGTGTGGATTTCTATATAGGTGTGTTATAGTGTAGTTTTATGTTGAACTTGTGTGTTGGACAGACTGTGAAGCTTTTTAATTTCATTTAAAGGAATGAGTGTCAAAATTCGCATAAAAACCACATTCAAATATCAAGAACTTAAACATCTATCCTAGAAAGTCAATGACTTTTTTTTCTGAATACTTGGATCTCTATTTCGCAGGCTTCAATTGAGTTTGATCAGGTATTCTAAGAGTTATTAATGTCTTCTCTTTTCTTTTTTATTTGATTTTTAGATATACTGCCTTCCAACGAAGGTAGCCGACTAGACTCAGTATACACTCATAATTTTGTTACAGACTAATGTAGAGTACATAAATGCACAATTTATAACAATGTTACAGTTAGACTAGAATATCAGTCCAAAATTTGGCATGACTTTTTCAGTATATACTGTATAATTTCATCTCTTTCCAGCCGATCTCAGACGGTTGAGGCGTTGGGCTTCTGACCCCAATGTGGTAGGTTTGATCCTGACTCAGTCCGGTTGTATTTGAAGGTGCCAAAATACGTCAGCCTCGTTTAGATAGAGTTACTGACAAGTAAAGGAACTACTGTGGGACAAAATTCCGACAACTCGGCGTTTCCGAAAACCGACACAGTAGTTAGCGGGAAGTAAAAAATAACAATATTATTATTAATCTCTTTCCTCAAAGAATTTTGAAGTAGTTACCCGCGCGCACACTAGGATACCCAACACTCGATTTTAGCCATATTTAACTTCTCCTTGAAGTAAGGAATGGCTGTATTATAAATCATCTTACTGTCGGAAGCCCTGAAGATGGTTTCCCGTTGGTTCCCATTTTCATACCAGGCAAATGCTGGGGCTGCAGCTTCAATAAGGCCACGGTCGCTTCCTTCTGAATCCTAGCCCATTCCTGTCCCATCGTCGCCATAAGACTTCTCTGTGTCGGTGCGACGTAAAGCATATTCTAACAAAAAGTCATCTTTTCATTGTCCGCATCAGAAGGTTCATCACCACCCACTCCAACTACTCCAGAATATCACCACTTTTAGGACAGAGTGACCCGAAAGTACGTTAACATTTGACGAGGCAATACTTCACGTAATATTGGAGGTAGATAGGTAATAATTGACACAACTGGTTGCCATGACAGGGGGTTTAATGACATCTAAATAAAGAAAATAAAGCTTCACTAACAGTGTCTTTTCTGGTAACGCCAACATGCCGCGATTGGAGGCGCCATCCGGCACCCTCTCTCATGACAGCTCCTGTTATACCGTGCACGGGTCTAATGCGGCATCACTGACGTGTTGCGGTCCAGCGCCGTCTGTTGGTCTGTTTGTGCACTCGTTGTTGGCATCAATAAAACCTCATGCCATGTTGAGCATGTGTGACTATTTGTACCTGACGTGCTGCTGTCCAGCGCCATCTGTTGGCCTGTTTGTGCACTCGTTGTTGGTGTCAATAAAACCTCATGCCATGTTGAGCATGTGTGACTATTTGTACCTGACGTGCTGCTGTCCAGCGCCATCTGTTGGCCTGTTTGTGCACTCGTTGTTGGTGTCAATAAAACCTCATGCAATGTTGAGCATGTGTGACTATTTGTACCTGACGTACTGCCGCCCAGCGCCATCCGTTGGCATGTTTGTGCACTCGTTGTTGGTGCCAATAATACCCCATGCCATGTCAAGCATGTGTGGTTATTTGTACCTGACGTGCTGCTGTCCAGCGCCGTCTGTTAGCCTGTTTGTGCACTCGTTGTTGGTGCCAATAATACCCCATGCCATGTCAAGCATGTGTGGTTATTTGTACCTGACGTGTTGCTGTCCAGCGCCGTCTGTTAGCTTGTTTGTGCACTCGTGTTGGTGTCAATGAAACCCCATGTCATGACAAGCATGTGTGGTTATTTGTACCTGACGTGCTGCTGTTTAGTGCCATCTGTTGGTTATTTCGTGTACTTTATATTGGTTTCAATAAAACCCCATGTCATGCCAATCATTTTTGTCAATTACTACCTCTCTACCCCCACTATTCCCTGAAGTATTGCCTCGTCAAATGTTAAAGGACTTTCGAGTCACCCTGTATTTTGTGCAGTAAATCATTGTATGTATTATCATCTAGATTATATTAATTTTTCGGATGAGGAATTAAATAAGGAGGTGGATATGATCCTGAGGTTCACTCAGCCTACACCGAAACTGAGTACCAGGTTAATTCCTGAGAGCAAAGGCGGCCGGACGTAAACCTAATCACCCTATCACATTACTCGATCAGGCGCCTGGGTTACGGATAGTGGAAGCCTTTACCTTCCACCCCTGCAACGGCCTTCATGGCCTGTAAGGAGATGACTTTGCTTTTGGATTTGGATAAGCCTCTCTCTGAGATAAAATGTCGTTATTTTATATACTTTAAAGCTTACCTGAAATGGGATACTTTCCCTCACCTTTATCACTTTAACCACCACGTCGATCAGCAAGCTGTCGTCATCTCTTCCGCATGGGAAATTCTTATTGTTGGCGATAATACAGTAAACTCAGTTCCATAGCTCAGTCGATTGGAATCTTGCAAGCGAAGTGGACGTGTGTCTGTGTGAAACTTGAGTGTACGCAATGGGAACAGATCTTGGATTGTACAGAATGGTCTTCTGCCGATGGAATAACCACTTAAAATACCAGGTATGTGGAATGAAAATGGTATTAATTATCTCGAATTGTTATTCCTTGCGATAGTGATCGCAGTGTTAGTGGTGATTGGAGGGGTAGAGATTAATCCTAGGCCTCTGAGTTGAGAAGATATTGAAAAAATGAAGGATGTGGTTAAGGAGATGAGTCATGCAGAAATGACTAGAGAGTTGATTATGAACCGGAATAAGGATATCCAGGACATGAAGAATAGCCTGACAGGGATTAGGGAAGGACTTGTTGTTGGAACAGCGTATAGTGTTCCTCACGAAAAAGGCTATACACTAAAAAGCGAATATCGCCGCGCCATTCTCCTTTTTAAATGGCTCATCCCTGGTGCCAACTTGACTAGTCACATAATGAAATCACGAAACATAAAAATCAACAAACTAACCTCAATTTAACTGTTAATCTTTCAGTTTGGCTCTATATAGTCATGTTGTTTTCATGATCTGCGAGATTTACGTACTGCCATTGCTGTGTTGTTACATTTCTTACCAGTGTTACATCTGCGGGTATAAGTAAAGCATGTTTTCTTTTTATACAGGATTATATATCTGTTTGGGTAATGCCAGGTAAGTAGAATTTTGGCATGTTTGAATAATGCACCAATGCGCGTCTAAACGCTAGGAAAGAAGAAGAATAGACAATCAGTAACGGATGTAAAAAAAAAAACACACAACTCTTAAAAATGTGTCTCAACATGTCTTAACAATGAAATCATGAACTGTGTTGTATTTTCCTACTTTACCATCCATCTAGCGACATAAAATTTCACCCACTCCTCATTCATAACCGAACAGGTATTAAAAAGTAAAGGAAACCACTTTTCCCTTTGCGAAAAACAAATGATCATAAATATGTCTCCCGGTTATGGCCCTCCGTCCATCCATCAATTACAGATGACCACCAGCTATAAGACATAGGTTGCACGGTTGCTAGGTAATATTTTCTGATCATCCATCCATACCTTACATCACAGCATGCACGGTTGCTAGGTAACATTATCTGGCCATCAATCCATACCTTACATCACAGCATGCACGGTTGCTAGGTAACATTATCTGGCCATCAATCCATACCTTACATCACAGCATGCGCGGTTGCTAGGTAGCATTATCTGGCTATCAATCCATACCTTACATCACAGCATGCACGGTTGCTAGGTAACATTTTCTGGCCATTAATCCATACCTTACATCACAGCCTGCACAGTTGCTAGGTAACATTATCTGGCCATCAATCCATACCTTACATCACAGCATGCACAGTTGCTAGGTAACATTATCTGGCCTTCCATCCATACCTTACATCACAGCCTGCACAGTTGCTAGGTAACATTATCTGGCCATCAATCCATACCTTCCATCACAGCATGCACGGTTGCTAGGTAACATTTTCTGGCCATTCATTCACACCTTACAAAAATGAAATGGCGTATGGCCTTTAGTGCCGGGAGTGTCCGAGGGCACGTTCGTCTCGCCAGATTTTGGTCTTTTCATTTGTCTTCCGTAGGCGACCTGCGCGTCGTGATGAGGATGAAATGATGATGAAGACGACACATATACCCAGCCCCAGTGTCAGCGGAATTAACGAATTATGGTTAAAATTCCCGACCCTGTCGGGAATCGAACCCAGGACCCCTGTGACCAAAGGCCAGCACGCCGGACCGTACCTTACATCACGGCCTGTACGGTTGCTAGGTAATATTTTCTGACCATCCATCCATACCTTACATCACGGCCTGCACGGTTGCTACTGTAGGTAATATTTTCTGACCATCCATCCATACCTTACGTCACAGCCTTCACGGTTGCTGGGTAACATCGTCTGACCATTCATCCATACCTTACATCACGGCCTGTACGGTTGCTAGGTAATATTTTCTAACCATCCATCCATACCTTACATCACAGCCTTCACGGTTGCTAGGTAACGTAACGTAATGTCAAACTCTTGAATATCAACTCATAATTGGGCATTAGCAAATAAATATTTCATTGAGAATATGGAAAGTTTATCCGTTTACTGTGTCTATGTCTCCACTATGTTATGTCAGGTAGTGAAAGCATAGAATAACTATTTTTTCTTTCCTACTCCAGACTAAGAAACTGCGCTTTCCCAGTTTTCATTAGAAAATGTGTCATATCCTCACATTAAGATTGATTTTAACTGTTATAATAATCGTTACTTTTTTGTACGTGAGACACGGGTAACGGTTAAATGAAAATAACGTCTTCGCCCATTGTTACTTCTCGAGCAACTCCTCTGTACAGGGGAATGTTTCCCGTTTTCGAAGAACATCGATTCTGAAGTCGTTCAGTTTGAGATGTTGTATGTTTGCAGGGACCATTGTACTGTAGAAGCGAATGTACGCTTCCCCTCGCTCGCGCACCCCGCCGCACGTTTTCTTGGAGCGAGTTCTAACGAGCAAACTGTTTTGTCTTCAAAGCCCCCTATGATGTGAGCAGCTCAGGTAACAGCGACGGGTTGCTATAGCAACGTAAACAGAAGCCAGTCCAGGTAGCAGTAAAGGGTTACCATAGAAACGTACTCAAGAAAACTGACAGAGAAGGTGGATATAATGCCTTGGGATTCTTTTCTCTCGATGAACATATTATAAACCCAAAAAGAAAGTGAAAACGTTCGTTATGTAGCCATGGGACCTCTTGTTTTATGTGGCTGTTGAAATCGTGATGATAGCCATGGGACCTCTAGTTTTATGTGACTGTTGATATCGTGATGATAGCCATGGGACCTCTAGTTTTATGTGACTGTTGATATCGTGATGATAGCCATGGGACCTCTAGTTTTATGTGACTGTTGATATCGTGCTGATAGCCGTGGGAACTCCAGTTTTATGTGACTGTTGATATCGTGATGATAGCCATGGGACCTCTAGTTTTATGTGACTGTTGATATCGTGATGATAGCCATGGGACGTTCAGTTTTATGTGACTGTTGATATCGTGCTGATAGCCGTGGGAACTCCAGTTTTATGTGACTGTTGATATCGTTATGTAGCCACGGGACCTCTAGTTTTATGTGACTGGTGATATCATGATGATAGCCATGGAACCTCTAGTTTTATGTGACTGCTGATATCATGATAATAGGCATGGGACCTCTAGTTTTATGTGACTGTTGATATCATGATGATAGCCATGGGACCTCTAGTTTTATGTGACTGTTGATATCATGATAATAGCTATGGGACCTCTAGTTTTATGTGATTGCTGATATCATAATGATAGCCATGGGACCTCTAGTTTTATGTGACTGTTGATATCATGATGATAGCCATGGGACCTCTAGTTTTATGTGACTGCTGATATCATGATAATAGCCTTGGGACCTCTAGTTTTATGTGACTGTTGATATCATGATGATAGGCATGAGACCTCTATTTTTTTTTTTTTTTTTGCTAGGTGCTTTACGTCGCACCGACACAGATAGGTCTTATGGCGACGATAGGACTGGAAAGGGCTAGGAGTGGGAAGGAAGCGGCCGTGGCCTTAATTAAGGTACAACCCCAGCATTTGCCTGGTGTGAAAATGGGAAACCACGGAAAACCATTTTCAGGGCTGCCGACGGTGGGGTTCGAACCCACTATCTCCCGATTACTGGATACTGGCCGCACTTAAGCGACTGCAGCTATCGAGCTCGGTACCTCTAGTTTTATGCGACTGTTGATATTGTTATGTAGCCCTTGGGACCTCTAGTTTTATGTGACTGCTGATATCCTGATGATGGCCATGGGATCTCTAGGTCGATTCGCAGCTCTGCCACGAAATTTGAAAAGTGGCCCGAGGGCTGGAACAGAGTCCATTCAGTCTCGGGAGGTGAACTGAGTAGAGGAGGGTTCGATTCCCACCTCAGCCATCTTCGAAGTGGTATTCCGTAGTTTCCCACATCTCCTCCAGGCAATTGCTGCGATGGTACCGAACTAACGGCCTCGGCCGCTTCCTTCCCTCTTCCCATCACCCCCACGAGGCCCCTGTTCAGCATAGCAGGTGAAGCCACCTGGGCGAGGTACCGTTCTTCCTCCCCAGTTGTATCCCAACCTAAATCTCATGCTCCAGGGCACTGCCCTTGAGGCGGTAGAGGTGGGATCCTTCGCTGAATACTTAAAAGCATAATATAACAGCTTACATTTGAATATCGCCAAAAATTAAGTTGAGATTAATTAAAAACTTGGGAGTTACTGTCATGCCATCGTAAACCAAGTACAACACTGTACAACGTGCGCTGTACAAAAAGAAAAACACATTGAAATTATCTGCCTACCTGATCCTTAGAACCCTTACAATAATGCGAGGCCGATCGCAGTTCCATAGCAGCTAAACTCTAACGTAAAATAATCTATAAAAGATACAAAGAACGTAAGCGCCTTGTCTGTAAGGGATAAGGGAAGTGACTGAGTAATATTAATCTACTAATAGACGATGATTTGGACAAATATTTATGAACAAACGATAAGAAAAATAGTGAGATTTACGATCGAAATTCTTGATCATTGATAACATTTTTCGTCTTTCTTTATTTAATATGAATGCAGAATTCTAATCAATATTGTGCTTACAGGCTGATAAGTCTAATGAGTCACTCTGAAGGTGTTTAAACAACTCTACACTCCAGATTGTAGAGAAAAACAGAAAAAAAAAATATTGAAACTCATTTTAGATTGAGAAACGATCTTCGTGAGTAGATGTTTTTTGGGCGTCCGAGCACCTCCCGCCTCCTCCTCTTCCTCACCAGACTGCCCTTCCCACCTGTTTGGAGTCGAAACGAAACATTGCTTTTTTTACACCTAATCAACCCGAAAAATTGTTTCATTTTTAATAGTAGTAGGGGGCGGTAATCATCATCATCATCATCATCATCATCACCTGTTTACCCTCCAGGTTCGGTTTTTCCCTCGGACTTAGCGAGGTATCCCACCTCTACCGCCTCAAGGGCAGTGTCCTGGAGCTTCAGACTCTTGGTCGGGGGATACAACTGGGGAGTATAACCAGTACCTCGCCCAGGCGGCCTCACCTGCTATGCTGAACAGGGGCCTTGTAGAGGGATGGGAAGATTGGAAGGGATAGGCAAGGAAGAGGAAGGAAGCGGCCGTGGCCTTAAGTTAGGTACCATCCCGGCATTCGCCTGGAGGAGAAGTGGGAAACCACGGAAAACCACTTCCAGGATGGCTGAGGTGGGAATCGAACCCACCTCTACTCAGTTGACCGCCCGAGGCTGAGTGAACCCCGTTCCAGCCCTCGTACCACTTTTCAAATTTCGTGGCAGAGCCGGGAATCGAACCCGGGCCTCCGGGGGTGGCAGCTAATCACGCTAACCACTACACCACAGAGGCGGACAGGGGGCGGTAAATGGAGTGCAAAATGAGCAGCAATGTGCACTTTGTAATTTTGGGGCGTATATTTGACTTTTTGGTATCGTTTTTGCTCTTTCCGATGCATTTCGAATCATTTGACATTTTAGGGTTTAGCAGGCATAAAAACAGAAAAAAATCGACGCAGGTTATAAAATGGAGGTGTAAACTGTAAAACTGGGGAAATTCGGAAAATGTTGAATATCTCGAAGGTGGCCGAGTCTGTCGTAAAAATTAGACGGATCTCGTGGGGACGTTTTGGTGGGTTTTTTTTTTTTTTTTTTTTTTTTTTGCTAGGGGCTTTACGTCGCGCCGACACAGATAGGTCTTATGGCGACGATGGGATAGGAAAGGCCTAGGAGTTGGAAGGAAGCGGCCGTGGCCTTAATTAAGGTACAGCCCCAGCATTTGCCTGGAGTGAAAATGGGAAACCACGGAAAACCATTTTCAGGGCTGCCGATAGTGGGATTCGAACCTACTATCTCCCGGATGCAAGCTCACAGCCGCGCGCCTCTACGCGCACGGCCAACTCGCCCGGTCGTTTTGGTGTTTATCCAAGTTTTAGTTCAAAAATATATTTACCGGCAACAAACTGCATTTGTTTACTTCATTAATATTATGACAAATACTTTGTCAATGTTAAATATCAGCTTGCATTCGGTAGGTAGTGAGTTCGAAACCCGGTGTAGCATTGACGAAGGTTTTCCGTGGTTTCCCATGTTCACATCAGGCAAATGCCGTCGAACGACAACGCAGATAAAGAGAGTCTTCATTTCGAGAGGCAGACTCTGATGAGAGTCGCTTTTATATCAGGTCTCCTGGCGGAAGGGAAAGAGTGTGGAGGTCTGGAGAGAGGTACAGTGCCATTCCTTTCTCCTCGAGGATTCCGTTTTGGAGGCGGCTCGCTGGTGTGTAGTGGCATCAACAATGAGGCCTGCACTGACAAGGAAAGGTCACCATATAGTTTTCTAGAAAAGTGTTCAAATTTTGAGGATTTGCCCTTCATTAAAAAGTATGTTAGCCCTATTCGAACGTTTTAGTCAATGGGCCTTATTTTGTTCAAAATTGAACGTTTCTTTCCTCAAACTTTTGTATTCTCAATCCAGGAGATATCTCCAAACTGTCTCCGTAGCGTAGTCGCTAGCGCATTGAAGTTTGGACCTGAATGTTTCGAGTTCGAGTCCGAGCGTGGCCAGTACTTTTATATTTTACTGATGCATCCGTATTTTCTTTTTTTTTAATAATTCATTTGCTGTGGCCTCTTTTGTTTTAGAGCTATTTGCAAAATTCAAAATAATTTTTCGTTCTTGTCGCTTGAACATGTCGTAAGTGTTTTACGTTAGTAAAATTCAAGCGATTCATTGTCAGACGAACAGTGAAATGTGACAAATATTGTAAATAATGTAAACAATAATGAAAAAAATAGTAATACTGTAAATGTCCGCCTCTATGGTGTAGTGGTTAGTGTGATTAGCTGCCATCCCCGGAGGCCCGGGTTCGATTCCCGGCTCTGTCACGAAATTTGAAAAGTGGTACGAGGGCTGGAACGGGGTCCACTCAGCCTCGGGACGTCAACTGTGTAGAGGTGGGGGGGGGTGATGTTGAATCCCACCTCAGCCATCATGGAAGTGGTTTTCCGTGGTTTCCCATTTCTCCTCCAGGCAAATGCCGCGATGGTACCTAACTTAAGGCCACGGCCGCTTCCTTCCCACTTCCTTGCCTACCCTATCCAATCTTCCCATCCCCCACCAACGTCCCTGTTCAGCATAGCAGGTGAGGCCGCCTGGGCGAGGTACTGGTCATTCTCCCCAATGTCTCACGCTCCAGGATACTGCCCTTGAGGCGGTAGAGGTGGGATCCCTCGCTGAGTCCGGGGGAAAAACCAACCCTGGAGGGTAAACAGATTAAGAAAGAATACTGTAAATAGAAAAAAACAAGTAATAAAATATTTCATGTAATCTAAAAATAAAATATTGTAACAGGACATAAAATTTAAAGAAAAATGAAAAATAAATGAAAATCAAGGTCGGATTCGAACTCGGGAACTTTAATTCCCAATGCCAACGCGGGAATAAGATTACTAATGTTTGAGAATATATTTTAAACGTTAAATTTTGAACAAAATAAGGCCCATTGGCAAAAAACGCTCGAACAGAGGTAAAATAATTTTTAATGAAGGGGGAATTCTCAAAATTTAAACACTTTTCTAGATAACCACATGGCGACCTCCCCTTTTGAGTGTTCATCGAGCACGGGACCTCCAATGTCCTAAGGTACATCGAAGAGATACTGATGGACTATGCACTGCCCTTTGCACCTTTCACTGGTCAGAATTTTACGCTGATGCATGATAATGCCCGCTCCCATACTGCTCGTTGTGTTGTGCAGTATCTGCAGGAAGTTGGGGTTCGAACTCTGGACTGGCCAGCACGTAGCCCTGACATAAACCCCATTGAATATCCATGGGATACTCTTGGAAGGAACGACAGACGACGTGAATACACCACCATCTTAACATAATTGAGACCATCATTGTTGGAGGAGTGGGACCAGATCCCGGCAAAGGCAACTTAACAAGTTGTGAACAATACCTGAGTGTTTATAGGACATCTTATGCGCTAGTGTGGACATTTTTAGTGACCAGTGCCCTCATGAAGTGCAGGTACCAATATTAATTTTGTTTTACCATAAATTTAATAAGAGTTGATAAAACTAACTGGAAAAAAATGTCAAGCATTGCAAAAAGTAAGGGAAATTGTGAGTTGACGCGTGTTGTAAAACATGTTTTGGTATTCTTGTAGCCAAATATCCAGCTTTTGTAAAACTTCAATAAAAATTGGAAAACCGATAGACTACATTTTAGTGGAATATATTAAGATTTTACATAAGAAATTGAAGTGTTCCACTTTTGTGCCGATCAATCTACATTACAAGCTTGAGGTTGGGCAACCAGGTGGGTAGTTGGCGGTGACATCACAGACAGTGAATGACAACCAGGATATCTATCGTAACTGTTGCAGTTTCGCAACCTCGACAGACATTTCCAGCTAATATGGAGGTTTCCCTTTGAGAGTGCACGACTGATGACCTTCGACGTCACTTCCTATCACCTCCAGTTCAATCGCCATTAATGTAAATTGATAGTAATCACATCATATCGTCACAGCAAATTAGCACATTGCAGCAGCTACCAGTCTTATGTATCCATTTATTTATTTATTTTTTATTTATTTATTTATTTATTTATTTATTTATTTATTTATTTATTCATTTATTTATTTATTAATATGTCCGGCTCCATGGCTAAATGGTTAGCGTGCTAGCCTTTGATCACAGGGGTCCCGGGTTCGATTTTAACCTTAATTGGTTAATTTCGCTGGCACGGAGGCTGGGTGTATGTGCCGTCTTCATCATCATTTCATCCTCATCACGACGCGCAGGTTGCCTACGGGAGTCAAATCAATAGACCTGCATCTGGCGAGCCGAACTTGTCCGCGGACACTCCCGGCACTAAAAGCCATACGCCATTACATAATTTCATAATCTGTTTATCCTCCAGGGTTAGATTTTCCCTCGGACTCAGCGAGGGATCCCACCTC